>NC_088219.1:13548226-13920365 GCF_036934945.1 Oncorhynchus masou masou | reverse complement strand
TCCTGGTCTCTAGTGTTTATCCTGGTCTCTAGTGTTTATCCTGGTCTCTAATGTTTATCCTGGTCTCTAGTGTTTATTCAGGTCTCTAATGTTTATCCTGGTCTCTAGTGTTTATCCTGGTCTCTAATGTTTATCCTGGTACCTAGTGTTTATTCTGGTCTCTATTGTTTATCCTGGTCTCTAGTGTTTGTTCTGGTCTCTAATGTTTATCCTTGTCTCTAGTGTTTGTGCAGCTGGCCTGTGCTTTCCGTTATGGCCGTGAGGACCTGGATGTCATTGGACTGTCCTTCAGGAAAGACATCTGGTTCCAGCACCTCCAGTTGTACCCTGCTGCTGACCACAAACCCACCCTCACTCCCATGCATGACTGCCTGCTCAAGAAGGCAGGAGAGCAGGGCCATGCCTTCACTTTCGACATTCCCGTAAACCTTCCCTGCTCTGTCACACTCCAGCCAGGACCAGATGATGCTGGAAAGGTAGGCACTTGCCTTGCTATTTATATATATATATATATTTTTACCCCAGATATATTAAATTCAATGATTCATGATATTTACATTGGCCTTTTGTGTATACCTAGGCTTGCGGTGTGGACTTTGAAGTGAAGACCTACATTTCAGATGTGGCAGACCCAGAAGAGAAACTTGACAAGAAGTGAGTGGTTGTCCAAATACTTGTCTTCTTTTATTGAAATACTTTACACAATAAGACATGGAAATTCTAGATCTACATGTAAAAACAATTGTTTCTTTCTGACACTTTTTCCCCTCCCTCCCTCCCTCCCTCCCTCCCTCCCTCCCTCCCTCCCTCCCTCCCTCCCTCCCTCCCTCCCTCCCTCCCTCCCTCCCTCCCTCCCTTTGCCACTTTTCCCTCCATCTTTGTAGAGACACTGCCCGTCTGATCGTCCGTAAGATCCAGTTTGCTCCAGATGCAACTGGTGCTCCTGGTCCCAAGGCTGACATCTGCAAGAGCTTCATGATGTCTGACAAGCCTGTCCACCTGGAGGCCTCTCTGGATAAGGAGGTGAGTTAAACAGAAATCCTCACCGGCTTCTACAGCGCATATACTGTAGCAGCTATATTAGAATACATAACAAAAAGGGGTTGCAAACAGTGAATTGTTTTTCTTATATTGATATCAGATCTATTACCATGGAGATCCGATCAATGTCAACGTCAAAGTCAAGAATGAAACCACCAAAACTGTGACAAAAATTAAAGTCACAGGTAAGTCTATCACCGCTGACTCTGAATGGTAGAACTAACATACTATACTTAAGTTTATAACAGTGGGCTCTTTCCTCCAGTTGACCAGACGACAGATGTGGTGCTCTACTCCGCGGACAAATACACCAAAACCGTACTTTGTCAAGAGTTTGGGTGAGTAGACAGAAACCAACCCTCTCCTCATCATCTTCTAAGAAGTGCTCTTCTCCTGATCCACTAACATCTCCAACCTTCTCTTACAGAGAGACAATAGATGCCAATAGCACATTTGATAAATCCCTCACCATCATCCCCCTACTGGCCGACAACAAGGAGAAGCGCGGTCTGGCGCTGGACGGCAGACTGAAGGATGAGGACACAAACCTAGCCTCCAACACTATGTGAGTGGCAGTCTACATTAGTTTTCACATTCAAATCTAGACACAAACAACCTGAGTCCATCTCTGTCTTCTCCTTTCTCCTCATCAGTATGAGAGACGGTATGGATAAAGAAGTGCTGGGAATCTTGGTCTCCTACAAAATCAAGGTCAACTTGATGGTGTCTTCAGGAGGGTAAGTGTTAGATTAAATACATGTTTGCCTGTAAGCCAATGCCATGTTTTACATTGAAATTGAGGACAATATTAAATGCGAACCAATTATGTTCTTCACTCCCATTCAGCTTGTTGGGAGGTCTCACAGCCAGTGACGTACAGGTGGAGCTCCCCTTGATCCTCATGAACCCCAAACCCCAAGGTAAAGTAATAGTGTTACCTAATGAATAATAGGATTTACCATATCTAATAAACTGTCAAAGTAGAACTGATGTGATGAGGGTGCAATGTCTTTCTCTCTACTCATTCAAGGTTGCTATTCAATGTCACTAATGTAATCTTTCAACTCTTTTCCCTTCTACAAAATCAACCCCATTACATGAGCAGATGTGTAAGTAAAACATTATAGGATATCATTTTTAAATACATATTAGTGGCATACACCACAGTGTTCAGCTCTAATGAAACATAGTCTGTGTTATGCACATTTTAAAGTCATTTTGAACTGCCTCGTGACCTTGTGCTATTTTCCTGTTTCCTTTATGATCTGCAGAGGTCTCCCGGTGGGAGAGTAAAGGTGAGCTTCTATCCGTCAGACTTATCGACCCTAATGTACAGTAGACATAAATTTGATGTGAAGTGCCCGTTCATTGGAGGGCTGTTGAACTCTGGTCTTTATATAGAGGTCAGGCTTTGCCATTACTATCACCAGTATTGGAATAGTGCTGGCATAAAGGCACCTGCGGTTGTATTTCAATGAAGTTCAAACAACTGTAGATCAGATGATCCCGTGACTGAATCGAATGTTTCTAATTAGGACATTACTTCAGCACAAGAGTTCACTGCCTCAGTTCATGTGCCATCATTCACTGTAGTCATCTGTGACAGTTACCCAGCAGCCATATTTATTGTATGTGTTTTGTGAATCCCCAGAACGCATGTTACCCTTGAGGCTGAGTACATTCCCCCAGCAGAAGAAAGACGAGGAATGTGGGACTGCAAAGTTCAATGGAGCAAAGCTGTTGATGGCTGTCCAGATTGAAAGGCTGACGACCAAAGCAAAGAAGAGACTGGAATACCTCATAGGAAGAACCATCAATAAAAAACGATAACAGCTTTATATGATGTTGATATCTTTCAATATTATATTTTAGTGTTGTATTTTAGTGGTTTTCTCAATGTGAGCCTGTAGTACCTGTACTGTAATGTAGATATCCAGCCATGCGTATGAGTCACATCATTTCAAACGTAGCTTAATTAACCATTTACTCTGTACTTCTCACATAAAACCAAGGGGGATTAATGAACACATTCAGTATAAAGGGGTTTATTGGTTTGCGGATAAAACTCTCACCTAAACTACTCCATCAAACAGGGAGTCTGGTAGTACTCAGTTTATCATATTCAAAGAATTGTGTTTTTCTGTGGTATGTATGCATGTTTTGGACTGATAAGTCATTGAACCAAATAAAAACAACTCGTATACTTCTAAGACTGGGATTTCATCCATTCACTGCAGTGCATTGAGGGAACTGTCCATGGTGCTGAACTGGCATCAGGTAACGGCACGTCTTCATAGCAAAACATGTTTTATAATTAAGCAATAAGGCCTGAAGAGGTGTGGTACATGGCCATTGTACCATGGCTAAGGGCAGTTCTTCTGCACAACACAATGCCTGGATACTGCCCTTAGCCATGGTATATTGGCCATATACCACAAACCCCCGAGGTGCCTTACTGCTATTATAAACTGCTTACCAATGTAATTAGAGCAGTAAAAATAAATGTGGTATACCGGTGGTATACTGGTGGTATACTGTCTAATATACCACAGCTTGGCAATGTTGACAATCAGCATTCCTGGGCTCAAACCACCCAGTAAAAATGTCTGATATACTACGGCTGTCAGCCAATCAGCATTCAGGGCTCAAACCACCTAGTAAAAATGTCTGATATACTACGGCTGTCAGCCAATCAGCATTCAGGGCTCAAACCACCCAGTTTATAGTGTTCTCTACATCAGACACACCAAAACCACGTAAATATGTCAACGCTTTACTGCACTGAAAAATGACAGGTATACAGTATTCCACGTCACTTACACACATTCAGAGGGCAATATGTAAACACGTCTCACTAAACACACATTTGCAGTTCTGTTAGTGCCTTCAAGCAACCTCCTGGTATTAGATGGTCTGTGAGCAGGGGGAGTAATCATAGTAATCACAGGTCATTCTGGGTTGGCTGAGTTTAAGCAACTTAATTCTCCATACACATCAAAGGCTTACCACCCAGAGCCCATGGCTGTAGAAGGACTCAGTGTCCAGAGGAGAGCCGACACTGGAGATGGCCATGAAAAAACAAACAGCCAAAGTGTTTCCCTCGCCCATCACTGGTCCTGCTGTCTTTCTGCTGCCCACTCCACAGGGTAAGTAGCTTTCTTATAGTTTTAGGCATGAATCTAACGTTATGTGCATTCATTTATGTGTAAGTCAGCTGTGACAAATCACAGTGACATGTAATACTGCATATTAAGATATTATCTATCCATTTCAGTGCTTGTAGATAATGTCATATACAGTTGAAGTCGGAAGTTTACATACAGTTACGTTGGAGACATTAAAACTCGTTTTTCAACCACTCCACACATGTCTTGTTCACAAACTATAGTTTTGGCAAGTCGGTTAGGACATCTACTTGCATGCATGACACAAGTCATTTTTCCAATAATTGTTTACAGACAGATTTGTTCACTTATAATTCACTGTATCACAATTCCAGTGAGTCAGAAGTTTACATACACTAAGTTGACCATGCCTTTAAACAGCTTGGAAAATTCCAGAAAACGATGTCATGGCTTTAGAAGCTTCTGATACGCTAATTGACATCATTTGAGTCAATTGGAGGTGTACCTGTGGATGGATTTCAAGGCCTACCTTCAAACTCAGTGCCTCTTTGCTTGACACCATGGGACCATGCAGCTGTCATACCATTCACGAAGGAGACATGTTCTGTCTCCTAGAGACAGATGCTAGAGAAAGCAGGTACAAAAGTATCTATATCCACAGTAAAACGAGTCCAATATCGACATAACCTGAAAGGCCGCTCAGCAAGGAAGAAGCCACTGCTCCAAAACCGCCATAAAAAAGCCAGGCTATGGTTTGCAACTGAACATGGGGAAAAATATTGTACCTTTTGGAGAAATGTCCTCTGGTCTGATGAAACAAAAATAGAACTGTTTGGCCATAATGACCATCGTTATGTTTGGTTTGCAAGCCGAAGAACACCATCCCAATCATGAAGCATGGGGGTGGCAGCATCATGTTGTGTGGGTGCTTTGCTGCAGGAGGGACTGGTGCACTTCACAAAGTAGATGGCATCATGGGGAAAGGAAAATTATGTGGATATATTGAAGCAACATCTCAAGACATCAGTTCAAGCTTGGTCACAAATGGGTTTTCCAACTGGACAGTGAACCCAAGCATACTTCCAAAGTTGTGGCAAAATGGCTTAAGGACAACAAAATCAAGGTATTGGAGTGGCCATCGCAAAGCCCTGACCTCAATCCTATAGAAAATTTGTGGATAGAACTGAAAAAGTGTGTGCGAGCAAGGACGCCGACAAACCTGCTCAGTTACACCAGCTCGGTCAGGAGGAGTGGGCCAAAATTCACCGAACTTATTGTGGGAAGTTTGTGGAAGGCTACTCAAAACGTTTGACCCAAGTTAAACAATTTGAAGGCAATGCTACCAAATACTAATTGAGTGTATGTAAACTTCTGACCCACTGGGAATGTGATGAAAGAAATAAAAGCTGAAATAAATGATTCCCTCTACTATTATTTGGACATTTCACTTTCTTAAAATAAAGTGGTGATCCTCACTGACCTAAGACAGGGATTTTTTACTACGATTAAATGTCAGGAATTGTGAAAAACTGAGTTTAAATGTATTTGGCTAAGGTGTATGTAAACTTCTGACTTCAACTGTATATTTCTTCAGTATGAGAAAAGCACTGACACCTCAGGTTCTGGGAATTAATTCAATGATTTCTTGAAAATCCACCAAAAATAGGCAACTTGGGAGTAAAATTATAATATGGGCTATATTCTTCTATTACCCTTTCACATATGAGAATTATATCTTTATGCATCTATTATGTTATTGTTTTTTTGCCTTTGCCATATAGAGCATGCTGAAAAACAGAGGGGACGCCAGCCCGCGGCTGAAGATGGGCAGGATGGAGGGCAGGGTGGAGGGCAGGGTGGGGGCAGGGTGGAGGGCAGGGTGGAGGGCAGGGGGGGGCAGGGTGGAGGGCAGGGTGGGGGGCAGGGTGGGGGGCAGGGTGGAGGGCAGGGTGGGGGGCAGGGTGGGGGGGGGCAGGGTGGGGAAGGGTGGGCAGGGTGGGGGGGCAGGGGTGGAGGGGGGCAGGGGTGGGGCAGGGTGGGGGGAAGGGTGGAGGGAAGGGTGGAGACCAGGCAGAAGAGTGTGTGGAGAAGAGAGAGGACAGTAAGAGCCGTTGTGCCCGCTGCCCGCTGAGAGCCATGTGTCGAGCTGTGTGGGGGCTGGTCCTTGGGTGCTGTGTGGCCCTGGCGTGGGCAGTGGGCACACACAGTGCCAAGCAGTCTCTGGAGCAGCTCCATGCCCCCTTCTTCACTATTTGGTTCTGCAGTACATGGAACCTCCTCCTCTTCCCCCTTTACTACCTGGGACACCTGCTAGGGGCAGAGCAGAGACAGTGGCCCACAGCCTGCTTCAGGTGAAACAACAGCTAAAGAGTCCTCTGACAAGCAGGCGTTGGGCCCATTTCAGGTTGAGAGAAGGTTGACAGGGCTATGTGTGGCAGGAAGTCATGATCACCTCTTGTTTTTGTTATTACACTCATCTAGATTGATTCTCTATTTTGGATAGAGTGTAATATAAGGATTTACAGTAACTTTAGATTTGTCAATTTACTAAATGAATGGTTTTCTTTTTAGGGAATATAGAAAACCTATTGCCACAAACCCTCTGTATCAGACAAGATATTTAAGACAAGCTGCTTTGTGCTTTAATCTGCATGAGGTTAGCAGCCAAACAAACATCTTAAAAACAACCCTGCTGTTTATCCAGAGGATTGGTAGAGAGGTTGACCAGGTCACCAGGCGCCTGCCTCTGTCTTCCTGTGTCCCAGGCAGTGCAGTGGCTTCCTGGTGGAGGAGGACATGACAGTGAGAGTGCTCCTGAAGGGTGCAGCACCGTTCTCCGTGCTGTGGAGTCTCTCAGGCTACCTGTACCTGCTGGCTCTTTGTCGCATTTCAGCGGGAGACGCTAGCGCCATTCTCTGCTGTAGCCAGGGCTTCATCTTCCTCCTGTCCTGGATCGGACTCAACGACCGGTTCATGGGTGTACGGGTAAGAACATCTCCTCTGTAAGTTCTGGATAAAGGGGGAAGGGGGTGGATGGACAGTGCAACACAAAGCATCTACCAATGTAGATACTCATTTAAGCATCCAGATACTCACATCAAAGCTTCCATAAAAAAAATTCTCAAATGTATAGATTTCCCTTGAGAGAGCGGTGCTTGTCGTTTAATTCAAAGGAAACGGTACTGTATTGAACGACCAGTTGAGGAACGTTGTGATTATGGCAGCCCAGAGAGCGATTGTGTATGGTGTGCTGCACAAGTTTTGAGATGTATAATGGTCAAACCCATATTGATCAGGCCACACCCCCCCACCAAACAGGAGGGTCACATTTTATTTGGATAGTCCGGATTTTCCATCAGTAGATGGTCTACAGATGGTCATACTGTCAACAAACTATCTGTTGATCAGCAACTGCTTGCTAAGACTATGGTTATGGTTAGGTTTAGAATACGGTTTAGGGTAAGGGTTAAGTTTAGGGTAAGGGTTAAGTTAGGGTAAGGGTTAGGGTAAGGGTTAAGTTTAGGGTAAGGGTTAAGTTAGGGTAAGGGTTAAGTTAGGGTAATGGTTAAGTTAGGGTAAGGGTTAAGTTTAGGGTTAGGGTTAGAGCTAGCATTTGGGTTAGTACATTGACAGTTGAAATGTTATTGTAGAGTCTGTAGATACAGTAGTCTGTAGAGCATCTACAAATGGACTATCCAAGTCAAGTGTTACCAACCGGAGGGCAAACACACCTCAAAAAGCTGTTAGAGAACGGTGCGGGAAACGGGTCGTTCAGTACAAACCGTCACACAATGTAGCAAATGTTCAACCGAACTGAATGCACCCCAGCCAAGCTCTCACATGGTAATTGTTGACCAACAACGTATGTGGGGTTTGACTTTGATGAGTTTGAGTCAATTGATTAATGTGTACCTAACCTTTTAACCTGTTTATGGCTGAACAAATCAAAGTGTTCCTTTGTCATTAGTGTTGAGCTGTGATGTCTTCCTGTGTCTTTTTTCTCTATCAGATAGTGGCTGTAATTCTCTCCATCACAGGAATCGTCATGATGGCGTATGCTGACGGTTTCCATAGCGACTCAATCACAGGGGTGGCCCTGGCAGTAGGCTCAGCTTCAACCACTGCCCTGTACAAGGTCATCGGCATTAAAGTCCTACTCCATTCTCTGTTTCACTTCATTAATCGCATGATTTACTTAACAAAAGGCACATCTCATTAGGTGGTCCAGGTGTCCTCATGAAATGGCACGAGGCAGACCTTTCCTCTTGTATTCTCTGTTGCTCCCGCAAGCAAGCAGGGAGACTGATGACATCAGAGGGCACCATCAGACCAACTCCTTCATTGGCCAACGCCTTGAAGTTTGCAGTTGTGTCGAAAAAACACTATTTCGCACAAACATATTTTTTTACTCTTAAGTGTGTCTACGTTACTGTATATACAGATTAAGTCGGAAGTTTACATACACTTAGGTTGGAGTCATTAAAACTAGTTTTTCAACCACTCCACAAATGTCTTGTTAACAAACTATAGTTTTGGCAAGTCGGTTAGGACATCTACTTTGTGCATGACACAAGTCATTTTTTCAGCAATTGTTTACAGACAGATTATTTCACTTATAACTCACAGTATCACAATTCCAGTGGATCAGAAGTTTACATACACTAAGTTGACCATGTCTTTAAACAGCATGGAATATTCCAGAAATGATGTCATGGCTTTAGAAGCTTCTGATTAACATAATTTGAGTCAATTGGAGGTGCACCTGTGGATGAATTTCAAGGCCTACCTTCAAACTCAGTGCCTCTTTGCTTGACAACATGGGAAATTCTAAGGAAATCATCCAAGGTTCATCCTTGGAAGCAATTTCCAAACGCCTTAAGGTACCGCGTTCATCTGTACAAACAATGGCACGCAAGTATAAACACCATGGGACCACGCAGCCGTCATACTGCTCAGGAAGGAGACATGTTCTGTCTCCTAGCGATGAACGTACTTTGGTGCGAAAAGTGCAAATCAATCCCAGAACAACAGGAAAGGACCTTGTGAAGATGCTGGAGAAAACAGGTACAATAATATCTATATCCACAGTAAAGCGAGTCATATATCGACATAACCTGAAAGGCTGCTCAGCAAGGAAGAAGCCACTGCTCCAAAACTGCCATAAGAAATCCAGCCTACGGTTTGCAACTGCACATGGGGACAAAGATCGTACTTTTTGAGAAATGTCCTCTGGTCTGATGAAACAAAAATAGAACTGTTTGGCCATAATGACCATTATTATATTTGGAGGAAAAAAGGGGAGGCTTGCAAGCCGAAGAACAACATTCCAACCATCCCAAAGTGGGAGGGGGGGGGGGCAGCATCATGCTGTACCAAATACTAATTGAGTGTATGTAAACTCCTGACCCACTGGGAATGTGATGAAATAAATAAAACCTCAAATAAATCATTCTCTCTATTATTCTGACATTTCACATTCTTAAAATAAAGCGGTGATCCCCACTCATCCTCAGATTTTTACTCTGATTAAATGTCAGGAATTGTGAAAAACTGAGTTTAAATGTATTTGGCTAAGGTATATGTGAACTTCTGACTTCAACTGTATTGTTTTTCAACAGAAAACGTTTAAAAATAGCTGGAGTTTGTCTGTAGGTCTCCTTCCTAAATCAAGATGTTAACTGTTGTGGTGGGCAGACATAAGCACAAAGTATTTACTTGTGTTTTTATTCTTCAAGGTGTTGTTTAGAAAGCGAGTGGGAGAGGTGCATCCGGGTACTGCCAGTGTTCTGCTGTCCTGTGTGGGGCTATGCTGCTGTGTCCTCCACTCCTGGGTGTGTGTGATACTCTACCTCACACATGTGGAGTACTGGCCTCCAATCCAGTACATCCCCTGGGACGCATTGTGCGTGATGGCCTCCCTGCTCCTTGGTAACACTCCCCCGCTAATTTCTGTACAGATATTCTATTTTTATTTAACTAGGCAAGTCAGCTAACAAATTCATATTTACAATGACGGCCTACACGTCCAGATATTAAATTAGTTCATTTGAATAACTCTGTTTTTAACATTTCCTTCACTCTTGTCCCTCCTCTCTCACCATCAGCTTTCAATGTCTTGGTGAATCTAGGAAGTGTGCTTGCCTACCCCTCCCTTATTTCTCTTGGAATGTTACTGAGCATCCCAGCTAATTCAGGTACCGAAAGAACAATGATATTTATCTGCTTATAAAACTCCAAATGATAAATCAAGCTAAACAACTGTGTCGTGAGAGATCTTCATACAGGTTTTCCTGAAGTCATTGTGGGAATCTCAAACAGCATTCCACTATACCTGACCCCCTACTGTATCTCTCTGCAGCAGTGGATTTCTATGTCGCTGCAGCCCCCCAGCTCAGCCAGGTCAGAGTGGCTGCAGCAGCTATCATCGGGGTGGGCTACCTCTTACTGCTGCTCCCTGGAAACTGGGATGATAGTGTTGTCCACTGGATAGAGGGTCTGTGGCAAGGAGGATGGAAAGAGGACAGTGTGGTTGGAGAAGATGGAGGAGCTGATGGAGGAGAAATTGCAAAGCCCAAGCCCAAACCAGCAGGCATTGCTGCCATAACATGATGCTCTTTGGTTTTACATGACAGAACTTGGTGTCAAAAGTCTCTCAACCAAAACCAGGGATGCAACTTTGGTTTTAGAAGTGGGGGGGAATAACTTGGTGGGGGGTCTGGGGGTCCTCCCATTTTTGGGGGCATATAAAGCAAATTTCCTGCATTTCTGCACAATCTAATATGACCCATTGCCCTTTCAAGCCATCTCTATTTAGAACAACATAAAGAAAGCAAAAATGACCAGTCATCAAGCTAGGTAAGAGATCCTTATTAAATATGTTTAAGTGATTGATAAGACTGAACTAGATCAATGGTAATTCAATAATCAATATTGTGCTGCACCTTGAACGAATAGCCTAAAAAACTAACAACTCTTACAAATAAAGTACAAAGACTTTTGATTGTCTTTATTCCATTTCAGCCAGACCGCCCAGCCAGCCCGAGCCACCTGCACGCCCCACCCCCATCAGTCTAGTCAATAACTCAACTCTCTCCCCAACAAAACTTACTTCCCATCTTTTTTTTATGTCTCAAGGAAAGGTTTGAAAACAAAAGTGTTGTAAAAACACACATACACATTAACACATAGAAACAGTACACCCTAAATAAAATCATTAATATCATATGCGTAATAGTACTGTAGCTCTTTTTATCTGCACACAATATAGCTGGGTCACCCCATCCTGCCCCTAGGGGTCCACGGCCCTGCAGCCCCCAACCCAACACACCCCACTCAGCTTTAAGATTTTAGTGAAACATTCATTATTGGTTTCAGGTGTGTTAGGCCAAGGTCAGAGTGACAACCAACAGTACAGCAGACCCCCAAGGCCAGGACTGAGGAATGAGCAGCCCAGCAGCTAGGGATTTCCTAAATAGTTATCTCCCCTGACATGAGCATGTTTTCAATAAAGACTCCCTTTGTCATACTGTATTCCATATAAGGTATCCATACTTTATGAAAGTTGCACAGTATACCCTTAGTCTAGTAATACATACTAGTGTGTCTAGTGTATCTAGTGATACATAACTTGACATTTCTTCCATGGGGCGGCGCACAATTGGCTCAGCGTCATCTGGGTTAGGGAGGGTTTGGCCAGCAGGTATATCCTTGTCTCATCACGCACTAGCGACTCCTGTGGCGGGCCAGGCACAGTACATGCTGACCAGGTCTCCAGGTGTTTCCTCCGACACATTGGTGTGTCTGGCTTCTGGGTTGGATGTGCGTTGTGTCAAGAAGCAGTGCGGCTCGGTCGGGTTGTGTTTCGGAGGACGCATGGCTCTCGACCTTTGCCTCTCCCGAGTCCGTACGGGAGTTGCAGCGACGAGACAAGACTGTAACTACTACCAATTGGGGAGAAAAAAGCGGTAAAAAAAATAGTTTCAATCTTTGAAGTTTCTTGCTTGCCCAGTGTTTGCTACACTGAAAAAATAGTGTTGTATCTGCAAGAATTCACCTCAGCTCCATCCCAGACTTCCCTGGCTGCTTGACTCTGTCACCATCTTTTCTCAGATGTGCTCAGAAATACTAAGAGGCATGACAAAGACTTACATTGGTGTACATTTCTACATTATATTGTCCATGATTTTAATCAATGGTTCAACAATTGAAATTCCCAGATCCCAGACTAGCCAACTCAAGATGGAACTTTTATATTCATTCACTGATTGTTATAATATACTGCAAAATTCACCTGAGCTCTGTAGACTGGTCTTCCCTGGTTGTCTGACCCTGCTGGGACACCTGTCATCATCTGATCCTGCTTGATGTGTACTGTAGTGTTGTGTACTGACTGCACCATGAAGCCTGTATAGCTGCTTATATCGTGTCAGTGTGAAAGGAAGGGAATTAGCTAGGGAAACTGCCAGATAAATCATGTTACATTGCTATACTGACTAATAAAAACTCTGGGTTTAATCATTTGATTCAGGTCTAGTGTGATTGAGGCAAAAATAATAGCTAATGTTAGTGAGCTAGCTAGCTGTCAGTTTTCCTAGCCAACTTTTGGCTAGCTCTGCTAGCTAATGGTACAATGGTACATCATCAAATTTACATATGTTGAAACAGGACAAAACAAAGGCAACAAAACATTTCCATACACACAACAGCTGTTAGATACTGCTACCTGACAGATACAGCAGCTAGAGGCTAGCTAGAGCTGAACTGGCTGTGGTAGCTGCTAGCAGTTCATTCACTTCAGCTGAGAGGGGATGAAAAATTTGCTAATGTTAGTTACACTACTAGCTCAGCACAGGGAATCATTTGTTATTTTTTTCTGTCAAACAGCAGTTACCTTGCCAGCTAGATCAGTTAACTAAAGAGAAGCCCTGTTTCTGCTCTCCTTGCTTTTATAACTCGGAGAAAACGCGCAACATAAACAGCAGCTGCTTCTGTTCAGAAGTTTAGCCTTCACACAGCCTGTCCGCAAGCTCTGTGGTTTCTGTGTGGTCCTAAATCCAGCTCAAACCGGAAAATTGCCTACCTGACTGCTCTGAGGCGTTTACACGGTCCTAAAGCACACCTAAGCTAAGTTCTGTATCACCGTGCAATGATAAAACTGGGAAGGACCAAAAATGCAATTTCAGAATTTTGCGGGGTCATGTCCGCCAAGCCCCAGTGAATATTCCGCCCCTGACCAAAATAATGAATTGTCTTGTGTCTTTCGGAGCTAAAGTGCCAGATGACCATAGGCCTGTATATTAAAATATTGTGGATGTTTTTCTACGAGGCGTACTCGGTACCCCAAGGGCATGAGATATGTGTTAGATATACTCTGTATTTGAGGCTATCTGTATTTCGTTATGCAGAAAACAAAAGTTAGTTCTCTTTTACTTTACTGATTAATTCTTCATATTTAAAAATATTTTATATTTTTCTTTGTAATTGTTTTTTGCAAACAAACTTATAAATACAAACAACAACTTACAAGACACACAAACAATGACTACATCTCATCTGCCCAGACACTCATCCCCATACCCCATCACAATCTTGGTTCCAATAGTTTATATTTTTTTCTACGAGATTGTCAGTTGGATAGGCTCTGTGCAAGGTTTTTTAAATCTTACCTATCATATGAACATCTTTTTCTGACTCAAATAGGATTCCCTCAAGATTTCTCTGATGTCCAAAAGATTTCAAATCGAAATGACGTCATATGTAACTTTTAATGTATTTGAAACTATCTACATTGGTCAGTCCAACAATTATTGTTTTATTCTGTGATGGAAATAAATGTATTTCCTGTTACAAAATTCATTTACGGTTTCTATGCATTTTGTTTTCCATGTGGGCCAATTTACCGATGAATGTTTAACAGCTATCTAAGGATTGTTCCATAAGGTTGTGTTTCTAGGGAGTGATATTGGTTCTTGTAAAATACGTTTAATTTTCTTCCATATCGTTATAGTGCTCTTAACTAGGAAGTTGTTAATGTTCTTAGCTTTATCATTTGAAAATAGACTCGTAAAAAGATTTTGGGATGAGCATGTGCATCTTCAATATGTACCCATTGTTCCTCTTTAGTGCATTTAACTATATATCGCAAGGCTTGGGTGGCGAGTTGATACAATTCCAAGTCTGGAAGGTTAAAACCACCCTCAGACTTACAAAAAATATGAAACTTTCCTTTTTATTATATTAATTTTATTTGCCCATATAAAGTATTTGGTTATTACCAAGAAGAAATAGTAAAACTTTGGCAGCCATGCCTTTCTAACGAGATGTATTCTACCTGTAAGATTTCTTGAAACTAAATAGACGACATATTATTTTAGTGTTACGATGCTTTTGGGAAACTCAGCCCTGGATGCCCAGATAGCTAGCAACGCACGGTTACATGCACACAATAATAATATTATTGTGGATAGCCAGATTAAAATACAATTTCGTTTAAAACGTTTACATGCTTTGCAATAATAACTATTTCCCGAATAATACTGTTTACATGGACAGATCTGAAATCAAGTTCCTGATTGGACTTTTGATAAATGCAGAAAATTAAAAATCAAAATAAAAGTTCTACCTCAGTGACCACGTTATTTTTGACAAGTATATTTGATTCTGAGTTCGGACATATAACGTTTGGATGTGAAAACTATTTCTAAGATGCATACTTTCAGTTTTTCCGAACTAATGAAAGTCACCCAGTAAAGTACTACTTGAGTAAAAGTCTAAGAGTATTTGGTTTTAAATATACTTAAGTATCAAAGGTAAATGTAAAATCAAATCAAATTGTATTTATCACATGCGCAGAATACAACAACCTTACAGTGAAATGCTTACTTACAAGCACTTAACCAACAATTCAATTTTAAGAAAATCCCTAAAAAAGTAAGAGATAAGAATAATAAATAATTAAAGAGCAGCAGTAAATAACAATAGAGGGGCTATGTACAGGGGGTACCATTTCAGAGTCAATGTGCAGGGGGCACCAGTGTCTAGGTAATTGAGGTAATTATGTACATGTAAGTAGAGTTATTAAAGTGGCTATGCATAGATAGTAACAGAGAGTAGCAGCAGCGTGGGGTGGGGGCGGCAATGCAAATGGTCTGGGTAGCCATTTGATTAGCTGTTCAGGAGTCTTATGGCTTGGGGGTAGAAGCTGTTTAGAAGCCGCTTCGAGTTAGACTTGGCGCTCCGGTACCACTTGCCGTGCAGTAGCAGAGAGAACAGTCTATTGTCAGGACCCGGTTACGAACCTGGGTCTCCGGAGTGAGAAACAGTCACTTAACCAACTGAGCCACGAATAGTCAGCAGAGCCCAGAAGATGAGGCAGACAGCAGTACTTAGGACGGTGTATTTAATAAAGTAAAAAGGAGAAGTCCTTAAATACAAAAATGGCAAATCCAAAAGGTGGTAGGAATAGCACAAAAAAGCCTCAAGAGATACTCAAAAACAAAAACAGAATTCCACAAGAGCATCCACCGGAATCGACAAGAATACACAGAACACTAGGGCTGGGTGCTAACATACAAACACAGAGCACAGAACTGAGGGAAACTAAGGGTTTAAATACAATCAGGGGAAAAACGAGGCACAGGTGCAAATAATAATGGGGAACAAGGGAAAAAACATAAGGTCAAAAAGCACAATGGGGACATCTAGTGACCAAAACCCGGAACAACCCTGGCCAAATCCTGACAGAATTCCCCCCCTAGGAACAGCTCCTGACGTTCCTACCAGCTCTCTCAGGGTGGAGGGCCCTGAACTGACGAATGAGGTCAGGGTCCAGGATGTCTTTGGCAGGAACCCAGGAGCGCTCCTCGGGACCGTAGCCTTCCCAGTCCACCAGATACTGCCAGGACCGCTGCACCCGGCGGGAATCCAGTATCCGATGGACGGTATAAGCCGGCTGGCCTCCAATGACACGAGGCGGAGGGGAGGTCTGTCTGCCGGGACAAGGGGAGAAAAAACAACAGGTTTTAACAATGAAATGTGAAATGTGGGATTAATCTTAAGGGATCTGGGTAAGTGTAGGCGATAAGAAACTGGGTTAACTCTCCTGGCAACCTTGAAGGGACCGATGTATTTTTGGGACAGCTTGCGAGACTCCACCCGTAGAGGTAAGTCTCTTGTGGAGAGCCAGACTCTCTGGCCGGGGCGCAGGGTAGGCCCGGGACGGCACGTCTGTTGGCTTGTTGTTGGTACCTCTGTGCATAAGATTAAGACGGGTCTTCCTCCACATAAGCCGACAGCGTCTGATGAACTTCAAGGCTGAAGGCACTCTGACTTCTGCCTCCTGGTCTGGGAACAATGGAGGAGCATAGCCAAACTGACACTCGTGCGGGGACATACCAGTGGAGGAGGAACGCAAGGTGTTGTGCGCGTATTCGGCCCAAACAATAAAGGATGACCATGTGGACGGGTTGTCACGAGTCATACATCGGAGGGTGGTTTCCAGCTCTTGATTCATCCTCTCTGTTTGGCCGTTGGACTCCGGATGGTACCCTGAAGATAGACTGGCAGAAGCCCCCATGAGTTGGCAGAAGGCCTTCCAAAACCTTGAGGCGAACTGGGGACCTCTGTCAGAAACCATATCTTGAGGAATGCCGAAGACTCGGAACACATGATTAATTACCAACTCAGCCGTTTCCTTGGCAGAAGGTAACTTAGTCAGAGGGACGAACCGCCGCCTTTGAAAACCTGTCGATTATGACTAGGATAGTAGTATTGCCATGGGATGGAGGAAGTCCAGTAATAAAGTCCAATGAGATATGGGACCAGGGTCTGTGGGGAACAGGTAAAGGGTGAAGGAGTCCTTGTGGGCGGAGGTGAGAAGATTTGCCCTGGCAGCACACAGGACAGGCATTGACGAAAGTGGCAACGTCTTCTCTTATGGTAGGCCACCAGAACTTACGCTGGATGAACTCCAAGGTGCGACCTGCCCGGATGACAGGTGAGGCGAGAGGAGTGCCCCACAGAAGGACCTGAGTCCTCACTGCCTTGGGACAAACAACCGATTGGCAGGACCTCCTTTCGGGTCCGGTTCGCTAGCTTGAGCACGTCTCACGGTGCCACGAGATCGGAGCCACAATCTTAGCAGCAGGAAGGACAGGCATGTCCGTGTCATCTCGAATGGCAGGAGCGTAGACTCGGGACAGGGCATCCAGTTTGAGATTCTTCGACCCGGGCCGATAGGTGAGGATAAACTGGAATCGATTGAAGAAAAGAGACCATCTAGCTTGTCTAGAGTTCAAGCCTGCTGGATATACTCCAGATTTTTGTGGTCCGTGCACTTGAAACGGGTGAGAAGGGCCAGTGTCTCCATTCCTTCAATGCCATCTTAACCGCTAGGAGTTCACGATCATCGTAGTTCCTCTCTCGGGGTAAGCCGGTGTGAGAAGAAAGCGCACGGATGAAGCTTCTTGTCTTCACCCCTCTGAGACAGGACAGCTCCAACACCAACCTCTGATGCGTCTACCTCCACCACAAATGGTTCATCCGTAGTCGGTAGTATCAGGATGGGAGCAGAGAGAACGCGCTGCTTGAGTCCTTGGAAGGCCGTCTCAGCTTCTCTTCCCCACAAAAACCTTGCATTGCCACCCTTGGTTAAAGCTGAGAGGGGCTGCCACCAAGCTGAAGTTCTTGATGAACTTGCGGTAGAAGTTTGTGAAGCCCAGGAAATGCTGAACTTCCTTAACGGATTTGGGGGTGGGCCAATCCGCTACCGCCCCTACCTTCCTGGGGTCCATTTGGACTCAACCGGGTCCCAGGAATTGTACTCGGGATGAATGGATTTTCCGGCTTAACGTACAGATGGCTGTCCAGGAGGCGTTTGAGTACTTGTCTGACATGCTTAGTGTGTTCTTGAAGGGAGCTCGAAAAGATGAGGATGTCATCCAAGTAAACGAACACAAATATGTTAAGCATATCCCTAAGCACATCGTTTATGAGCGCTTGGAACACCGCTGGGGCGTTGGTCAGGCCGAAGGGCATCACCAAGTATTCATAGTGACCAGTAGGCGTGTTGAAAGCGGTCTTCCACTCGTCACCAGGTCTGATCCGCACAAGATGGTATGCGTTGCAGGTCAAGCTTAGTGAAAACAACTGCTTCCTGGAGCAGCTCGAAGGCTGTGGCCATAAGGGGTAGCGGGTGTTACGGACGGTTATGGCATTGAGTCCCCGGTAGTCAATGCAAGGACGTAATCCACCGTCTTTCTTGGCCACAAAGAAAAACCCTGCTCCCGCCGGGGAGGTGGATGGACGCATGAGGCCTGCTTCCAGAGCGTCCTTGATGTAGGTATCCATAGCAGCTCGTTCGGGTGGAGATAGGGAAAAGATCCGACCCCTGGGGGGCAAGTGCCCGGAAACAGGTCGATGGGGCAATCGTAAGGTCTATGGGGTGGTAGCATGGTGGCCCTCTGTTTGCTAAACACCAGTTTGAGGTCATGGTAACACTCGGGAACTCGGGTCAGGTCGATGGATTCTAAAGACTCGGGAGTAGAACTCGGGGAATTCTGGAAAATACAAGTAGCTTGGCACGTAGGACCCCACTGCTTGATAGTGCCCACAGACCAGTCGATGTGAGGGTTATGGTTGTGAAGCCAGGGGTATCCAAGGACGAGAGGGAACTCGGAACAGGAGATCAAATGAAAGTTCATCAATTCCTGGTGTTGTGAAACTGAAAGTCGCAAGGAGGCAGTGACATGAGTGACAAGTCCAGATCCCAAAGGGCTTCCATCCAATGTAGTGACCCTCATGGGTTCACTTAGAGGTTCAGAGGGAACGCCATTCTCCTTCGCCCAGACACCATCCATGAAGTTACCTGCGGCTCCAGATACCAAGGCTTGAAGGTGAAGCTTGTGGTTGTCCCAGGAGAGGGTGACTGGAATGAGCAGACGGGAGTTGGACGGATGGGAGGAGGTTATGTTTCCCGTTACAGTTCCCCCGGTCTGTACGGGACAGAGCGTTTCCCTGGAGCCCGGGACACGTGGAACGGAAATGGCCCGGTTTGCCGCAATATAGACAGCGTCGCTCCCTCATCCGGCGGTCTCTCTCAGCCTGGGAGATGCGTCCAATCTGCATGGGTTCCGATGGAGCCAGCGAGGATAAAGGTGGGGACTCGGAGCTGGGACTGATAGGGGCTAGAGGTCTACGGTTGAGTTCTCTCTCTCTCAGACGCTGGTCAATGCGTGAGGCCAACTTGATCAGGGACTCGAGATTGTCCGGTGGTTCCCAGTGGCCAGTTCATCTTGGATAGTGTCGGAAAGGCCTTTCAGAAAGCACACCGTGAGCGCCTCGTTGTTCCAGCCACTTGCTGCTGCCACCGTGCGGAACTGGATGGCATAGTCCGTCACGCTGCGCCCACCTTGGTGGAGAGTCAGGAGCTGTTTGGCTGAGTCAGAACCACTGCTTGGGCCTTGAAACACTCGTTTGAATTCCTCAGCAAAGGCAGAGGAGCTGGCACAGCAGGAACTATGGGCATCCCACACAGCAGTAGCCCAGGCCAGGGCTTTTTCCGACAGCAGGGTGATGATATAAGCGATCTTAGATCGGTCGGTGGGAAACGACGAGGGTTGTAGCTCAAAGGAGAGAGAACATTGGGTGAGAAACCCTTTACAAGCACTTGGATCACCTGAGAACCGTTGGGGAGGTGAGGTTCAGCCAGGGGTTAACTGCCATGGGTACGTGAATCTGAGGTACTGGGACGGGAACTGTTGCCGGGGTAAGAGATCAGATATTTGCTTAATGGAAGTTTCCGACAGAAGATGACAATGTCTAGCCATTGCCTCTTGCTGAACCAGGGCGGCTTCGTTGCGTTGGACAGTCTCCTGGTGGTGGGACAGCATGGCAAAAAGGTCCTGGGAACTGGCTGCCTCTGGGTTCATTTTTGGCTCGGTGTTTCTGTCAGGACCCGGTTACGAACCTGGGTCTCCGGAGTGAGAAACAGTCACTTAACTTCTTGAAACTCTCCATCCCGGATCCGGGATCGTGACTAAAGCCTCAGGCTCATTAGCATAACGCAACGTTAACGATTTCTGAAAATCGCAAATAATTAACAACACTGTCATCTCAGATTTTCAAAATATGCTTTTGAACCATAGAAATTGACTAATTTGTGTAAGAGTATGCAAAGCTAGCATAGCATTTTGTGTAGCATGTAGCACGCAACATTTTCACAAAAACCAGATAACCAAATAAATAAAATCATTTACCTTTGAAGAGCTTCTGATGTTTTCAATGAGGAGACTCTCAGTCACATACCAAATGCGTCTGTGTGTAGGAGAAATCGTTCCGTTTTCTACATTGCGTCTGGCTACCGAAACAAACCGAAAATGCAGTCACCTACAACGTAAAACTTTTTCCGGATTAACTACATAATATCGACCGAAACATGGCAAACGTTGTTTGGAATCAGTCCTCAAGGTGTTTTTTCACATATCTCTTCATTGACATGCAGTTCGTGGAAGCTTGCTTTACTCTCTGTATCGTATGGAAAAATACTGGCAGGTGACTTTTGCGCACCAATTTCGGCGCAGTACACCGGGCGGACACATGGTAAATGTGGTCTGTTATGGTCAATCTTCCAATGATCTGCCTACAAATACGTCACAATGCTGCAGACACCTTGGGCGACAGAAAGGGCAGACTTACTCCTCTCGCGTTCACAGCCATATAAGGAGACCATGGAAAACAGAGCCTCAAAAATCCTTGTCATTTCCTGGATGCCATCTCATCTTGGTTTTGCCTGAAGCTCACGTTATGCACAGAGAAGATCTTTGTATTTCTGGACACGTCAGAGTGTTTTCTTTCGAACGGTAGCAATTATATGCATAGTCGAGCATCTTTTTGTGACAAAATATCTTGTTTAAAACGAACGTTTTCATCCAAAAATGAAATAGCGCCCCCGTTTTTAGTCAGCAGAACCCAGAAGATGAGGACGGTGTATTTAATAAAGTATATGAGCAGAAATAGCGCCCCCATAGATGCGACTGAGCCACGAATAGTCAGCAGAACCCAGAAGATGAGGCAGACACAGCAGTACTTAAGACGGTGTATTTAATAAAGTATACCAAGCAATGCTTTGCTCTCGATTGTGCAAATGTAGAACCTTTTGAGGATCTGAGGACCCATGCCAAATCTTTTCAGTCTCCTGAGGGGGAATAGGTTTTCACGACTGTCTTGGTGTGCTTGGACCATGTTAGTTTGTTGGTGATGTAGATGCCAAGGAACTTGAAGCTCTCAACCTGCTCCACTACAGCCCTGTCAATGAGAATGGGGGCGTGCTCGGTCCTCATTTTCCTGTAGTCCACAATCATCTCCTTTGTCTTGATCATGTTGAGGGAGAGGTTGTTGTTCTTGCACCACACGGTCAGGTCTCTGACCTGCTCCGTATAGGCTGTCTCATTGTTGTCCATGATCAGGCCTACCACTGTTGTGTCATCAGCAAACTTAATGATGGTGTTGAAGTAGTACCTGTCCGTGCAGTCATGAGTGAACAGGGAGTACAGGAGGGGACTGAGCACGCACCTCTGAGGGGCCCCCGTGTTTAGAATCAGCATGGCGGATGTGTTGTTACCTACCCTTAACACCCGGGGGCGGCCCATCAGGAAATCCAGGATCCAGTTGCAGTGGGAGGTGTTGATGAGCTTTGAGGGCACCATGGTGTTGAATGCTGAGCTGTAGTCGATGAATAGCATTCTCATATAGGTGTTCCTTTTGTCCATGGTGTTGATGTGAGCCATGACCAGCCTTTCAAAGCATTTCATGGCTCCAGACGTGAGTGCTACGGGTCGGTAGTCATTTCGAAAGTTTACCTTATTGTTCTTGGGCATAGGGACTATGGTGGTCTACTTGAAACATGTTGGTATTACGGACTCAGTCAGGGAGAGATTGAAAATGTCAGTGAAGACACTTGCCTGTTTTCAGCGCATGCTCAAAGTACACGTCCTGGTAATGTCTGGCCCTGTGGCCTTGTGAATGTTGACCTGTTTAAAGGTCTTACTCACATCGGCTGCGGAGAGAGTGTGATCACATAGTCTTCTGGAACAGCTGATGCTCTCATGCGTGTTTCAGTGTTCTTTCGAAGCGAGCATAGAAGTTATTTAGCTTGTCTGGTAGGGGTCACTGGGGACTCATCTGTTCTTCCCTTTGTAGTCTGTAATAGTTTACAACCCTGCCTCATCCGACGAGTGTCAGAGTCGCTGTAGTACGATTCAATCTTATTCCTGTATTGACGCTTTGCCTGTTTGGTGGTTCGTCGGAGGGCATAGCGGGATTTCTTATAAGCTTCCGGGTTAGAGTCCCGCTCCTTGAAAGCAGCTGCTCTAGCCTTTAGCTCAGTGCAAATGTTGCCTGTAATCCATGTTTTCTGGTTGGGGTTGTACTTTTTAATTTAGGGACAACGGGCACACTCGATGACACTTATTTGAAGCCAGTGACTGATGTGGTGTACTCCTCAATGCCATCGGAAGAATCCTGGAACATATTCCAGTCTGTGCTAGCAAAACAGGACTGTAGTTTAGCATCTGCTAAACTGTGCTTCCTGCTTTAATTGTTGTTTGTAAGCAGGAATCAGGAGGATAGAGTAATGGTCAGATTTGCCAAATGGAGGGCGAGGGACAGCTTTGTATGCATTCTGTGTAATAGCTCAAATTTAGTTCAGTATCAAAAGTAAAATAATTAATCATTTTCAATTCCTGATATTAAGCAAACTAGATGACACAATTTCCTTTTTTTCTTTTTATTATTTAGGGATAGTTAGGGGCACACTCAGCATTTAAGCATTTACATTTTTTGCCAGATGTCAAGTTCTCTTGAAAATGCTAGTAAATGTCAGGGAAAAAAAATGTAAAATACAAGATTTTATCTAGTGAAGTAAAAGTTGTCAAAAAATAAATAGGAAAGTACAGATACACAACAAACGACTTAATAAGTAGTACTATAAAGTATTTTTACTTAAGTACTTTACACCACTGTGTGCATGTAAACGTAGGCTACTCAATGAAACTGCCATGAGGTGAATTGTAAGTGGCTTCCTTCAGCTCATTTGATCTTGTTTTTGATACCATGTCTTGTTTTGTGGTGTTTTGACTGATGTTACATCTGTGCTAATATGGCTCAAATGCGCTAGTTAGCTAGCTAGCTAACCAGAAACTGTAATAATGTATTTGAGAGACAAGTGCTCATTTTTCAAATGTATTTATCTTTTCAATAAACATTGGAGACGAAATACAGAAAACCTGTTTTTGACAACCTAAATTAACCAACTAACCCACCCATCTATTGGTGGTGCAGTTAAACATTCTAATGCCTTGGGCTAAATCAGGGCCACACAGAGGGTTTCTGGGTAGCCTTGAGCAAATCTACTTTGAAAAAAATATACACCTTAAGCTATGGGCTTTAA
Organism: Oncorhynchus masou masou; assembly: GCF_036934945.1. Taxonomy (NCBI): domain Eukaryota; kingdom Metazoa; phylum Chordata; class Actinopteri; order Salmoniformes; family Salmonidae; genus Oncorhynchus; species Oncorhynchus masou. The sequence continues at coordinate 13,896,755 of NC_088219.1, read as the reverse complement.
AAATAAGATACCTGTACAATGTCAGATATAGAGCTGAAATGTATTCAATATTAAGTTTGCATCCCAATATTACACTTTATATACATCACAGAAAAGGGAAATATGCCAAAACCATTTGACAGAGAAACACCGGATTGCCGGCAAAAAGTGTATTAATTATGAAATTATGAAAGCTATTAATAATGTTACACCCATGAGGCCACTAGAGGGCACGTTGGTCATTCCACTGCAGGAAATGGATCTATGACAACAACTAGCCATCACATATTGGGTCAATCTTCAAGGTCATAAGGTTACACAACCTACAAAAAAGATGCTACTAGACTGCTGGGAACATGAACGAAATCTGAATAGATGTTTTGGGTGGATGGGCAAAGGCATGGCGAGAGATTGTGATTGTTTTGGGAGGAGTTTAGCCCCTCTGTGGTTCTTCCTGCTATCCCACCTTGGTTGCTCCCTCAGCCAGTGATCTAGGGTAGCTTGAGACGGTAAGAGATGAGAGAGTAAGAACTGAGAGAGTAAGAGCTGAGACGCTAAGAGCTGAGACGGTAAGAGCTGTTGAGGAAGGAGTGGATTCATTTGTAAGTGAACATTTAAGAACTCAGTACTATCCTTTCTTTAATATATTCACAGATGGATCTAAGGACCCTAAATCAGGAAGGACAGGTGCAGCTTTTAGTATTACTGAGTTTAAAGTGGCTGTGACAAAAAGAGCAATGGATAATTTATCCGTATACACAATGGAGTTGCTGGCCATACTCTTGGCTGCAGAGTGGGTGGAGGAGGTGAGGCCAGACAGGGTCTGCTCTGCTCTGACTCCTGTGCAGCACTCAATTGTGTATCGGAGCAGACAGGATGTATTGTATGAGGATTTGCAGTGCTTGTATAGGGTGAGACAAATAGTGGTATTTGTGATGTTCCTCTGGGTACCAGCTCATGTGGGAGTAGAGGGGAATGAGGAGGTGGATGTTATCACCAAGCAGGCTCTCAAACATCCAAATGTTGAAATGGAGCTGTCAATCAGTAAAGCAGACGCCAAGGGGTTAATAAGAACAGTGGTTAAAAACAAATGATAAGAGTTTTGGAAAAAGGATGGAAAGGGAAGACAACTGGACCTAAGGAAGGATTTTGATACTGTTAACCATGAGATTCTCATCACAAAATTGTCCAAGTTCAATTTTTCCCCTGATGCCTTGAGTTGGATGAAATCATGCCTTGAACGCAGAACTCAGTGTTACAGAGTGAGGAATGAGCTGTCGCCCACCCTTAGCTATGATGTGGGCATGCCCCAAGGGTCAATACTGGGGCCCCTCCTGTTCAGCCTGTACATTAATTATCTGCCTTCTGTCTGTACTGGGTCTGAAGTTCAAATGTATGCAGATGATACAGTGATATATGTGCATGCAAAGAGCAAACAACAAGCTGCACAAGACCTCACTACTGTAATGGTCCAGGTTACAAAGTGGCTCAGTGACTCGTGTTTGCATCTCAATGTGAAAAAAAACTGTTTGCATGTTCTTCACAAAGAGGACAACAGATGCTACTAAGCCAGATGTCTATGTGTCAGGGGCAAAGCTCCAGGTGGTATCTGATTTTAAGTACCTTGGCATCATACTTGATTCCAACCTCTCTTTTAAAAAGCATGTGAAAAAGGTAATTCAAATAACAAAATTCAACCTAGCTAATTTCCGATTTATACTAAAGTGTTTGACTACAGAGATAGCAAAACTGTACTTCAAATCTATGATACTCCCCCACTTAACATACTGCTTGACTAGTTGGGCCCAAGCTTGCTGTACAACATTAAGACCTATTCAGTCTGTCTACAAACAGGCTCTCAAAGTGCTTGATGGGAAGCCCAATACCCATCATCACTGTTACATCCTCAGAAAGCATGAGCTCCTGAGTTGGGAAAATCTTGTGCAATACACCGATGCATGTCTTGTATTCAAGATCCTAAATAGCCTGGCTCCCCCTCCACTCAGTATTTTTGTTAAACAGAAAACCCAAACATATGGCAGCAGATCCACAAGGTCTGCCATGAGAGGTGACTGTATAGTTCCCTTAAGGAAAAGCACCTTTATTAAATCAGTTTTCTCTGTGAGAGCTTCCCATGTCTGGAATACACTGCCGTCAGACACACTTAACTGCACCACATATCACACTTTCAAAAACTGCTTGAAGACATGGCTAAAGGGCAATCAGATTTGTGAACATAATCCCTAGCTGTGTGTTACCGCTTTCCATGTTGTCTGTTGTCTGTAGCTTGTGAGGTGTGGAAACACTTTGTTGCTTTTATGAGTTTTGTCTTGCTGCTTTTTGTTCTATGTTGCTATGGCTGTATGCTACGTCTTACTTATCCAATGTTGCTCTGTCTGTATGCTATGTCTTGCTTGTCCTATGTTGCTATTGTCTATATTGTAATTGTTTTTAATAACCTGCCCAGGGACTGTGGTTGAAAATTAGCCGGCTTGTTAATACTGGCACATTTACTGAAATGTTACTGTGCACTGTCCCTGTAAAAATAAAATAAACTCTAACTATATAAGATCCAGGAAAATGTGGGGGCAGGGAGGTCCTCAGGTTGAGAGAGAAGGGTAATTAAAAGGCTGAGACACACAAGGCTCAACAGTACATAGGAATTGGTGGGAAAACATCCGACTGGGAGGTGTGGTCATTGTCAGGAGGAGATGGAGACAGTGGAACATGTTCTATTTCAGTGGCAGAAATATGGGAGGGAAAGGGAGAGATTGTTATTAGATTTAAGGAGTAATGGGGTTGAAGAGCCAAGGGGATGTAGTATTTAATTGTGTTTTTCTTTATGGAGACGAGAATAATGGGTAGGATTTAGACCTTCCCTGTCTCTGGTCCACACTCCAGTCAGTTGGTTGTGGTAATGAACCTTAAAGTTGGTTTCCATATAAAATCCACAGATGAAGAAGAAGAAGATCGCGAGACTTTCGGGGACGCTTGCAAAGCAGACCAGGCTGAGGTTTGAGAAGTCAATAAGAGAAGTGAAACATTATTCTTTAGCGGTAAATTTTCTCGAAATCTAAAGGCACAACCTAGGTTCGAGACAATGTATTGTGTAGTTGAACATGTTATTACTCCAACCTCGTAAAAGTGACAAACCGACACGTTTTAATTTTTGTAAAAAACAACTTTATATTAAAGGAGTGCCGTTGATTTGATGGTCTGCACATGCGCAATCCGAAAGATTAGACCCGATGACGTTTCTGCGCATGAGTTAAAGTAGCCAACGTCGCCATGACATCCCCTACAAGGATGATCTTCATACTGTACCACAGAAAGAACAATGAGACAGATATTTCAACGGATGTATAAATGTGAAGCATCCGCTTGGCGTTTCCACTCACTACCAAATATGGAAGTAGTGAGAGGAAGCCTATTTGCCGGCAGTGGGAGAATATTCTGCTAATTTTCTCATTTATGAAACATTTGATTTCAATACAGGTTTCCTACAAGGGTGATCTTCATACTGTACCACAGAAAGAGCAATGAGACAGATATTTCAACGGATGTATAAATGTGAAGCATCCGCTTGGCGTTTCCACTCACTACCAAATATGGAAGTAGTGAGAGGAAGCCAATTTGCCGGCAGTGGGAGAACATTCTGCTAATTTTCTCATTTATGAAACATTTGATTTCAATATAGGTTTCTGTTCCCAAAACTAGAATATGTTACAAACAGAGTTGACTATGTTTTGTAGACTTTAGCCTTTGCCGAAGTAAAAAAAAAAAAAAAAGCGTTGTTTAGGAGTGCAAAGGCGAATTGAGTTATTGCATACGCGCATTTCACAGAGTAGGCGTTCCCTAACGGAATATATGCTAGAACGCGCCAATAGGATGTTGCTTGCTCGTGTTTCTCCGCCCACCTCCTGGTTTGTTCTGCCCACCGTGACGCGTTTGTTCCCGTTTAAAACGACGGGCTGAGGTCTATCTTGGTTTAGTTATAAAAATATATATTTGACTAGACTGTCTCTGAGCTAGCTAGCTATAGTCTTCCACTACGGCAGGTGGCAGTAGCAAACCTATAAAGGTTACATTTCAAACGTAGTACACGCATGTGTACATACATTTTTTGTAAAGCAACGGCGTGCAGCAACCAGGGATAGCAGTGGAATCATGGCACTGAATGCAGGTAAATAAACCAGCTGCTTTCTTTAAATGCTTATGTTTTATTTTGATAGGCTATCTCAAAAGTTTATTTTGCTAATTGTCTTTCAGAATGCCAGACTCTGACGTTTTTGGGAATTAAAGTTTTGACCGGAAGCCCAGTTTGACAGCTAGCTTGGACAGCTAAACCAGCTACAGTAACGTTAGCTGGCTAATTGGCTAACGTTAGCCAACTAGTTGGTCTACCGGTGTCTCCAGTTTAGTTAGCGCAAACTGACGTCGCATAATACTTGCTTGCTAACTAGTTATTGTTGGCTCACTATCAAACGTTAGATTATCATCACCTAGCTAGCTGATAGATTAACCAAAATCGACTAATACAACGCGTTAAATGACCGTACTGTCAGTTTGATAAACTAGCTAGCTGCAAGCCAGCCGTGTCCATATGACTGAGTTCTAATAGTTTAAATGTCGGTTTCCTCACCCTCCACGGTTTTCTTGTCAGACGACGATGACTTCGAGTGGACACCCCCTTCAGAATCGGAGATGAAGGTTATTCATGCTCAGCGGGAACGACAGGACAAAATAAGCAAGCTCATGGGTGCCTACCTCCTCAAAGGCTACAAAATGTTAGGAGAATGCTGTGAGCAATGTGGGGTGAGTGGGGGGTAATCCAGGCCATCCCAGTTTATATATTTGTAACATTTTATATATTTACTGAGTGAGATCTATAGCTAAATATATTTACTCTGTAATGCTTTTTAAAACTAAAGGGATTGATTCGTCTTGTCTTTGGAGATTAATGAACGTCTAAGTAGTATTTGGGCTTGAGTTTAATAATTGGTTGTTTGTACCTGTCCAGACGATTCTCCTTCAGGACAAGCAGAAGAAGAACTACTGTGTTGCATGTCAGGAACTGGACTCTGATGTAGACAAGGACAACCGAGGTAAGAGTCTGTGCAGGGCTAGGTTCATTTATGTTATGACTGGGGGGGGAAAAGTAGCCTGACAACTTTTCATCCTGATTTTAATTTAGCTGCTTTATTGATCACTCCATACAAAGAAAACACTTGTGGGTGTGATGTTTGGCTGGAGTAATGTGGATCGGTAGACAGGCTAGGAAATTAGTTTCCTGAGCTAACTCTGGGCCCTGCTTATGACTAATCTAATATTAGTTTGCAACTGAACAAATAATTGTCTTGCTCCAACTAAACTGTTCTTCTCCTTTCCTTATCTTTACTGTCCTCTCACACTCAGCCCTAAATGCCCAGGCTGCCCTGTCACAGGTCAGAGAGAGACAGCTAGCCTCTCAGCCTGACCGTCTGGACAATGGAGCCCCCTCCAGTGACACCCCCCTCTCCATCACAGGGCAGCCCCGACCAGAGCACTGCGAGGGCGCTGCGTCAGGACTGAGAGGGCCCCTACCTCCACCAGCCAACCCCTCCCCTGCACTCACCGTGACCCCTAGCTTCCTCCCTACATCCACCCCATCCATACAGCCAGTCCAGGTGGCAGCCCCCATAGTAGCCCCTGCACCTCACCCAGCCCTGTCTAGTGCTGAGGATGCAGTGCTGCACAAGCTGCGGTGGGCTACACAGGAGCTCCAGCACTCAGCCTCAGTAGAGGCTAGTATCCAGCTGTGCAGCCTCATCCGCAGCTGCGCAGAGTCACTGCGCAGCCTGAAAGAGCTTCACCAATCATGAGACTGAACTGATGGCATTTCTAAAAACAGAAACAAGGCATAAACACATGCTCACATAAGCAACACTGGAAGTTGTAGCAGCTTGATTCCCTTGCAAAGGTTTTTGTGTCAAATATGAACAGCTTCGCCTCTGGCAGTAAAGGTTCATGTAATTAACTTGGACAACTGTCTGTGTATGCATAGTTTGTATTTTGATTGCCTGACCTGGAGTGTAACATTTGTATAAACATTGCTGTTACTTTTCATTTGAAGTCTTCTCTGGATTCATGGTGAAGTTGACACAAACTTGCATGGGGAGAATGGGCACCTCTGAGTGGTTTATTTCTTTAAACTGCATATAGTTGAGTGGGGTTTGACTGGTTGATATTAATGTACATCACTTGTTTATAAAAATCTGAATTTATCCACATTATTCCTACTTTCTGTCCTTATTACTTCATTTTTAAACAAGTGGCCTTTGTTTTATGTGGCATACTACCATATAGTGACAGAATGGCCATGTAATTTTATGGTGTTGTAGCAATCTATTTATACTAGAAGATGATATTTGTAATATTCACTAGTGGGAATTTCCTACTTTTTAACATAGTGTTGGTGCAACTAAGGATGTTTTGATAAGAGACTTGATGGATGCATAATGATATTTGCTGTGATGTAGTACTGAACGAATTTCAGTGTGTTTGTAATGGTGGATATTTTTTTGATTTGGGAGTTGTAGTATACATATTTAAGGCAACAAATACAATACAAATGCCCCACGAATTGAGGTATCACGTGTGACTAACACATTTCCCGCCTTGTGTCAGTCAGTGTAATTTTGTAAATGCCGGAATTCTATGAAAAGATGCACCATTCACCCAAGTGAAGTCGAAATCGTGCTAGTGCTGTCTGACATCACGTGTAACGAAAGTAGGAATGTACTGATGGAGACAGATCCATAGTTCACTCCCCGATTTAATTGTGGGGACAATTGGAATATTCAGTATTTCTGGATGGCAAGATTTGGGTGGGAGTTTTCAGTGGTTTTGTCTTGAGGTTAGGCATTTGGAAATGGGTTAAGGTAAAGATTTTGGTATTGCTAGAATGAAATAAAACACCGACCTCGTTTCGGAATTATCGTTATAAAGGACGTACTGTTTCCTCTCTCCCCAAATATAGTGTGTTTTGGAAGCGGTGCAGCGCCTCGGTCTCGCTGCGATGAAGTGGGACGGGGAGGGGATATTATCCAGGGCGAGGTTGGCAGTTGAGACAGGAACGCGTCGTGGGAAACAAAGCAAGGACATCAGACATGAATTCATCCTGGTAACATTTGCATAGGCTTCCGTTATGTTTTCATTGTCAAAGCAGTTTTTCATCCACTCGACGATGGATGCTGTGTGCATGGCGCCTCTATTGTGCTACTGAGGACTCGTTGGAAATACAATAATCGGACTGAAGGTGACGCAACGTATTTTTTTATTGAAACTATACATTCCCTCTACATTTGCGACTTGTCCTGTTAAACGCTCATCGGTGGATTGCTGATTTGAGACGACTAGGCTATAGCCGACTTTTTCGAAATGATCACAAACTGTACTTGATAGTGGACTAACGTTATTGAATCCGTATGTTCTTTATGATTTCGTATTTCTGGCAGTTATATGATAGCATATAAGACGCGTGGAAGTAAACATATATATATATATATACATTGATACAGAGGTAGAAAATGAACGGTTTCCAGACCAGTCCTCCTGAATGTCCAGACAGCGTCTGTTCAATCGAAGGACTACCCCCTTTGCCAAAAGGCCTCAGCGGCATCCTGAACTCCAGTGGTGGCTCATGGAGGGACATCAAAAAAGTCTACAGTAAACTGACACGCATTCAGGCCGACATTAGCGAGTCTACAGTGATCGACTCTCTCGGCCGCAGCAAGCCTCCAAGTCTGGACGCAGGACTCGCAGTGCTGCGCGAAGAAATGGTTGGACATTATTTTGCAATCAGTTGATTTAATTGTATTATTTATCGTAAGAAATGTAAAAAAAACATACTGAAATTTGATAAACAACAAAAGCAAATTAAAAACAGAAATACATACAATATTTTGATAATTTCTCACAGCTTTTTGTCTTTGATTATTGTCAGCAAATAACACATATCTAGAGAACATCCTGAAATAATAGGGTTATTTTATTTAATCAGCTGCTATTTCTGCTCAATTTACCTACATGTGTTATTGTTAATTTGTATTAAATTGACAACGTTTATATAGTTAATGTATGAGATTATTGACACAATTATCCTTTCCTGTTGTGTGTCCAAGGTGGGCCTCAGACAGTTGGACATGTCTCTGCACTGTCAGCTGTGGTCTCTCTATGAGTCCATCCAGGAGTACAAGGGAGCCTTTCAGGACATCTCCAACTCTCTGCTGTCAGAGAGCTGCATCACTACAGAAAATAGTTACTCTGAGGAAGAGGATGATTATGAAGAGGAGGAGAACGATGGTGATAATGTACCTCAGAATGTACCTGGCACTTCACTGACTCTCCAGTCAACTCAAAACTCTCGGGACCAATGGATCAAAGAGTCTTTCCACATTTCCTTATAAACCAACTAATATTTTTCCTGTATTTACATAATATAATCTGTTTCCTGTTCTGTATAGCTGTTTTATTATTTATTATACTTGTACCCAGCTAGCTAGGTTATTGGCAGAATAACATTTTTATACTGGTGCCCTATTGATGAACCGTCTCCATCACACAAGGAGCTGACATTTTCAACAAAACCTTGTTACTATACGATCCTTCGTTAAAGAGACCTTGCTTGTTGATTTGGACTAATTGTGCGTATCTTGAAAACACAAGCCAATTAAGCCATATTTCAAATACCTGATGATATATACATGCTTGTAAATGCCTTGTAAATTACTCCATCAGAGTAAAACAGATTTTTCTCGAAATATAATTTTCTTCTCTATAATTTTAAGATTGAATGTAATCTTAGATACGTAGTCACATACACACAATGTCAGTATTTCTATTTTTTTGTTTGTTGTGATGGGAAGTTTATGTATTGAGCTTTTTTAATATCTTGGCATAAAAATAAAAAATGCTATGGACAGTAACCATGTCTTTTAAGTCAAATCTACACTACTTCAATGGTCCGTTAATGGGTCCAGCTCAACTGTAATATATTTGTTTGGAAAGGGGTTATTGACATACTCTAACCACTAGATGGCAACATTTGTTGTGACAGATATCAGCATCTGTTCCACATGTAGAAAACCTGAAAAATCTTGTTTCCCAAGGTGAAGTCAGAAAGCCCTTTAGTTCCAAAAACTACTTTTGTTCTTGTGTTTCTGGCTCACGGCAGAGTATGCATTTTGATAACCATGGTAGTGTGCCTTTTTGATAACTGTGGAAGTGAGCCTTTTTGATAACCATGGAAGTGTGCCTTTTTGATAACCATGGAAGTGTGCCTTTTTGCATCTAACTATTACTTACAGTATATCACAGGAGAAGTTATGTGGATGCCATTGATATCATTGTTTAGCCCTTTAAAGTTATATGACTGTACTTTTGCATGTTTTTGATTCCTGAGAGCACCACTCTGACTGTCTGGCCATTATAAACAAACCATTCCAGCCACACATGGACTTATTAGGTAATGATCCCTGTTCTCTCCCCAGGGTAGGAGGAGGAGTCCAGAACACAGTAGCTGTAAAACATTCAACTACCATCATAATGCATTCCTTACTAACGGAATTAGCCCTGAACATCTAGTGTTTCTACTTATTTAGTGGTTGAAATAGAATTTGAATAAAACATAAAAGTTTTGTTTAAACTTGAAACACCATAATGTTTTGTGTAAAGGAAGGTTAGAGGAATACAACCAGGACATCCCAGGTCATTTATCTTGCTAGCTTGCCATTATATTTAGTATAAAGGAAAGTTGTGTGACAACACATCAACATCAAGTAATAATAGCAGAGGCGTATACCAGTAGGCCGGGCTTATTTTTGTCTCCACATAGTTCCTTCCATTCTCTGCCACACTTCCATATATATTACATAGACATTATGCCAGCATAACTAGAATGGAATAACTTCTGTAATTACAGTCTAATAAGTATATTAGTACACACAGAGTCAGCATGTTTTCTTTTAAGACAGAATCAAAAGTAATAGCAGCAAATACTAAGGTCAAAAAGGTGCTATCTAGAACCTAAAATAGTTATTAGGCTGTCCCCATAGCAAAACCCTTTGAAGAACCCTTTTTGTTTCCAGGTACAACCCTTTTGGTTCAATGTAGAACCCTTTAAACAGAGGGTTCTACATGGAACCCAAAATAGTTTTACCTGGGACCAAAAAGGGTTCTCGTATGGGGACAGTTGACCTTTTGGAACCCTTTTTTCTAAGTGTGTACTGCTTAACACAGTAAATGGTGACAGGAATTACATGAATAGATCAACTCTACCCTTGAGCAAGCTACGTTACAGATCCACTACGTTACAGATCCACTAGCCACCAGGAAATGACTAATTGAAAACAGGAAGCCCCATACATGCCTCAGACATCCATGATCATTTTCCAAATAGCCACAGAGCAAGGCCACTTTACTGCAACCTTTGATTGTATTTTCGTAATAACGGTCTCTGAAATATTTTTACCATTGGTGGTCAGTTCCCATTTCAATAATTTTATGTACTATTCATATAGCAACAGAAGATGAAAACAGAGGTGAGAGCTTTTACATTCCTACTACATCACTGTCAGACTGATAAATGACAAGACATTACTTCCATCCACTCAGCTGACAGCAGGATCTGTATCATCACGATGATGATGATGCCCTAACATAAACCAGATACTTTGAAAGAGGGCAAATATTTTCCAGAGTGGTATAACTTCTAAGTTAATTTTTATCACTATGATTGGATTTGTTTGGTATTTATTTGTACTGTTAAATAGGCTATCTGTGTTGATGTCATCAGACATGTCATCAATAAGGCTAGCCTTTGCCTTCTTTGATCTTAAGAGGAGAAGGGCCTCAATCAATAGCCTAACGATGATGGATCAAATTAAAACAATCCATTGTTCACTCTTAGCGGAATCCCAAAGTTACTAAGCACTTATTTTCTATAAACCATGATAAGGGAGATATTCAATGTGATCTTTCAAGTAATACAGAACATTAAAACAGATGAGAGCTTTTACATTCCTTGTAGAAAGTCCCATGTATTTCTATAAATAGGCCACACACAGCTGCTGGACGTAGGGGTGCTGAGGGTGCTGTAGCACCCCCTAAAAAATATCAATTCAATTTAAAAAATGAAGTAGTGCACTAGGCCTTTACTAGTCCTGTATTAGCTGACCGATTTAACCACTTGTAGCGTGAGCATGAAAACCAATGTAATGTGGCTTCAACTCAGTTTATGATAGTTAACCTACAGTCTGAGCAAAGATAAATTAGACAAGTCCTCTGCTCATTTCAGGTCTTTACCTGGCCTTATGACTCTCAGACACTGATAGTGATGTGTTTGCTGCTTGAGTCAAGATAAATAACATGTTGACTCATGACTTACACATCCGCTGCTGCCTGGCAGAACACTCACTCTGTCTCAGTGAACAAGGTGGGGTTGAGTTAGGAAACTCTTGGTTCTAGCCAGCTGTCTACTTCACTGATCTCTTCCCTGAATACTGTAAAACATTATTAGTGTAGTTCCATATGTTAAGTAATGACGTTCTGAACATAATCAGGCTCAATAAATGTATATAACTCCTAGTCATAACATGCCTTGTTTTTTTATAGCCTGTGATCGATTGTGCATCCTCTCTGTCAATGTTGTTATAAGACTATTGCAAAGAGGAAAGAAGAGGTACACAGCTGCTGTGTTCCACGTGTAGACTGTACCACACTTCTCTGTCCCCAGCTGCCTCTGTCCACCCACCCCTCCCTCTTCTCCTTCCAAAAATATACTCCTCGCAACTATGGAAAATCCCTATGCATGGCTACTTCGAATACCCGTTGGGACAGGACATCTCTCTTCATGGAAAATCATGCATCATCTTATTGCCCAATGTGCGTTTGGTCCAAATTGAATCACAAACCGTTTAGATCAGTAAGGAAATTAAAGGATGTTCTTAAAATGTAAATCAAATATTAGGATAAAAGTGTCAAAATAGGCAAGAGCACTTGACAAATGGATACAATGTATACTGCAGAGAACAGTGCCAATAATAGTTTGAGTGAACAATTCAGGACAAAGTATTAATTTTGAATATACTTCAGAAAAGTTGGATAATGTGTCATCTGACTCGTTAACGGTCATCATACTGACAGTGACATCGTACCATGGACGGAATCCAAAGTCTGAAATGTTATTGTTTACTGGTATACGGATAGGCAAAAAGAAGATAAAAGACAGGGAATTTTGCATAGTGCCGCGTCATCAATGCTTTGCAACCGCTCCCCTTCTTTATCTGCAGGCTACAGACTCAACAAATGATACCACTTGGAGAGTTTATTTCACTGTCAGTATAACGTAGCCTAAAATGTGTTATGGTGGCTTTATTGGACAGTTTTATTTCCTTGGCTGGGCGAAGGACAGCTATTATATACCTGGATGAATTGTCGACACTGTCGTTTAACTCGAGAATGCATATTGTGGACTAGCAGTTGCGTTTAGGATATTTGTTTTTCCTTATTCTGACCATGTGGAAGTGTTGAAATGCGCACGACAGTGGATTCGGTTCCGCTTATAAATACTGTATTTAATAATTACGGTAGTTCCGTGCTACATGTTTTTTTTATTCAATGCGTTTAGTTGATGGCGACAGTTTTATGTGACTCAACTCAACTTCTTCACCTGCGGCTGTTCCTTTTGAACACGGTCAGCTTGAAGACAACGGTTTTACACACCACGAACTGTCATTGAACAACCATCCCGAAAGAAGTTACAAGAGAGTGGAACTTACTTTCTAAAACTTTGTAATACCTCAACCAAATTATGACTTCGGTTTGGAAAAGATTACAACGCGTTGGCAAGAAAGCTTCAAAATTCCAGTTTGTGGCGTCTTATCAAGAACTAGTGTTGGAATGCACGAAGAAATGGTAGGTTATGTCATTTATTTAGGTTAAACGAACTAATTTTCACAACATCCCATTGACCCACGTTATCTCTCTGCTCCCGTGAAGGGCGTTTCTCATTGTAATATTTCTACTTTAATGTTAGGTTTGCGCAGCCTACCACCATGGACACTGCTTTAGGCATCCTTGTCAAGAACCTATTCCATTTATTTGATCCAAACCATAACGGACCGTATTCCATTTCCGTACTAGTGACAACAGAGTTACAGGAAGAGCGCAGAATGCGGTTAGTTCGTTGTTTCCTCTGAAACAGTAATATGAATAAGAGAAGCGCGTGAGCTGTCGTCACTAGCTACCACAACCACAAAGTCGTAATGATGGATAAACTCTGCCTGTTTCTCCAATTGTTATATTTAAATTATTATTTTAAACCTAACATTTAACCTTAACCACATTGCTACCATTGCCATAAATGAAGACCAATGTTTTTTTTACTCTATAGACAATTTTGTGGCTGTGAAATCGAATTGAGCCTCTACATTTCCGCGTGTATTGTAATTATAGTAGGCTATGAGCACAGGATAAACACTATTTTCACGCCACTTGATACCAACGAGACTTTTTCGTAACTGCTTAGAACTTACGCAACAGTTCAGGAGAATTAACGTAGCAGGTTAGGAGGCAGAGGTTAAGGTTAGAAAAATATATAGGGTTTTCAAAAATACTCTCCTAACTTGCTACGAAGATCACTTAGTATCGAAGTGGCTTGAAAAGACTGTGTCCCATAGGCACAGGTCTACTGTAGATGTAATGCACAGAATAGGCATCAATACTCCTCCCACAAGCCTACCTCATCACTGTCAGACTGATAAATAACAGACATTACTCAGTTCACTCAGCTGACAGGAGAATCTCTATCATGATGATGATGATGATGCCCTGTCATGACCAGATACTGGGAAACAGGGCAAATGTTTTCAAGAGTGATATCACGTCTAACTTCATTTGTTTAACTATGATTGGATTTGTTGGTATTTATTTGTACTGTTAATTAGGCTATCTGTGTTGATGTCATCATACATGTCATCAATTAGGCTAGCCTTTGCCTAGTTTGATCTTAAGAGGAGAAGGGCCTCATAATTGATTCAATTAAAACAATGCTTCCTTCACTCTTAGCGAAATACAAAAGTTACTACATACTTATTTTCTGTCAACCATAATAAGGGAGATCTTTCAATGTGATCTTTCAAGATTGTTCAATGAGTGTCTGAGTTGCACCACAGTAGACTACACAATAATGTCATTTGTAAACAGGCCTGCCAGCCATGCCATGTCCTTGCGTATTCTGTCATGTTCCAACAGAGCTATACCATGTGCTATTGTGTACTGTTACAGTAGTGTGACTATATCATTCTTTCTTAGCAGATAAGATTTAAACTTGGACTAAAACACAGACCATTTGAAATCTGACACAACGTCCGCACATTGAACCCTGGAGTGTTGAGCCCCATCAGGGTGATGGATCAATTCAAATCACATTTTATTTACTGCATGTGCCCGAATACAACAGGTCTAGACTTTATCATGAAACGCTTATTTACGAGCCCTTTCCCAGTAATGCAGAGTTAATATGAAAAAAACAAAGGAAATATTAACACAATAAAATAACAATTACAGGCGTACCGAGTCAATGTGCAGGGGTACAAGGTAGTTTTGTATTTGTATTTTGTGTTTATTATGGTTCTGTCACGTTCTGACCTTAGTTCCTTTGTTTTGTCTTTTGTTTTAGAATGGTCAGGGTGTGAGTTGGGTGACTTGTCTATGTTAGTTTGTCTATGATTTTCTATTTCTGTGTTTGGCCTGGTATGGTTCTCAATCAGAGGCAGCTGTCAATCGTTGTCCCTGATTGAGAACCATATTTAGGTAGCCTGTTTTCCATTGTGTTTTGTGGGTGGTTGTTTCCTGTTTAGTGTTTTTGTTTCACCTTTCAGGACTGTTTGTGTGTCGTGTTTGTTGTTTTGTCTAGTGTTGCATATTTCATTAAATAATATGAACACTTACCACGCTGCAACTTGGTCCTCTCCTTCCCCAGACGACAAGCATTACAGGTTCCCCATTAGTTAGGCAGCAGCTCCTCTTCCTGGGGTTTATTATGGTTCCCCATTAGTTAGGCAGCAGCTACACTTCCTGGGGTTTATTATGGTTCCCCATTAGTTAGGCAGCAGCTACTCTTCCTGGGGTCCAGCAAAATTAAGAATGTTATGCAATTTTTAAAACATTACAATACATTCATGACAGAATTCACAACAATCTAAGTGTGTGCCCTCAGGCCCATATTCCACTACCACATATCTACAACACAAAATCCAATGTATACGTGTGTGTATCATGTGTGTGTATGCATCTGTCTCTGCCTATGTTTGTGTTGCTTCACAGTGAGCCTCCTGTAGTCTGTTCTGGACTTGGGGACTGTGAGGAGACATTTAGTGGCATGTGTTGTGGGGTATGCATGGGTGTCTAAGCTGTGTGCTAGTAGATTAAACAGATAGCTCGGGACTTTCAACATGTCAATACCTCTCACAAATACAAGTAATCTCTTCTCTACTTTGAGTCAGGAGAGATTGACATATATATTATTCATGTTTGCTCTCTGTGTACATCCAAGGGCCAGCTGTGCTGCCCTGTTCTGAGCCAACTGAAATTGTCCTAAGTCCCTCTTTGTGGTGCCTGACCACACGACTGAACAGTAGTCCAGGTGCGACTAAACTAGAGCCTGTAGGACCTGCCCTGTTGATAGTGCTGTTAAGAAGGTAGAGTAGCGCTTTATTATGGACAGATTTTAGTGAATGATTTGTCCCAAATACAATGCTTTTAGTTTTTGAAAAGTTTTTGAAATATTTAGGGCTAACTTATTCCTAACTTATTCCTGAAACTAACTGTAGCTCTTTGTTAATTGTTGCAGTCATTTCAGTTGCTGTAGCAGCTGACGTGTATAGTGTTGAGTCATCCGCATACAGAGACAAACTGGCATTACTCAAAGCCAGTGGCATGTCATTAAAGCCCTTCTTACATCAGCTGATATCTGATGTAAGATAGAAAAAAAGGTAATCAAATTTCAAATCAAATTTATTTATATAGCCCTTCGTACATCAGCTGATATCTCAAAGTGATGTACAGAAACCCAGCCTAAAACCCCAAACAGCAAGCAATGCAGGTGTAGAAAAACAGTGGCTAGGAAAAACTCCCTAGAAAGGCCAAAACCTAGGAAGAAACCTAGAGAGGAACCAGGCTATGTGGGGTGGCCAGTCCTCTTCTGGCTGTGCCCGGGTGGAGATTATAACAGAACATGGCCAAGATGTTCAAATGTTCATAAATGACCAGCATGGTCAAATAATAATAATCACAGGCAGAACAGTTGAAACTGGAGCAGCAGCACAGCCAGGTGGACTGGGGACAGCAAGGAGTCATCATGCCCGGTAGTCCTGAGGCATGGTCCTCCGAGAGAGAGAAAGAAATAGAGAATTAGAGAGAGCATACATAAATTCACATAGGACACCGGATAGGACAGGAGAAGTACTCCAGATATAACAAACTGACCCTAGCCCCCCGACACATAAACTACTGCAGCATAAATACTGGAGGCTGAGACAGGAGGGGTCAGGAGACACTGTGGCCACATCCGATGACACCCCCGGACAGGGCCAAACAGGAAGGATATAACCCCACCCACTTTGCCAAAGCACAGCCCCCACACCACTAGAGGGATATCTTCAACCACCAACTTACCATCCTGAGACAAGGCCGAGTATAGCCCACAAAGATCTCCGCCACGGCACAACCCAAGAGGGGGCGCCAACCCAGACAGGAAGATCACATCAGTGACTCAACCCATTCAAGTGACGCACCCCTCCTAGGGACGGTATGAAAGAGCCCTAGTAAGCCAGTGACTCAGCCCCTGTAATAGGGTTAGAGGCAGAGAATCCCAGTGGAAAGAGGAGAACCGGCCAGGCAGACAGCAAGGGCGGTTTGTTGCTCCAGAGCCTTTCCGTTCACCTTCCCACTCCTGGGCCAGACGACACTCAATCATATGACCCACTGAAGAGATGAGTCTTCAGTAAAGACTTAAAGGTTGAGACCGAGTTTGTGTCTCTCACATTGTTAGGCAGGCCATTCCATAAAAATGTAGCTCTAGAGGAGAAAGCCCTGCCTCCAGCTGTTTGCTTAGAAATTCTAGGGACAATTAGGAGGCCTGCGTCTTGTGATCGTAGCGTACGTGTAGGTATGTACGGCAGGACCAAATCAGAGAGATAAGCCCTTGCCTTGACAGGAAGCCAGTGTAGGGAGGCTAGCACTGGAGTAATATGATCAAATGTTTTGGTTCTAGTCAGGATTCTAGCAGCCGTATTTAGCACTAACTGAAGTTTATTTAGTGGTTTATCCGGGTTGCCGGAAAGTAGAGAATTGCAGTAGTCTAACCTAGAAGTGACAAAAGCATGGATTAATTTTTCTGCGTCATTTTTGGACCGAAAGTTTCTGATTTTTGCAATGTTACGTAGATGGAAAAAAGCTGTCCTTGAAACAGTCTTGATATGTTCTTCAAAAGAGAGATCAGGGTCCAGAGTAAAGCCGAGGTCCTTCACAGTTTTATTTGAAACGACTGTACAACCATTAAGATTAATTGTCAGATTCAACAGAAGATCTCTTTGTTTCTTGGGACCTAGAACAAGCATCTCTGTTTTGTCCGAGTTTAAAAGTAGAACGTTTGCAGCCATCCACTTCCTTATGTCTGAAACACATGCTTCTAGCGAGGGCAATTTTGGGGCTTCACCATGTTTCATTGAAATGTATAGCTGTGCGTCATCCGCATAGCAGTGAAAGTTAACATTATGTTTTCGAATGACATCCCCAAGAGGTAAAATATATAGTGAAAACAATAGTGGTCCTAAAACGGAACCTTGAGGAACACCGACATTTACAGTTGATTTGTCAGAGGACAATCCATTCACAGAGACAAACTGATATCTTTCCCAACAGATAAGATCTAAACCAGACCAGAACTTGTCCGTGTAGACCAATTTGGGTTTCCAATCTCTCCAAAAGAATGTGGTGATCGATGGTATCAAAAGCAGCACTAAGGTCTAGGAGCACGAGGACAGATGCAGAGCCTCGGTCTGATGCCATTAAAAGGTCATTTAACACATTCACAAGTGCAGTCTCAGTGCTATGATGGGGTCTAAAACCAGACTGAAGCATTTCGTATACATTGTTTGTCTTCAGGAAGGCAGTGAGTTGCTGTGCAACAGCCTTTTCTACAATTTTTGAGAGGAATGGAAGAGTCGATATAGGCCGATAGTTTTTTATATTTTCTTTGTCAACGTTTGGCTTTTTCAAGAGAGGCTTTATTACTGCCACTTTTAGTGAGTTTGGTACACATCCGGTGGATAGAGAGACGTTTATTATGTTCAACATAGGAGGGCCAAGCACAGGAAGCAGCTCTTTCAGTAGTTTAGTTGGAATAGGGTCCAGTATGCAGCTTGAAGGTTTAGAGGCCATGATTATTTTCATCATTGTGTCAAGAGATATAGTACTAAACACTTGAGTGTGTCTCTCTTGATCCTAGGTCCTGGCAGAGTTGTGCAGACTCAGGACAACTGAGCTTTGAAGGAATACGCAGATTTAAAGAAAAGTCCTTAATTTGCTTTCTAATAATCATGATCTTTTCCTCAAAGAAGTTCATGAATTTATTACTGCTGAAGTGATTGCCATCCTCTCTTGGGGAATGCTGCTTTTTAGTTAGCTTTGCGACAGTATTAAAAAGGAATTTTGGATTGTTCTTATTTTCCTCAATTAAGTTGGAAAAATAGGATGATCGAGCAGCAGTAAGGGCTCTTCGATACTGCATGGTACTGTCTTTCCAAGCTAGTCGGAAGACTTCCAGTTTGGTGTGGCGCCAATTCCGTTCCAATTTTCTGGAAGCTTCAGAGCCCGGATATTTTCTGTATACCAGGGAGCTAGTTTCTTATGAGAAATGTTTTTAGTTTTTAGGGGTGCAACTCCATCTAGGGTATTGTGCAAGGTTAAATTGAGTTCCTCAATTAGGTGGTTAACTGATTTTTGTCCTCTGGCGTCCTTGGGTAGACAGAGGGAGTCTGGAAGGACATCAAGGAATCTTTGTATTGTCTGTGAATTTATATTGTCTGTTGCCTGGCCTGCACCCTATTTCATTGTGGAGCTAGAGGAGTTAGAGCCCTGTCTATGTTGGTAGATAAGATGAGAGCACCCCTCCAGCTAGGATGGAGTCCATCACTCCTCAGCAGGTCAGGCTTGGTCCTGTTTGTGGGTGAGTCCCAGAAAGAGGGCCAATTATCTACAAATTCTATCTTTTGGGAGGGGCAGAAAACAGTTTTCAACCAGCGATTGAGTTGTGAGACTGCTGTAGAGCTCATCACTCCCCCTAGCTAGGAGGGGCCAGAGACAATTACTCGATGCCGACACATCTTTCTAGCTGATTTACACGCTGAAGCTATGTTGCGCTTGGTGATCTCTGACTGTTTCATCCTAACATCGTTGGTGCCGATGTGGGTAACAATATCTCTATACTCTCTACACTCGCCAGTTTTAGCATTAGCCAGCACCATCTTCAGATTAGCCTTAACGTCGGTAGCCCTGCCCCCTGGTAAACAGTGTATGATCGCTGGATGATTTGTTTTAAGTCTAATACTGCGGGTGTCCATCTCATGTTTAGTAATAAGCTGTTCTAACATGAGAACCAATGAGGGGGAGTTTTTTGTTGTAGAGAAAGCCTCACTACTGGTTGCAGCTGTCAGGGTCAAAGTCTTCAGTCTCAACAAATGATCAGTCTTGCCTCTGGTTGAGTTTATGACAGCTGGAGCATGACAAAGTGGCCTGATTTTGGTGTGAGTCATATTGGCCTCTGGTAACTCAGGAAGGAGTATGGGTGTGCTTTCTCCTGTTGTAATGGGTTTGCCTGTCCCAGTATGTCAGTCTATTTCTGTGCCCTATGATACCACAATGTTTTAAAAACAACCCCCTCCCCACCCAAACATGCCATTTGGCTCCCTTCTGCGCTGTTGCTCTAACAATCCTGAGAAAGAACTGAATTTTCCCCTGCTTTCTATGTTCTCCTAAACAGGCTGTATTAGCCCAATGACTCTCTATGTCAGCAAGGAGTCCCCTGCACTAGAGGAACTTCAATGCAATTTAGATAGATCCTACAATAGTAATATATTAAACAGGGCCTGCATTTCACGTGCATTACAATTTACAAGCAATATTAGTGAGCAGACAGCTCAACTGTATTCCAGAATAACATGATATAGTTGTAATAAAGTGGGAGGGTCTTGTTGAAACATAAACAATCAGGATGGGAGAGTCTTCAGACTGTAGATTAAAAGAGATTGAGCAAAATGTGGGTCCTTCCTCTTGTGAGGCACTCCACCCCCAGAGGCCTCAAGAAAGCAGTGCCATTGGCCTTAATGCAGCTTCCTTCCATTATTCCTGTGTTGCAGAAGCCCGAGCTTCTCCATCTAACAAACAACAAGAGGCAAACCAAGGGTTGGAAACTTCTCCCAGTCAGTGGAGACCGAACAACACTTGTATAATATTACACATTGAGGACCGGTAGAATAGCAATATATCTGACAAACAGTCAAACATTTGTGTAGGCCTATGACATATTTCATGAATGCATTATATAATGTAAAATATATTCCGAGATTTACTTTAGACACACACACACACACACACACACACACACACACACACACAGACACACACACAGACACACACAGACACAGACACACACACACACACATGCTGTGTCTCTTCCAGCCTTTGGGTTGTATGTATTGGGTTCCAGCTGATTGTCTGCTATCCACCCTCTTCGTCATCTGTTGTGGAGTAGAACATCTGTTAGGGCATGATTCCCTTGCGTTGTTCAGTTTGTGTAAAACAAACTGTTTCTTTGGAGTTAAACCACCAGGGATGACACTGACTGGGGAAGCAGTCCCGTTCTTCTCAGAAAATTGTTTCATAACAAATAACAGAGAACTTGTGTGTTGGTGTTTGTATTAGTGTTTTTGTGGAAATTATTACATTGAAAGGGCAAAAAGATAACTTATGCTGAATTATGTAAGGACTAAAATAATCTACAAAACAATTTATTGCATTTCTCACTGTTTCTTGTCTCATTGTCCCTTTTTGTTTGATTTTAGGCAACCAGATAAAGTCAGGGTGGTTTGGACCAGAAGAAATAGGCGTATGTGCTCTAAGGTAAATACTCACCCAGTTTTACTTACCTCAAATCAGCACATTTCTTATCCCACCAGGATGGCAGGGATGCATTTCCATAATTTGTATCATGTTTTGATGTAGTCTTGTTGTCTTGATCTCTCTCTTTAGCTTCATGGCTGGCAGCCGGGCATCAAGAACCCCTACAGGGGGATGGTGGTTTGGCCCGTACCTGAAAACGTGGATATCTCCCTCACACTCTTCAGGGTAAATATCATCCCATGGGTATTCATGAGTACACTACACCATAGATATTTGCTTCTGTGATAAATAATCTTTAGACATTTCTAATGTAAATTGACAACGTACAACAACATGTGTCCTTTTCCCCTGTCATTTCCATCTCTGTGCTTACCCACTAGGATCCCCATTCTGATGTGTTTGAAGACAAAGACTGGACATTTGTCATTGAGAGTGTGAGTGTACTTTCTGCCTCTATCTAATACAATATCTCATAGCATTGAAATATAGAAGTTCTTTAAATATCATCTGATGGTACCACTAAAGCCCACTGATGAATGTATCCCTGCTGCTTGCCTTGCAGGAGACAAAGGGTCAACGTAAGGTCTTGGCTGCAGTGGACGTGAATATGAAGAAGTTTGCCAGTGCCACTCCCACTCAGCAAGACCTGACATTGAAGCTGAAGCCCCTGTCTGTCAAGGTGCTGGAGGCCACTCTGAAGCTCTCCCTGTCCTGTGTGTTTCTCAGAGAGGGGAAAGCCACGTGAGTCCATCCCATAATATCCCACTAATGATAGATTCATAATTACCACTACAGTAATAACATCAGTAATGACTTCATTATGTATTTTAGATGACAATGCTGTGTTACTCTCCCACAGTGACGAAGACATGCAGAGCCTGGCCAGTCTGATGAGTGTCAAACCCACAGACATCGGTAACCTTGACGACTTCAACGAGAGTGATGAGGAGGAAGACAGGAGGTCTAGTGCTGGAGCTAGCATTAGCAAAGCTGCCGCAGGTACACTTCAATTATACACTCATACATACATTGTCAGATAAAACCTTACCTTCTTTGATGCTTTCTGTTGTTCATCTCTCTATTTGATGCTTTCCTTTCTCTCCAATAAATAATGGCATCCCCACTCTATCGTTTCATTTTTTTAAAGTCTATCTCCTGTCCCTTCTTTTTAATTATCATTGCTTTCTTTCACCGCTTTCTCTGCCAGCTCCTCTCCCTCCTGCTTGCCCGGTGCCTCCCCCAGGAAGGAGGCATGCACCACTAAAGAAACCCCCTGTCATAGATACCCTGCCTCTCTTCCCCTGGTTCTGTTCTTCATCTTGTTCTGGCCTAGAGCTGATGGATGCACCAGTTCCATTAGTTCCACCAGTTCCATCAGTTCTATCAGTTCCATCAATTCCCCCAGTTCCATCAGTTCCCCCAGTTCCATCAGTTCTACCAATTCCACCAGTTCCAGCAGTTCCATTAGTTCCCCCAGTTCCATCAGTTCCACCAGTTCCACCAGTTCCATCAGTTCCATCAGTTCCACCAGTTCCACCAGTTCCATTAGTTCCCCCAGTTCCATCAGTTCCACCAGTTCCACCAGTTCCATCAGTTCCACCAGTTCCACCAGTTCCATCAGTTTCACCAGTTCCATCAGTTCCACCAGTTCCATCAGTTCCCCCAGTTCCACCAGTTCCACCAGTTCCATCAGTTCCACCAGTTCCATTAGTTCCCCCAGTTCCATCAGTTCCACCAGTTCCATTAGTTCCCCCAGTTCCACCAGTTCCATTAGTTCCACAAGTTCCACCAGTTCCATTAGTTCCACCAGTTCCCCCAGTTCCATCAGTTCCACCAGTTCCACCAGTTCCATTAGTTCCATCAGTTCCACCAGTTCCCCCAGTTCCACCAGTTCCATCAGTTCCGTCAGTTCCCCCAGTTCCCCCAGTTCCACCAGTTCCATTAGTTCCATCAGTTCCACCAGTTCCATTAGTTCCCCCAGTTCCACCAGTTCCATTAGTTCCATCAGTTCCATCAGTTCCCTCAGTTCCACCAGTTCCATTAGTTCCACCAGTTCCCCCAGTTCCATCAGTTCCCTCAGTTCCACCAGTTCCATTAGTTCCCCCAGTTCCATCAGTTCCCCCAGTTCCATTAGTTCCACCAGTTCCATCAGTTCCACCAGTTCCATCAGTTCCACCAGTTCCATCAGTTCCACCAGTTCCATCAGTTCCACCAGTTCTATCAGTTCTATCAGCCTCTGTGCCATTAGTGTCCCTAGGAGCCCCAGCTCCCTCAGTGCCAGTCTTTACCCACTAACAACCACTGCTCAAAATCTTCCATCCCAGCTGCAGCTCAGGTACCTCCAGCCAGGCAGATAGACTGAATGATGCTGCCTTGACAAGTGGTTACTGAAGCTTCACTTCTTTCTCACTCTGCATGATGGTACTCCCTGATTTACCTATGAATTGCTTTGAATTATTTTCAACATAAGTATCCCCCAGCAAGAGCATGCTGTAGGTTTGTCTGGCTTGTCGAATGAGAGTGATTTTGAGCAACATAGAAATGATTAGTAGCATCAACCAGGGGCACTTTTGAACCTGTTTGCTTTCGTTTAAGACTTCCAGTGTTACTGTAAGATAACAGAAATGTTCTCTGCATTATTAACAGGAAATTGTGGTTTAGAAAAAGTAAAAGTAACATCAGTGCACGTCTTAAGGCATGCCTTGTAGTATCCCTCTGTCCACCAGGTCATCGCTCTCACTCATTGGTTTCTGCTATTTATCTTCCCTCTTTCCACCAGGTCATCGCTCTCACTCATTGGTTTCTGCTATTTATCTTCCCTCTGTCCACCAGGTCATCGCTCTCACTCATTGGTTTCTGCTATTTATCTTCCCTCTTTCCACCAGGTCATCGCTCTCACTCATTGGTTTCTGCTATTTATCTTCCCTCTGTCCACCAGGTCATCGCTCTCACTCATTGGTTTCTGCTATTTATCTTCCCTCTGTCCACCAGGTCATCGCTCTCACTCATTGGTTTCTGCTATTTATCTTCCCTCTGTCCACCAGGTCATCGCTCTCACTCATTGGTTTCTGCTATTTATCTTCCCTCTGTCCACCAGGTCATCGCTCTCACTCATTGGTTTCTGCTATTTATCTTCCCTCTTTCCACCAGGTCATCGCGCTCACTCATTGGTTTCTGCTATTTATCTTCCCTCTGTCCACCAGGTCATCGCTCTCACTCATTGGTTTCTGCTATTTATCTTCCCTCTTTCCACCAGGTCATCGCTCTCACTCATTGGTTTCTGCTATTTATCTTCCCTCTGTCCACCAGGTCATCGCTCTCACTCATTGGTTTCTGCTATTTATCTTCCCTCTTTCCACCAGGTCATCGCTCTCACTCATTGGTTTCTGCTATTTATCTTCCCTCTTTCCACCAGGTCATCGCTCTCACTCATTGGTTTCTGCTATTAATCTTCCCTCTTTTCCCTTTCCTTTCCTTGTTGCTGCTAGTACCTGGGTCTTTTCTCAGTAGTCTCCCAGGGGCTCTGAGTGGCCCTGCAGTGGACTTGAAGCCTCGGGGTGTTAGCATCTCTCTCTCTTTAAGTTTGACTCATAGAGGTTTGAGTGTCTGATGCTGTAGTTTTTCTTACACTATCATATTTCTGTCCTCTCCTGTCCTTTATGACTGATGCCCCCCCCACCCCCCTCTTCCTCTACTGCAGCTCGCTCAAATGTCTTCAGACCTCAGATTGTATCAACTTATCAGCGTCCCTCCTCCCCCTCTATCTTTTCCGCTGCTGCTTCTCCTCAAGATAAAAACACTTTTACTGCCCTATCCCAGCCAGACCCACCGCTCCCAAAACCCCAGCTCCCAAACCCTGAGCCAGGTAGCCAAAGCTGATAACTTTGTGTTACTTCTGTAGTTATAGCTTGTGTAGCTTGTTTCTCTTTGGTTGTATTATATTGGAGCGTGAGACAAGCTGACTTGCTGCTATGTCTTCACTCTTAATTCTGGTTGCTGAACTAATTATAGCATTTTTCTCTTCTCCCTTCCTTTGTTTACCTACAATCTTTGACTTACAATTCTCTTTCTCTTTCTCTCTCTCACTCCCTCTCGCTCTCCCTCTTTCTCGCTCCCTCTTTCTCGCTCCCTCTCTCTCTCTCTCTCGCTCTCTCTCTCATCCCACCCCCACTCTCTCTCTGTCGATCCCCTTCATCACCTCTCTTCTCTCAGTCTGGCAGAGGGAGTGGGGGAGGCCAAGGCCTGTGTCAGGCCCCTCTGGCCTGTCCCCCTCCTATTTCTGTCCCTCTCCCAGAGATGCCATGGCCCCTGTCCCCCCTGTACCCCTGTTGACTAGCCTAGACCTGGATGCCCTGTGTAACCCTCACTCTCCTCCCCTTTCCATCCCCTTCCCTAAGTCCTCACCTCCTGTCAAATGTCTTTTCTCTCACAACCCTCCAACTCCTCACCCTAACACCCACCATAAACTTGCCCTAGTTGTTGCCACTCTCTCTTACCCTCTACCCAAGCCTGTCCCTCTGATTCCTGCTACTGTCCCTGCCTCAGCTGTTCTCACTGCCTCCCAGTCAGGTACTGAACTAACAGGTCTCACAGCATGAAAACCATTAGGACATGGGAGGGCAACTAGCTCCAAGACGTCAGCCTAGTTTCATCAATAAAACCATTCTGGACAGTTTGTCCCTTGCCCGACACTACCTGTTGGCAAAGTACTGAGACAACCACAATATTCCACGGCCAAATTTTAGCTTTAACTAAATTCATTTCAATGCCTGTGAGCAGGGCTGAAGGCACAGTACCAATGAAGTGGTGTACTTAGTTAAGAATATATCCTGCACAAAGTACCTGTTGTCTGTAGACAGAATGACACATTCTGTTGCATATGTAATGGAGTAAAACGTTCTGTTACTGCTGCCAGTAAAATATCAGTTCTAACAACACTTACATACTGTATAAATCATGTTATGCACTGTTGAGTGCCATAATTGTACACACTGAAATAACATAATATTGTACGTGATCCCCATGACATGATGTGTGTATGTGTGCGTGTTTTACAGAGATACAGAGGGAGTTGAAGACTCTCACAGAAGAGGTCTACCACAGTCCTACTCTTGGTGAGACATTCTGCCATGTTCTCACTATATTTATACTATCAGTCTAATGTGCAAACTATACTAACCCCCGATCACACCCCCTCTTGCCTTATTGCTTAATTATAGCATAATCTATATGTTTTACTCCCTGATTGCTCTAGGTCCGAAACTGTCAGAGCAGCAGACGGCATCCGTGTCCAGTGAGACTGTTCCCCTGGCTCTGAGAGGGGACGAGTCTCCTCACTCCCCCAGGACTGTTGGCGCCATCAGGATCACGAACCAACAAGCCTCTGCTGAGAAAGCTGTGGGGTTGAAAGATGCCAGTACTATTAAAACTGCGGGGTTGAAAGATGCCTGTACTATTAAAGGGTGAGTTCCTAGTGATGGTACACCGTACGTACAGCCACCTCACAGCTTGGACCTCACACGTTGATTTTTAAATGGAGTTGTTGCTGTCTTGTTGCTGTGTGATGTAGTAGGCAGTGGTATTCAAAGTCGGGGTCTAGTGGGGTCACTGGGGAACTGCAGCGGTGTCGGCAAAATGAACAAATAGTAAGAGTACAGATTATTGTATGGGACAATATCCAAACGTTTTTGAGAAAGATTATTTGAAAAATAATAATGAATTGAAAGTTATTTGTTGGTGTAAAAATGGCCTTTTTCGTCTCTATTGATTGCTATAATTTTTGGCCTAACCATAAAATGGATGCCAATGGATATAAACGTTTTATGGAGTGAAAGGAACCATTGCCATGATTTCAGCTTTACAGCAATAGTGCAGAGACATGCTGTAATCTGACCTCCTGCTTGATGGATCCCTGTTGATTCATAAAGGACAGAAATAGGCCTATGTATGGCCTCAAACAGGGAGGATTGGTAAAGAGTGGCATGCATGTCTCTAGTGTCTGGTATTTATACCCATAATTACTCACCCCCTCCCCTTTGTCTTGTTACACCTACTTTCATTTCACCTTCTATAAAGCACAACCCTCCCTAACACTACTGGTTCATGACCCTGCCAATGTGTGTGACCTGCCTGCTGTGTTCCCCGCAACCTCCCTGCTCTCAGCATCTGAGCTCTGACACCAAGTATCTTTGTTCCTCAGTTCTGGGCAAGATGGCAACCCAGCAACTGGTGTTCCTGGCCCTATTCACACAGAAGTCTCAGCAGAGCTTATTCCAGCACTCCCTCCTCCATGGCCTTTCTCTAGCCCAGAGACAGAAGCACCAGAAAGCACTACCCATAAAGAGCCTTCTACCAACATCCTGGGAGCTTTTAGTGCTGATAACATGCCATTGGCTGAAAAGAAGCCTGACTTTAAACAGAAATCCAATGAGACCAAAGAAGTGCCTTCTCAACCTGCCAAACCAGAGGACAACTCTGCCTCAACCCCGGGTGAAAAACATTTTAGTGCAGACAAGCCGCCATTGGCTGAGCTCAACCTTGATGACATAATCATAGAGACGCCTGATCCGTCAGTCATGGCCGGTAACTTATTTTTGGAGGACAATGCAGATGAAGAAACATCAAAAGTGGGCGCAGTCAAGAGGTCACCATTCAGCCCCTTGATGACTGGAATGGATCATCAGGATGGAAGGTAAGTGTGACATTCCGTAGGCAAGCACACACTAACACTGTGCTGCAGTTTCATCCTTTTTCCTCATCCTCATGTGATGATGTATAATAACATGTCATCCTTACAAGCCTAAACACTATACTGGGCTATTTTACAGACACTATTTGTGTGTTTATTGAAAGCTCCTCTTTGTTTCTCCTTAACACAAAAAATATGTTTACCATTGCAAGTGTACTCACACACATGCACATATACACACACACACACACACACACACACACACATGGACGCGCATGCACACACACACGCGTGCACTTCTGAGAATAATATCTCCATTGATGCTCAGACCCTTAACATCAATGTCCCTTTCCACAGTGTTGAACGGACAGCTGATCCAGAGTCAACTGGAGTGCCAACATCAATGGAGCTTCACGTAGAGCATGGCCCAGTTAACACAAAGACACTTCCAGAGATTGGAAACATCACGTGTGGAGATGCAGCTGAGAAGCACGCCAAAGGCCTAGAGCAGCCCGTTGATAAGAAGCACGGGAAACAGAGCCCAGTGCCTCATTCACCTTGTTTATATGACCTCAACAGGTCAGATGAAGACAAGGAAATTTTGAAAAACATGGCTGCTCTGAAGGCAGGTCCTCCCAGCAAAAACAAGGAAATGAAAATGCCAATCAAAGCGAAAAGGCCGTCATGGACTGAGGAGGTTATGGGCTCCAAAGAGAATGATAAGAAACAGATGGACCATCAACCCCGGGATGAGAAGGCCTCCTTATCACAAGCTGATGAGCACAAATCAGCCACTCTAGAAGTTCAAGTGAACAAGAATATAGAGGAGTCACATAGTTCTGAATGGAACGCAGCGAAAGAGGAAGCGGGCGTTTTGGAAGAACACAGAAGAGATGCTAACTGTGTTCTGAAAGAGCGGTGAGTGAGAGCACATCTTATTAGCATTTTCCTCTCTATGAAATGTCCTTTAACCTTGTCAACCTTTCTATTGTCTAACTCTCATTTCCTCTGTCACACTCCATGTCCTGTTCCATGTCACCTTCTGTTTCTCTTTCAGTTCTTCTGACCATGTGTCATCAAAACAGAAACATTTCCCTTGTCAGGCAGTGTCAGTGTAGATAAAACCATAGAAGTAGATGTACTATCAAACAGTAGTTATTCCATTTCTATGGGTAAAATCATGGATGCTACTCCAGTAAGCCTAGAGACACCCAAAATGCCTCATCCCCCGCAATATGAAGTCGGTGAACCTATGATCCAATTGAGATTCACATTATACACCATAGCTGAGGATGCAATGGAGAATGTAGAACTGCCAGAGAAGACAGGCCCACAGCCTCAGCCTCCAACAGTGGCCCTGGAGCAGCCAGTGGTTCCACTCTGGAAGGCCCTGGAGGAGAAAGCTAATGATCAGGAACCAGAGCAGGACTCTGGAGAAGTGATGATCAAAGATGAAGTCCTCAGGGAGGAACAGGGGGAAGTAGATGAGAACATGTTAGTGCCAGATGTAGAATCACTGGAGACAGGGTAAGTGTGGAAGGAAGGGAGGCATCTCGGTAACACTGAGAGTAATTGATGACTACAGGGATACCCCAGTTCAAGTTTACCATATATGTGTGAATTATGGTCTGGTGGTAATCCTTGGCAATAGTTCAAATGTAAGACAATGCCTGGCCCTGTCCTACAGTTATTTTGAGTGTCTGATCTGTAAGTATTCACTGTGTCATAATACTGATGTCCTTCACGTATGTTTGCCCTCTCAGCTCAGACAACGATGTTAAACCAGAAGCTGCTATTATCAGAGTTGAGGGTCACAAGCAAATCATCTCAGATGAATCAGAGCTGGTCCAGATGCCAGCTTCCCCAGAGCCCACTACACAGTCTTCAGCTTTCCCAGAGCCCACTGCCCAGTATTCTGCTTCCCCAGAGCCCACTACACAGTCTTCAGCTACCCCAGAGCCCACTGCCCAGTATTCAGCTACCCCAGAGCCCACTACCCAGTCTTCAGCTACCCCAAAGCCCACTACCCAGTCTTCAGCTTCCCCAGAGCCCACTCCACAGTCTTCAGCTACCCCAGAGCCCACTACACAGTCTTCAGCTACCCCAGAGCCCACTGCCCAGTATTCTGCTACCCCAGAGCCCACTGCCCAGTCTTCAGCTACCCCAGAGCCCACTTCCCAGTCTTCAGCTACCCCAGAGCCCACTACCCAGTCTTCTGCTACCCCAAAGCCCACTATCCAGTCTTCTGCTACCTCAGAGCCCACTACCCAGTCTTCTGCTACCCCAGACCCCACACTGACCCAGTCTTCAGCTACCCCAGAGCCCACTACCCAGTCTTCTGCTACCCCAAAGCCCACTATCCAGTCTTCTGCTACCTCAGAGCCCACTACCCAGTCTTCTGCTACTCCAGACCCCACATTGACCCAGTCTTCTGCTACTCCAGAGCCCACTACCCAGTCTTCAGCTACCCCAGAGCCCACTACCCAGTCTTCTGCTACCCCAAAGCCCACTATCCAGTCTTCTGGTACCTCAGAACCTACTACCCAGTCTTCTGCTACCCCAGAGCCCACTACCCAGTCTTCAGCTACCCCAGAGCCCACTACCCAGTCTTCTGCTACCCCAAAGCCCACTACCCAGTCTTCTGCTAACCCAGAGCCCACTACCCAGTCTTCAGCTACCCCAGAGCCCACTACCCAGTCTTCTGCTACCCCAAAGCCCACTACCCAGTCTTCTGCTACTCCAGAGCCCACTACCCAGTCTTCAGCTACCCCAGAGCCCACTACCCAGTCTTCTGCTACCCCAAAGCCCACTATCCAGTCTTCTGGTACCTCAGAACCTACTACCCAGTCTTCTGCTACCCCAGAGCCCACTACCCAGTCTTCAGCTTCCCCAGAGCCCACTATCCAGTCTTCTGCTACCTCAGAGCCCACTACCCAGTCTTCTGCTAACCCAGAGCCCACTACCCAGTCGTCAGCTACCCCAGAGCACACTGCCCAGTATTATTCTACCCCAGAGCCCACTGCCCAGTATTCTTCTACCCCAGAGCCCACTGCCCAGTCTTCAGCTACCACAGAGCCCACTACCCAGTCTTCAGCTAACCCAGAGCCCACTACCCAGTCTTCTGCTAACCCAGAGCCCACTACCCAGTCTTCAGCTACCCCAGAGCCCACTACCCAGTCTTCTGATACCCCAGAGCCCACACTGACCCAGTCTTCTGCTACCTCAGAGCTCACTACCCAGTCTTCTGCTACCCCAGAGCCCACTACCCAGTCTTCAACTACCCCAGAGCCCACTACCCAGTCTTCAGCTACCCCAGAGCCCACTACCCAGTCTTCTGCTACCCCAGAGCCCACTACCCAGTCTTCTGCTACCCCAGAGCCCACTACCCAGTCTTCTGCTACCCCAGAGCCCACTACCCAGTCTTCAGCTACCCCAGAGCCCAATACCCAGTCTTCAGCTTCCCCAGAGCCCACTACCCAGTCTTCTGCTACCCCAGAGCCCACTACCCAGTCTTCTGCTACCCCAAAGCCCACTACCCAGTCTTCTGCTACCCCAGAGCCCACTACCCAGTCTTCTGCTACCCTAGAGCCCACTACCCAGTCTTCTGCTACCCCAGAGCTCACTACCCAGTCTTCTGCTACCCCAGAGCCCACTACCCAGTCTTCTGCTACCCCAGAGCCCACTACCCAGTCTTCTGAATCACTTAGAAAACAGATGATTGAAGAGGAAAATGGTAAAGAAAGTGTACCGTCAATATCGACTACACCCCTCCTGGATCTCCCCGCGAAGGCTGTCGGTAGCTTCACCATGGAGCGCACATTGCTGTTTGACACGCCTGTGTCAGTGGAAGGAGAGATTTCTCCAGCTGGAGAGTCAGATGTTAAGAAGAAAGAGGGGCCGTGCGATATGAAGCGTCCCCCCAGTAGGGAGGCTGTAACTGAGGCAGAAAGGCCTCTGTGGGCTACTTTAGAGGAGGAAACTAAGGAGAAGGGGACAGAGGGAGTAGGCATGAGCACATTGGAGCCAACAAAGAATACCTTGCAAACAGGGTAAGTTACTGGGGGTTGAACACATCACAGCATGGCATAAAGTGTCTGTGAGGCACATTTACACTAGACATGCATAATTGTGGTGGTGTTGACATTTTAAAAATGTTTTAATGCTCGCCAACAAGTGCCAATAACACTGTGTTTAAGCTATAACTTTTCTGGAGACTAGTAATTTTCCCCATATTAGAAGTCATTACCTATGGATCATGACTCTATGGATTCCAGTCCTTCTGTTGGTTTCAGATTAGTGTCCAATCAAGTGTGTCATTTCATATCTGTATCCGTGGCAGCCCATCTAGACAGGTGTCTGTAACAGAGATCTACATTACTGAGTACCTATAGGACATTTTCCTCCCATCTCCCTCCAAGTAAAATAGAGAAACAGACATTTACTTTCACTGTGACAGTTCAGGAGCCTTTGACACACCATCGACTGAGGAGGCCCAATTCACCC
Organism: Oncorhynchus masou masou; assembly: GCF_036934945.1. Taxonomy (NCBI): domain Eukaryota; kingdom Metazoa; phylum Chordata; class Actinopteri; order Salmoniformes; family Salmonidae; genus Oncorhynchus; species Oncorhynchus masou. Next base: position 13,864,363 of record NC_088219.1, on the reverse strand, counting down.
TTCTAAGAAAAATAGATTGTATCTGGAAAAATGTGCTGTTGTCCACACTGAGTGTGAGGAAGGTGCAAGTCAGCCAGATTCTTCCAAGGACACCCCAACAATGAGCAGCAGGTAGATCCAGTGTCGAAGAAGAGCGCTGAGAGAACATCGGAGGTGTTGGAAGATGAGCAGGTTTTGGACAGGCTGGAGCAGATTCCTGTAGCTGTACAGGAGGAGGGTCTTGATGTTGATGTCTTCATGAGATTATTAGTGGGTGCCCTGTACAGTTTAGTCATTTAGCAGATGCTCTTATCAAGATGCTCTTATCCAGCGACGGTGGGTTTGTGCCCATAGGCGACGTTGTTGCCGGTGATGTCTGGTGAGGACCTGCCTTACAACAGGCCTACAAGCCCTCAGTCCAGTCTCTCTCAGCCTATTGCGGACAGTCTGTGCGTTCCTGGTGTAACTCGGCCAGTTGTTGTTGTCATCCTGTACCTGTCTCGCAGGTGTGATGTTCGGATGTACCGATTCTGTGCAGGTGTTGTTACACGTGGTCTGCCACTGTGAGGACGATCAGCTGTCTATTCTGTCTCCAAGTGGCGCTGTGTTAAGCGTCTCACAGTACGGACATGGCAATTTATTGCCTTGGCCACATCTGCAGTCCTCATGCCTCCTTGCAGCATGCCTAAGACATGTCACGCAGATGAGCAGGGACCCCGGGCATCTTTCTTTTGGTGTTTGTCAGAGTCAGTAGAAAGACCTCTTTAGTGTCCTAAGTTTTTATAACTTTGACATTAATTGCCCTACCGTCTGTAAGCTGTTAGTGTCTTAGCAACTGTTCCACAAATGCATGTTCATGAATTGTTTATGGTTCATTGAACAAGCATGAGAACAGTGTTTAAACCCTTTACAATGAAGATCTGTGAAGTTATTTGGATATTTACAAATTATCTTTGAAAGACAGGGCCCTGAAAAAGGGACATTTATTTTTTTTTGCAATGTAGTAAGTAGTTGTAAAGTTGCTAATTAGCTAAAAAAATCTCTCTACAAGAAGAGACTGGCAGGATAAGCTTATAGTGGAGACTTTGCGTTTAGCTACTATGGCGCAAGAGATGGTTAAAGGACCCAACCAACAAAATTGAGCAAGAGGCCAAACCACTGAAGGAGACCACCAAACTACATAAAGACACGACCAAACCTCGGAAAGAGATCATCAAACCACACAAAGAGACTGGCAAACCACTGAAAGAGATCACAGAACAACTGAATGAGATCACAGAACAACCGAATGAGATCACAGAACCACTAATAGAGATCACATAACCACTAAAGGTCACAGAACCACTGGAGGAGATCACAGAACCATTGAAGGAGATCACAGAACCACTGAATTAAATCACAAAACCACTGAAGGAGATCACAGACCACTGACGGAGATCACAGAACCCCTGAAAGAGAAGACTGTGGGTAAACCAGGGTAAACCAGAGAGGGATGTGTTACCACTTCTAGAATACAAAAAGGATTAAAAAGCTGTACAGAAGATTTCCCACCACCGAGAGAAGCAGAGCTGGAGGAAATAGCTTATGAAGAGTGCTTGGAAGAAAATAAAGACGAAGCCACCCCATCGTTAATGGCGCTAAAGCCTGTAAGGAGACGATCCAGTGTTCATCCCTGACAGCAATTCAGATGAGTTGGAGTTTGAGATGGGCAAGAGGATATGGGCACAGTGTGGCTAGCAGAGTTTTACATACAGTAAATGGAGGGTAAGTGCCTAAGCTCCTGTCGCTCTCTGCACTACTTTCCTGCATGGTTTAATGAGGCAGATTTTATTCATGCCATAGGAATGGAGCTCTGTCAAGTTTTGACTGGGTTTGTGTCTTCAGACATTTGGAATGGTACAGTATAATCTTTATGCTGAGTGATCTTGTGAAGATTTCTTGTAAAGTTATTTGTCATGAACTTATATCTTTGTGCGTAAAGTCTACTACCATGCCTGAGGAGAGAGTTGAATTGTTGGATGTTAGTGCTGAATGAGCATGTGAACTGAACCCAATGAAATGTTGTTCAGGGAATGTAACTGGACGTTACCTGATAGTGAGCTTGCCGTGTTGATGTTTACTGTTGACCGTTGTCTTTTGTCTGTGACATTGTTGAGGATCGTGTGGTCGTCTGCATTTTGGGGAATTTATTGAATTGCTATTGTAGCCATGCCAGATGGCTAACATTGATATCTCTGTTTCACAGTCCAGGGGTGTTATCTTCTTCACCACCTGCTGAACATGAGGACACACGCCCTGATGGTTTGTCCATACAGCAGGCCATGTCAGTGTTCTCCCCTCCTGCAGAACCTTTTGCCAGGACCATTGAACTGAAACCACTTCCCTGTCATCGCAGCAAAAATAAAAATATTTCTCTTCCAGTGCCTCTTCAGGAAGTAGGCCCAGAAAGAGTTAGTCAAGACACGGCACCTGTTGCCAGTTGCCTTACTCCACCAAAACAAAAGAATGCTGTCCCTCCACCAGATAATACAAGTAATGAGGCAATGGCCCAAGAGAGCAGCACAGATAGCTTAACAAAGGAGACCCTTAACACTGATGCTTAAGGAAGACATTCCAAAACCACTCATCCTCGCCATGGAAACAACTTCTTCAGATAGCATTCTGGTGACAGTCAAGGAGAAGGGAGCCAATGACCAGCATTGACCAGGAGGATGACAATGAGAAAGTTGTCTCTGTCAACTCAGTGGTCCCATAGCCTCTACCACCCTCTCAACCTGGAACATCTACTACATGTCCCAAGGACCCTCACATAAGCCCTGCAGAACCCCCCAAAGATGACCTAAGCCTCATAAAGGAGGAAAAGTTGCTACTGGCTAATATTAGTCAGAAGAAGAGACATCAGATGTACCTGTGCCTGCCCCTTGTGTCAGAAAACGCCTGATCCCCTTCTTGGATGAGGAAGACCTCTCTCTGAACCCAGAAGATCACCCAGGGTCCGAGGCCAGTGAGGAGCAAGAGACTCCATCACCAGTAATCCCCCAGGAAGTCAGTCTAGACAGTCCTGAGTCAAACCACCTAGACCTAGATGGAAGGAAAGGTCAGCAGGAAATCATTTGTGAGCACTCTACCATAGCCACCTCCTCATCAAATAGTAACTCATCAGAGACTATTACTGACACTAGTCATGGACAGGTCCTGGAGGACCTGGTGGCAACCACTGAGAGTATGACATCAAACTCCACTGTGAACTTGACAATCCACCGAGGACAGAAACAGGGACAGATGGGGTACCTGTTGACAGAGGACTTGAAATGGACAATGGCCCGCTCTCTACCTTTCTCTGTGCCACTGCCCAAGAGGAGTGCTTGTTATTGACTGAATTAGCAGAGACAGTCTCCCATAAGAATGTGACTGAATTAGGGGTTGAGGAGGAAGAGAAGGGCCTTGAGATAGAACAGGATACCACTCTTTGCACTGTAGATTCATCAGTGGATCAACAGTAAGTTGGCAGAACAATTTGAAGTTAATCAGATCGTGTCATCTGGCTCTTGTAACTACTTGCACAGTTAAATAATATTCACATTAATCTGTGCTTAACTTTAAACAGTTTTTGTTTGTTTTGCAGGATATTCAGTAAGCTCCAAAAAATTGGGACAGTTACAATTTTGTTGTTGTTTTTGCTCTGTGCACTAGCACTTTACATTGGAAATTATACAATAACTGTGCAGACATTCAGGTGTTTTTCATCCATATCAGGTGAACTGTTTAGAAATTAAAGCACTTTTTGGACATTATTGGGACAAATTCACTTATGTGTATTAAAGTAGTAAAAAGTGAAGTATTTGGTCCCATATTCCCAGCACCCAATGACTACATAAAGCTTGTGACTCTACAAATGAGTTGGATGCATTTGCTGTTTGTTTTGGATGTGTTTCAGATGATTTTGTGCCCAGTAGAAATGAATGGTAAATAATGTGTCCTTTTGTAGTCACTTTTTATTGTAGATAAGAATAGAAAATGCTTCTAAACACTACATTCGTGTGGATGCTACCATGATTATGGATAATCCTGAATGAATTGTGAATAATGATGAGTGAGAAAGTTATAGATGCACAAATGTCATACCCCCAAGACATGTTAACCTCTCACCATTACCAATAACAGGGGAGGTGAGCATTTTGGGCGGGTATGATATTTGTACGTCATTTCAAATCCGTACTGCTGAAGTACAGAGCCAAAACAACAACAAAAATGTTTGTCTTTCCCAAACATTTTGGAGGGTATAACTGAAACTTGCCTTTGCTGTCCCATCGTCTTATTTCTCCTATTTCTGTCTCTATAGATCTGAGGCGGCTGAGGGGGGAAGTCCAGTGACCTGGCTGTCCCAACAAGATGCTCTAAGAAAGCTTCTCAGCCATCCTCACCAGACACCACAACCCAGGGTAACATATCCAGGGTAACATCCAGGGTAACTCAGGCAGTGAAGAGCCACAGTCCAATGGACAGACCCCAGCAGATAAGGAGGTCCTTTATGGTCAAGCGTCAGATACGGTTGTTCCTCCTCGACGCAGCAAGAAGAAACACCTTTCCTTTCCTGTGGTCTTCCAGGAAGTTTCCCCAGAGGCCTCCACTCTCCCTGCGGACAAGGACGAAGCTCATGGGAAGGATGTGTTCGTCCTCAGCCAGGAGGTACATTTGATTTTCATATTTATTTATTTTTACAAGTGAATATAAACAGTTAATTATATTTAAAACACAGCTGAACATTGAATATGTTAATGAGAATGTCATCTATAACAGGTCTCCCCTCTCTGTTCCTCTCTCTCTTTTCTCTCCTTCACACCCTGCTCAGATGCCTGGTCCTCTGCCCAGTCCTGGTCTCGTGTCCTCCAGCAGATCTTTACTGGAGTGGTGCCAGGTGGCTACACAGGGTTATAAGGGAGTGAAGGTCACTAATTTTAACACCTCCTGGCGTAATGGTCTGGCTTTCTGTTCCATCCTACACCACTTCTATCCCGACAAGATGTAAGCACTTGATCACTAATCAGATAAATCATCCACAATATTCGATCCTAGTCTGAAGGTGAAATGTCGAGCAACTTTATTAGTAGTCCACGCATGTACTTTAAACCCACCCATACAGCTGAATGTAGGAGAGGTAGAATTATTCCATCTCCTTACAGGAAATAGGGTAGAAGTTCTCACAAAATAGTAGAAAATGTCCTCTCTGTCCTTCTATTAACTACTGGTGTTTTTCTTAGAGCTTTTGAGGCACTGGAACCCAACGATATCAAGTTAAACAACAAGAAGGTGAAAACGTCAATGAGCTTATTGATGACATATTTACATAATTATACATAATGTCTATAAGGAACACAGAAGTCATTGTTTTTTGTCCTGACTATTCCCTCTCCCACAGGCCTTTGATGGCTTCGCTGCGCTGGGCATCTCCCGACTGCTGGAGCCCTCAGACATGGTGCTACTCTCTGTGCCAGACCGCCTGATCATCATGACTTACCTGAGTCAGATCCGCACCCACTTTACGGGGCAGGAGCTGAGTGTTCTTCAGATAGAGCACAACAGCAGCCAGTCCAGCTATGCAGTGACTGAGCCCAGTGAGGGTTCTGATGTGGATGCTGCTGCTCGCTTCTGTGCCCGCAAGTTACAGGAAGGTAGCATCTCCCTGGAGGACGGTGCTACAGAACAGGCTTCTAAGCCCAATGGGAGCCTAGTGCCACCCCCCTGGACTAAACGGGTGACAAAAGTGGAAGAGAAGGGAAGCGGAGCTGGGGATTTGGATGGGGGAACGGGAGAGACACAGACACCCGTGCCTCCACCCAGGTCACACACCTCTGCAGCCAAATCAGGATTTGGTCACGTAAGAGACGCCGACCTGGTGAAGAAAAGGCGCTTGCGGCTGAAGAGTGAGTCCATGGATGAAGGGGATGTGGTGGAGCAGCAGAGTAGCACATCTAAGAGCACAGAGGTACATGCTGAATACTTTCCCAGCTTTTAAAACGGTTTTCTTGTATTTGAACAGAGATTGATGTTCAATTAATGTGCGAATGTTTTGCTATTTAAACCAGGCCATGTTTCTCTTTACCTATCATGTCTATTGTGTTTGTGTCTCCTGTCCAGTCAGCTGAAAGTGTATCAGACAGAGAAGGAAGAATGTCTCCTCAGAATCCGGTAGGAGGTTTACCGGGAGATTTTTACCTGAACTGAATGAGCAGACAACAGAAAAGGACAATGCGTAAAGCATGATATGAAATACTCTGCATACTCTGAGTTTTTTCTATTGTTGTTGTAAATATATTAATATGCAGTCTCGCTGTTTGGTCTGTATGTAGAGTCAAGGAGCCCAGCACAAGTCCAGGAGTCCAGTGTCCCAAGCCAGGAGGAGGATACTCTGGTCAGTTCAAACCTTTGCCTTGACTTCACATTATTACCCACTTGACTGTTTATATTTGTTTTTCTCTTTTGGTTTAGGCCACCTTCTCTCTCTCTCTGTTTAGCTTAAAGGCCCAGTACAGTCAAACATCTGATTTGCTGTGTTTTATATACACTGAGTCTACAAAACATTATGAACACCTGCTCTTTCCATGATGTAGACTGACCAGATGAATCCAGGTGAAAGCTATGATCCCTTATTGATGTTACATGTTAAATCAACTTCAATCAATGAAGGGGAGGAGACAGGTTAAATAAGGATTTTTAAGCCTTGAGACAATTGAGAAATGAATTGTGTATGTGTGCCATTCAGAGAGTGAATGGGCAAGACAAAATATTTAAGTGCCTTTGAACGGGGTATGGTAGTTGGTGCCAAGCACACCGGTTTGAGTGTGTCAAGAACTGCAACGCTGCTGGGTTTTTCACACTCAACTGTTTCCCATGTGTATCAAGAATGGTCCACCACCCTGGACATCGAGCCAACTTGACACTGTGGGAAGCATTGGAGTCAACATGGATTTCTCTTCACCTTTATTCCTGTTTCACCCTCTAATCTCCTGATTGTTTTCTCTTTGTCGTCTATGTTCATCTGTGCGTCTGTCCTTGCATGTCCGTTTTGGCAATGTGTGTCGCTGTATCTTCATGGTCCGCGTCTGCAGGACACCAGTCAGTATGTGCTGAGTGAGCTGCAAGCCCTGGAGACTGAACAGAAGCATATTGACAACCGAGCAGGCGTCGTGGAGAGGAGACTCAGAAGACTGATGGAATCAAGTGAGAAACAGAACAATATAAAAAAAGTGGCTGTAAACCTAACAGGAAGTGCCAGGCTTACCTTTACGTGTGCTTATCAAAGGCCACAGATGACTTTTCTCAGTAGATATAACAGGGTCTAACCTCTGAGGTGCCATGTGTTGTGTCCTTGCTCCAGGTAGCGACCGTGACGAGGAAGAGAAACTGATCCAGGAGTGGTTCACTCTGGTCAACAAGAAGAACGCCCTGATCAGGAGACAGGATCATCTGGAGCTGCTGTAAGACACAACACACCACTCACACATCTATTATTCTTAAGAATACGTAACATGATTTTATTACTAGGAAATGGTTTGAACTGAAATGCGCCATATTATGTTCTGTGTGTGTGCCCAGCAGACGGCAGCTAATTGAATGTATTCTATTTAACAGGCAGGAAGAGCAGGACTTGGAGAAACGATTTGAACTACTGAATAGAGAACTTAGAGCCATGATGGCCAATGAAGGTTAGTGAGTCCAATGCATAAACACAACCTTGTTTACATTGAACACAACCAGTGAGACGACTGTAGACCTATAGCAGTTGTGTGTGTATATATAATGACTATGATATCGTCTCTCATCCCTGAAAACAACAGAAAGGCCCACACACTTAATATGCTCCAAATTACCACCTTTATTGACAATGTTTTGGTCCAGATCTGACCTGAAGAAGATCCTTGTGGTTTGAAACGTTGTCATATTCGGTGTGTGAGCTTTTCTGTTATAATACTACATTTTTTAAGGACGTGCATATGACCACAAATGTTCTATCTTGCCTCATCCCCCTTCTCTTCAGAGTGGCAGAAGACTAAGGCCCAGCAGCACCGGGAGGAGCTCCTACTGCAGGAACTGGTCTCTCTGGTCAACCAGCGGGACGAGCTGGTCAGGGACTTGGACGCCAAGGAGAGAGGGTGAGTCTAGCCCATCTGTTTGTTATACAGCCATGCTTATGCAGTGTGACACACTAAGTATGCACACACATAAGCACACATATTCTACACACGTTTTAAACGATGCACTACTGTGTGGTTGTTTATACGTGTGTTTGTGTGTCCTCAGTGCCGTTGAGGAGGATGAGCGTTTGGAGCGGGGGCTGGAGCTTAGACGCAGGAACTTCAGCAACAAAGACAAGTGTGTGCTGCAGTGAGAGTAGGGACGACAATGACAAATAGCGCAGTGCCTTAAATACCAACCCATCTAGAACTAAACCTCCTCAATCTCTGCTTCAAACCAAGCTCTCAGTCACTCAGCAACCTAAAATATGAAACACTCCTAGACAAACATGTCACCACTTCAACAAATCCTTAACTGGGATTTTGGGACTGATCGTTAATAAACTATTATACCCCCGGGGGTGCTGGGGCTGTGTGCCTTCCCTTTTGGAGATACTTGAAGAAATAAATCCCTCTGTACCTTGAGGTAAGAGACTCTGGGAAGGTCGCCCATCCATGGAGTACTTTTGTTTGAGAAACGAGGACCTTTCCAATTCAGTCTGACAATGTGCCTTACTCTGTCATTCAATAGACAGAAAGCCCACTGTACAAACAGATGTGTTGCGTACTTTTAGACTGCCATGAAGCTAAGAGGTTCAGATGTATAGGCCATAATGTTTACTTTTATGTCTATAAACATCTCACTGATCTCATCAACAATATAAGAGAACTTTGCCTGAATGCTTTGATGGAACTGGCTATGAAATGAACGGTCTGGTGTTTAGACACAAAATAAATCAGTCCTCTGTGTATACAGAAGGGTTTGATAACATCAGGCCTCTTTGTATACAGGAGTGTTTGGTAACAGCAGGCCTCTGTGTATACAGGAGTGTTTGGTAACATCAGCTCTGTGTATACAGGAGGGTTTGGTAACATCAGGCCTCTTTGTATACAGGAGTGTTTGGTAACAGCAGGCCTCTGTGTATACAGGAGTGTTTGGTAACATCAGCTCTGTGTATACAATAGTGTTTGGTAACATCAGCTCTGTGTACACAGGAGGGTTTGGTAACATTAGGCCTCTGTGTATACAGGAGGGTTTGGTAACATCAGGCCTCTGTGTATACAGGAGTGTTTGGTAACATCAGATCTGTGTATACAGGAGGGTTTGGTAACATCAGCTCTGTGTATACAGGAGGGTTTGGTAACATCAGCTCTGTGTACACAGGAGGGTTTGGTAACATCAGGCCTCTGTGTATACAGGAGGGTTTGGTAACATCAGGCCTCTGTGTATACAGGAGGGTTTGGTAACATCAGGCCCCTGTGTATACAGGAGGGTTTGGTAACATGAGGCCTCTGTGTATACAGGAGGGTTTGGTAACATCAGCTCTGTGTATACAGGAGGGTTTGGTAACATCAGGCCTCTGTGTATACAGAAGGGTTTGGTAACATCAGCTCTGTGTATACAGGAGGGTTTGGTAACATCAGCTCTGTGTATACAGGAGGGTTTGGTAACATCAGGCCTCTGTGTATACAGGAGGGTTTGGTAACATCAGCTCTGTGTTTACAGGAGGGTTTGGTAACATCAGGCCTCTGTGTATACAGGAGGGTTTGGTAACATCAGCTCTGTGTATACAGGAGGGTTTGGTAACATCAGCTCTGTGTATACAGGAGGGTTTGGTAACATCAGCTCTTTGTATACAGGAGGGTTTGGTAACATCAGCTCTGTGTATACAGGAGGGTTTGGTAACAGCAGCTCTGTGTTTTACTTTGGACCCAGATGTTTGATGAAAGACTCAAGTTTATGAGAGTATCATGTCTTGATGACTTCTGGTGATGACTTGTAATTGTGTTTTATCAATCTTTCTATTATTTATGGATTGGACATGTGCATGAGAAATGTTTGGGTTAGGTGTGTCATATTACAAGTGGCATGAACAGTCAGATCAAAACAGAAATGAAAGAAAAAGAGAATAGTGAATAAAGGTGAAACTAGTTGTAGACAGAAGCTAGTAGTCCTACTTGGAAAACATACATACCATCCTGTATATAATACTGTATTATTCTGAGTCTCCCAAGTGGTGCAGCGGTCTAAGGCACTGCATCTCAGTGCTAAAGGTGTCACTACAGACCCTGGTTCAATTCCAGGCTGTGTCACACCTGGCTGTGATTGGGTGGCACACAATTTCCCAGTGTTGTCTGAGTTAGGGTTTGGCAGGGGTCATTATAAATAAGAATTTGTTTCTTAAGACTTGCCTAGTTAAAACAAATTTAAATTAATTACCTGGCACTGCATGTTTTTGAAAGATCTGTCAAATTGTCTAGTAATAATAGAGTCAACATTTACCAATGGCTTGTTCGATGTTATGTGCTATTTATCATAGATGATGATTACTATTATTCATGGGGTTATTAATATTATTTTCTTCTATTTTTTTCAACTATTTCAATTTTTGTTTTGTTTTCTGCATTGTTGGAAAGGGCCCTTAAGTAAGCGTTTCATTGTTAGTCAACACTTCTTTCTTTTGTTACGAAGCATGTGACATTTTGAGGGGGGGGGTAGATCTGAAAATGTAATGATGTGACAATAAAGTATTACTTTGACCAAGCCTCTTTTTTAAAAAGGATACGCAATGTTTTGTTTAAACCTGTGAGTGATACATGATACATTTTAAGAGTTTGTTTGAATATGTTTTCTCTAATTTGTTGTCATATTAAATTATGTGGTACTTCTTCACTTTTTCGTGGATAGATGTCATTGTGTTCGGAACATATCTATTATCTTGATCTTGCACTATTATTTATTACGTTTGTGCATGAAGAATAAATACGCCTCCTTTGGTGGATCAGAAAATGTGTATTGTAAGGAAAGAAAGTGTAATTGAACAATTAGCTGCCTACCGTAATGTAGGCATATTATTATCATGTATTTATTTTCAGAGTTTCAATGAGTTGTATAAATGTCTCTGAGAACTCTGCTGAATTCTCTCAATTGAAGGTGAGCTAAATTAACCTAAGCTACTTAACGTTACTTGCTCGGAATTTGAAGTTGTTATATTATCATTAGTAGTCTATTATCAGGTCAAATCATATGCTTATTATTCATAATTTCTCAAATATTTATTAGCTAATCATTCAGTCGAATACGCTATGCTACAGCCATTGAATCTGTCTTTGAACGTTAATAATGGCTAGCTCGGTCCACGACATGTTATTATATTTTAGAAATTTTGAAACATGGCAAATATTATTAATCAGTGACTGAAGTTTCGCGCTACCTGATATTCACTTCCGGACTTGGAGAGCGCTCAAAGCGTTTTAGAACGCCCCTCTGAATAAAGGGGCGTGGTTTTGGCTTAACTGCAATGGGGAAAAGAAAGACGCAGCTGGCCAGAGGAACGTTCAGAAGGACTTTGGCTGAACTACATTTTCCAATCTGTGTAGGAAAACTATTTAACGTCATCACTCACTGACACATGCGCAAAAGGCTAGGGATGAGGACGAGTAAGCAACAAGTAAAGCGAGAACAACAAGGTAAACAAAGCTGTTTACCTAGCAACACTAATTCTAGCTAAATTGGTTAGTCACCGAACACTTGAGTTACTTACCTAACCAACAAGCTATACAAAACATTTTGGCTCGTGAAATTGCAGAACCATTTGCATAAACTAATGTTAGCTAATTTATTTTCTGTACAATAACGTTAGCTAGCTACAACAACAAGTCTTCTTTCCTACAACGATAGCAACGCAGCTAGCTACCAAGAAGATGAGTGTGTGACCCAGACAGGGCCAAGAAAACACAGATTTCGGACACCATGAATCCTGAATAGTGAGTAAAGTTGATGTTTAGGTGTTTTTGTTAGCTCCATATCTAATAACACCGATGATGTAACAAACATTTTGTTGTATTCTTTATTCCAAGTACAAATGACATATCAGGCACAAATATTCGTTATACAAATGACCAACAATCAACCATTTATATCACTACAGTACGTCAAACACGTCTACCGCAAAACAAAATACACAAGTAAAACAAGTGCCCTTAAATACATAGCTAGTTACAGTAGCTAACTGCACACACAAAAACAGATGTTTTTCTGAGTGAAAACAAATGTAGCTAGCTAACTAGCTACTGTTAGCTTGCTAACGTTAAATCACAAATCGCTGTGTCATCTTTTGTTTACGTACTAGCTCGCTCTGTGCCTTACATCTGCCATCATATCGGGTTGTTTTGGTACAATGTTGTCATGATCATAGCAAAAGCAATGCTGACAAAACAATGTATAATATTGTTTATCTAGTTAGTTGTTTCTTGCAACGTTCTATATTTAAGCAATAATGCCCGAGGAGGTGTGTTGTGTATATATTGCCAATAAACCACGGCTAACACGGAACCCAAACCGGCTGGGCGCGTGCGCTATCGTGCATTAATTTATTTTGTAATGACATTAATTTGGCAACAGGTCTAAAACCATTGAACCTGTATGGCTAGTTAGCTTGCACTTGCTAGCTAATTTGCCCTATTTAGCTAGCTTGCTGTTGATAGTTCATTTTTCCTGGGATATAAACATTGAGTTGTTATTTTACCTGAAATGCACAAGGTCCTCTACTCCGACAATTAATCCACACATAAAACGACCAGCCGGATCGTTTCTAGTTCTCTACTGTATTTATTTTGCTCCTTTGCACCCCAGTATTTCTACTTTGCACACTCATCTACTGTCAAATCTACCATTCCAGTGTTTTAATTGCTATATTGTATTTACTTTGCCACCATGGCCTATTTATTGCCTTTACCTCCCTTATCTCACTTCATTTTCTCACATTGTATATAGACTTATTTTTCTACTGTATTATTGACTGTATGTTTGTTTTACTCCATGTGTAACTCTGTGTTGTGTCAAACTGCTTTGCTTTATTTTGGCCAGGTTGCAGTTGTAAATGAGAACTTGTTCTCAACTTGCCTACCTGGTTAAATAAATACAATCTCTCCTCCTTCCAGGCTTTTTCATCTTTAAACTTATATGGTGATTGGCATCTACACTTTAATAGTATTACCACGACAACTGGAAAATAATTGATGTTCATTTGATGAATTTATTCATAGTATTTTATCCTTCCACAAGATGTAGTCCTGAAACAAATCTAGGGTTGCTACCAAGCCGGCTGGTCGTTCGTTCTATTGGTTCGGTTGCCAGAGCTGCGACCCAGTCGGTCAGTCTTTTTGTTCTGTATCTATGGACGTGACCCAGTCGTTCATTCTAAATGTTACATTGCCGTACGTTCTTATCCCTTGCTAGCTAGACAACTACTGTATTTAGTCACGTCAAACAGTGCAGACAGAATAACAACAGTAGCTGCATTTGTTTAAGCTGTTTTCTAGTGACATTTATTTGGATACATCTATAACAATGAGCTAAGGATGCACAATTTCGCCTGGTGTAGAAAACGTGCTCTCTCTTCAGGACACTGTTGTTCAGAGGAGCTAGCCAACAACACAGCTAACATAATCACTGAAGCTGGAAAGACTGCAAACTAGCTGCACTTCGTTTCGATTGACCTTGTTTCAATTGACATTACCTTGTATATATCCATAAAAATTATGCCAGCTGATTCATGATTTTGACTGGCTGAGAAATGCTGCCTGCCTCTCTCTCGTCCCGACCCCTAAAGGTTCAGTACTCTGGGACAGTTGGAGATCGATTTTTAATATTGAAACAATGTTGCAAATGTCAGAGAGACTGTGACAGCAAGGTTTATACAAATCTCCGCTGTTAAACTAAATGTTAGTCTGAAATAAGTGTGAGATAATGTCTAGATGCTTTTTCTAGTGGAGATCAAGTTTATGACTTTCCTGCTTGGGCTGATGAGACAGTGGATTGCGCAGTTAGATGGAACAGAGTAAATAGGCATTTTAACGTCATAGATTTAGCTGGTAGTAATTTGTGGATTAGGCACCGGCTGAAATGCACTTTTAACCAATCAGCATTCAGGGCTCGACCCACCAAGTTTGTAATTGACATTTTCCTCTTTGACATTTCTTTGCACACCCTTACAACTGTAGCTATAATAACATAGCTAATTTCAGATGGAAATGGCAGCATTGCATATGAACTTAGCCTAACTCCCCAGAGACCCAGATGAAAGTCAATGCTGGGGGCTTGATTGAATAGATTTGTTGGTTTGTTATTTAATGTTCTCTAACCTGGTTTCCCCCTAGTGACTACCTGTTCAAGCTGCTTCTGATTGGTGATTCAGGGGTGGGAAAGTCTTGCCTCCTGCTTCGATTTGCGGTAAGAACTATCAGTGTTCAGTGTTACTGTCATTTTGATCAGTCTTCAGCTTTACATCATTTGGATGGATACTGTGTGTCCATTTGTTGATTAAAGCTATGTTTTATTTTTTATTATGCATTTCAGGATGACACCTACACGGAAAGTTTCATAAGCACCATCGGCGTGGACTTCAAAATCCGAACTATTGAATTGGATGGCCGGACCATCAAACTACAGATTGTGAGTTGAGTCAGCAGCTCTGGCAGCTGTCCTGGGAAGTTTAATTGCACTTTCATGTAGTGCGTTGACTTATATATTTTAAATTGTCTTTAGTGGGACACTGCTGGTCAGGAGCGGTTTCGCACCATCACCTCCAGCTATTACAGAGGAGCCCATGGTATCATCGTTGTCTATGATGTAACAGATCAGGTTAGTGACGCCCCTCTACAAAGAACATTAATTAACATCTATGAGTCAACCTGCATTTATTGACAACACGTAACTGAGGTATTTTCTCTTTCTAGGAGTCTTACAACAATATAAAGCAGTGGCTGCAGGAGATTGGCCGCTATGCCAGCGAGAATGTCAACAAGCTGCTGGTGGGTAACAAGTGTGACCTCACCACCAAGAAGGTAGTAGACTACACGACAGCCAAGGTGAGTCCTCAGGAATCGTGGACTCTCATACAGATTAACCACAGTATTTGGGTATATTATACTCTGTAGCCTTAGTTTGTTGTAGTTTACATCAGGGCCTAAAATGTACTTTTTGTCTACCAGCCACTGTGGCAGGTAAATTAAGAAAATACACCAGCCACTCAAATATTTTCAGCAGTCAATTTTTTGGGGGGGCCATAAACATACAAAAAACAGATCACCATGCTTTAATGTTTCTAAAACAAGAAATGTAAGAAGTAATGTGGTATATTGCTCAATTTAATTAATTTTTTTGTGACGTGAGTCTTTTAAATCAAAATATCAGACTCAATTTTTTATCTGCCCCTTTAAGGGCGGGACATTACCGTGGTAACAGGAAATGAGTAGTGTCGTGTGTCTGAGATTTTTTGATCTGACTATAGAGCGTGTCTTCACTATCGGTTGAAGCAGCAGACTCAAACTAACATTGAAAAACAACTGAGCTTGAGGACTAAGTCTCACTTTGTAGATTTGTTTAGGGTAAATTAGACCAGCCTGTATGCCTGTGCACAGCGCCTCAAAATGAATCTATCAGCACTTCACTCAGTGTGTGCACAGCTCCCCTGTAAGGCAATGTTGCTGTGTGAGGAGGGGTATAGGATTCTTATTTCTTTGTGCGATTAGCAGCTATTAAACAAAACGCAGAAATACTTTGAAAACAGCGACTGCTGCATTTTTCATACTTTACTTGTTACTTTACTTTACACTATTTTTGAATGTAACGCTCGCATTGTAGAACCCTGCAAATTGACCACTTGCCAGCATGGCTGGGGAAATAGACATTCTTACCCACTAGTACCTAAATCTACCTACGTTTGGCGGGTCTTCATGTTATGCCCTGGTCGACATGCTCAATTATCAACCCTTGGGACACACTATTACTTGCAATTGAAGCACCCTACTACTGCAGTCAGACTGGTGATTGACCATCTCACTCTCCTCAAACAGGAATTTGCTGACTCCCTATCCATCCCCTTCCTGGAGACCAGTGCGAAGGACGCAACTAACGTGGAGCAATCCTTCATGACCATGGCGGCTGAGATTAAGAAGCGCATGGGGCCCGGGGCCACGGCAGGAGGAGAGAAGCACAACCTGAAGATTGACAGCACTCCAGTGAGGCAGTCTGGGGGAGGATGCTGTTAGGATGGTCCTGCCCTCTCCTCTCACCCCCAGAGGCCCATGAGTAGAGTAACAGTATTGGGTTGAAGTTGGGGTACTTCTGACAGAACAGGAAAATATGGTGGCGGGATCTTCAAGAACTGGTTGACATTTTTTACCTCTTGATCAATGCCCATAATTGAGTGGGTAAGAAAGTTTTGTGCTGAAGGAATAGTACCCACTCAAATATAAAAAAAAAAAAGAAAAAAAAATTACGATATGCACAGAAGTGGAAATATCTTAATAAAAAAATGTG
Organism: Oncorhynchus masou masou; assembly: GCF_036934945.1. Lineage (NCBI taxonomy): Eukaryota > Metazoa > Chordata > Actinopteri > Salmoniformes > Salmonidae > Oncorhynchus > Oncorhynchus masou. The sequence goes on along the minus strand of NC_088219.1, from coordinate 13,847,824 downwards.
ATAAGGCATAACTGATGATTGTAACTAAATCCAGCACTTTCTGTCTCTCATATGTATCACATAATTGTTTTTATCACACACACACACACATATATCTATATGTATGTATGTGATTGAAAGAAATCATGGATGTTCTTTCAACTATGGTTGAATATATTACTTAAGTAATAAGGCCTATGGAGGTGTGGTATATGGCCAATATACCACGGCTAAGGGCTGTTCTTATGCACGAGGCAACGCGGAGTGCCTGGACACAGCCCTCAGCCATGGTATATTGGCCATAAATCATTGGGCCCGTGCACACAAACATGATATAGGGCTGCTGTTGAGGAAAAGGAGAGGACATGGTGAAGTCAAAACAGTTTTCGCAACCTGGGGACCACGTGGTAAATGGAAACCTGCCATCATGGTGTCCACATCTTTAATGTCTGATTTAATCATTGCTATATGATACTATTATTACAAGGTGGTTTTATTACTGTGATGTTTGTTTGTTTCTGATTTTCTGTTTTCTAATCTAGAATGTGTATAATCAATTACGTTGTTGTTACCTAATGATTGAGTGCATAACCAAAGGCTGACAGCATTTGGTTCTTTTTGGAGTGGAAGCTGGCTATAAACAGGAGGGAATTAAGGCATATCCAATACATGAGCATTTCATTTGACCTCACATCAATTCAGAATGCTGCTGTACCATCACAGCTTTACATGTTCCCTACAGTATATGGGCAACCTCTGGTTGGTGTCTGACAACTTCCCTTTCATTATTACAGTACTAGCCAGGGGCGGCTCTAGCAGATGCTCGTATCCAGATCAAATACACACATAACATATTTAATTGACAGAGGTATTGAACTGCCCATTGTTCAACACAGCAAGCAATTAAGGTTAAGTGCCTTGCTCAAGGGCACATTGACAGATTATTCACTTAGTCGGTTCAGGAATTCCAACAAGCAACTTTGAGGTTACTGGGCGGACGCTCCTAACCGCTAGGCGACCTGCTGCCTATAGGGCCCTGGTCCAAAGTATTGCACTTAATAGTGTGCCACCCTGCAGCAAAACAATATAGGCCCCCTCTTACAGTGAAGCGAAAATTGTACTTTTTAAAGTTCATTTTCTGTCATTCTACATGTTTTGCCATGGGACTTTGAGAAAATGTAGCAGTTTTAAAGCACGTTTTCTGCTATTCTACATATTTTGCCATGGGATGGAGAGAGATTTTTGCAGTTTCAAAGCTAATTTCCTGTCATTCTACACATTTTGTAATGACATGCCATGTTAATATGGTCTGAGTGTGAATAACGAAATCAATGGGGGCCCCCTGGAGGTCAGGTTCCCTGCACACTTGTCCGGTCATGATTATTACAAGTTTAGATAGTCTAGCCAGCTAACTACCAATCTAACAATTGTTAGCTGGCATGGCTAATTGATTGACTGTCAGTGAGAGACATAACAAGAGAAAAAGTAAGGATGCACAAGCAAATGTTTAAATTTCACCTGGTGTTTTCTACTATTGTTACTCTCAAAAGTAAATTGAGAGTAACTGACTGAGTTCCTGATTTAAAAATATAAATTTGGTCGTGGAGGCCCTAAGCAACCACGTCGCTTATGCCTGGAACCGGCCCTGTTACTAGCTCAACCATGCCATTAATCTCCATGATCCAGCATTAAAGGAAGGTTAGATTTTGGTATGTGTTGAAATGAATTTTTTGGAGAGTATGGCACACATAGTCTACCCCAGTTAGGCTTTGTTTGATTGTATTGTTTGAATGTTTGCTTCAATTTTAACTGCAGATGTCTATGCTAATGATCATTATAGAGGGAGAGCGAGACAGAGGACCGAAGAGATAACACCAGCATCTCAAATTGTATGGGGATTACAACAAGAGAAACTTTTGCTGTCCTGAATAAATACTGTAGAACTGGGTCTGGCTGGGAATTCCACATGCCTTTAAGCATAACCATTGATATCCTTTGCCTTTTTGATAAAGGTGTTATTTGTGGTTGGATGGTAAGCAACATACCAGGGGAAGGTAGCAGAGTTTTTAATTGAGTAAAATCTGTTTGTTAGCGGACCGATCAGGCTTCCTTAATCTATACACTAAAAGTATGTGGACACCCCTTCAAATTTGTAGATTCGGCTATTTCAGCCACACCCATTGCTGTCAGCTGTATAAAATCAAGCACCCAGCCATGCAATCTCCATAGACAAACATCGACAGTAGCATGGCCTGTACTGAAGAGCTCTGTAACTATCAATGTGTCACCGTCATAGGATGCTACCTTTCCAACAAGTCAGTTTGTCACATTTCTGCCCTGCTGGAGCTTCACAGGTCAACTGTAAGTGCTGATATTGTGAAGTGGAAACATCTAGGAGCAACAACGGCTCGGCCGCGATGTGGTAGGCCACACAAGCTCACAGAATGGCACAGCTGAAGTGCGTGGCATGTAAACATCATTTGTCCTCGGTTGCAAGACACTACCGAGTTCCAAACTGCACCAAGAAGCAACGTTGGGACAATAACTGTTCGTCGGGAGCTTCATGAAATGGGTTTCTATGGCCTGAGCAGCCTCACACAAGTCTAAAATCACCACGCGCAATGCCAAGTGTCAGCTGGAGTGGTGTAAAGCTTGCCGCTGGAGTAGTGGAAAAACATTCTCTGGAGAGATGAATCACGCTTTACCATCTGGCAGTCTGACGGAAGAATCTGGGTTAGGAGGATGCCAGGAGAACGCTACCTGCCCCAATACATAGTGCCAACTGTAAAGTTTGGTGGTGGACGAATAATGGTTTGGGGCTGTTTTTCATGCTCGGGCGAGGCCCCTTAGTTCAAGTAATGGGCAATCTTAATGCTACAGCATACACTTACATTCTAGACGATTCTGTGCTTCCAACTTTGTGGCAACAGTTTGGGGAAGGCCCTTTCCTGTTTCAGCATGACAATGCCCACGTGCACAAAGTGAAGTTCATACAGAAATGGTTAGTCAGGATCGGTGAGTTAAAACTAGACTGGCCTGCACAGAGCCTTGACCTCAACCCGTCAAATACCTTTGGGATGATTTGGAATGCCAAATGCGAGCCAGGCCTAATCGCCCAACCTCAGTAATGCTCTTGTGGCTGAATGGAAGCAAGTCCCAACAGCAATGTTCCAACATCTAGTGGAAAGTCATCCCAGAAGAGTGTAGGCTGTTATATGTTTATTTAACCTTTATTTAACTAGGCAAGTCAGTTAAAAACAAATTCTTATTTATAATGACAGCCTACCACAGCCAGACCCTAACCACACTGGGTCAATTGTGCACCACCCTATGGGACTCACAATCACCGCCAATTGTGATAAAGCCTGGAATCAAACCAGGGTCTGTAGTGACACCTCTAGCACGGAGTTGCAGTGTGTTAGACTGCTGCGCCACACGGGAGTTATAGCAGCAAAGGGGGGACCAACTCCATATTAATGGCAATGATTTTGGAATGAGACGTTTGACGATCAAGTCTCCACATACTTTTGGTCCTGTAGTGTACTATCTAATCAACATCTCTCCTTAAAACTACAAATAACTTCTATCCACTAATTCAATAATTTGGCCTTTGCTAGTTATTTCTTCTTTGCTGTGCACAATTTAACATGTTTTTAATGCCCAGAAGACATTGCAGTCCATAGTCATAAAGTATATTGTTATTATTACCATTATGAGTATTGTGTTGACTCTATAATTGGTTGAGGTCTTTCAGACCCTAACATTTCTATTGAAAGTGAATGTGATATGTATAATGACCAGCAGAGGTCAGAGTTAGCACAAAATACCAAACCTGAACATGAGCTATTCTGAAGCTATTATAGCCTACTGATAATCCTCTTGAACTGTACACCATCTGACATAAAATAGTTTATCAAGACAATTTACCTTCAAGCTCTCGTAGGCCTTCGCATGGCAGGGGAAGACTTGAAAACGCATGATTTCAACACAAGTATGCCAGTTCGATAATAATGATAGTTTGTTGACGCTCGATGGAGTGTGCAGGGTGTCCATTCTGTCCTGTTTACTTCTTGCCTGTTATTTTGAATGTAGTTTATACTGGGACACAGCAGTCCCAGTCCACACAGCAGTCTGTCAATAGTGTAATGTTGTGTACTAGTGCTATAGCAAAGCAAATTATTTGCTTAACGGCCTGTGTGTGTTTGCACACAGGGATAGTCTCAGTGTGATTAAAAGGCGTTTCATCACTGTGTTGGTGGTTTCTGCTCTGTCACCTCCTGTCTTGAAAGCATGGGCAGATTGGGTGGGCATCACGGTAAATTGCAAAGATAGGAGAACCAAACCTCAACATCCATCATGTTTTTCAAAGTTGCAATTAAGTCATTGATTATTGTTTATGTAGCCTGCTCTACAATTGTGTAGTCTGTGTGCAGATCTATGTGTAAGACTCCTACTTAACTTGAGTTGAGTCAGAAATTTCTGGATCGGTGGGAAGTTAGTACAGTAGGCTTATTGAGGGCTATATTTCTATTCACATTGTCTTCTCTCCCCCTTAAACTGGGCCCCTCCCTGTGGGATGTAATGGGCATTCAACTGGAGGGCTTTGTGCCAGCTGCCACGTTACCCCTCATACTCACCATGGTAGTGGACCTGTTTTACATTAGACCCCCCCACACACACATACACACACACACTCTAAATATGAGTGTGAAAAAATCTACTATGTCAAACACAACTATTTAAATCTGAAACAAAAATCAGGAGGACTGGTATCTTACTGGTTATGACTGCTATGTTACTGGTATCTTACTTGAATGTTACTGGTATCTTACTTGAATGTTACTGGTATCTTACTAGTATGTTACTGGTATCTATCATATTAGTATGTTACTGGGGCGGCAGGGTAGGACTGGGGCGGCAGGGTAGCCTAGTGGACAGAGCGTTGGACTAGTAACCGGAAGGTTCAAACCCCCGAGCTGACAAGGTACAAATCTGTCGTTCTGCCCAAATCTGTCGTTCAGGCAGTTAACCCACTGTTCCCAGGCCGTCATTGAAAATAAGAATTTGTTCTTAACTGACTTGCCTGGTTAAATAAAGGTAAAATAAAATAAAAAATCTTACTTGGAAGTTACTGGTATCTTACTGGTATGTTACTAGTATGTTACTGCTATCTTACTTGTATGTTACTGCTATCTAACTTGTATGTTACTGGTATCTTACAAGGATGTTACTGCTATCTTACTTGGATGTTACTGGTATCTTACTTGTATGTTACTGCTATCTAACTTGGATGTTATTGATATCTTACTTGGATGTTACTGGTATCTTACTTGTATGTTACTGCTATCTAACTTGGATGTTACTGGTATCTTACAAGGATGTTACTGGTATCTTACTTGGATGTTACTGGTATCTTACTTGGATGTTACTGGTATCTTACAAGGATGTTATTGGTATCTTACAAGGATGTTACTGGTATCTAACAAGGATGTTACTGGTATCTAACAAGGATGTTACTGGTATCTTACTAGGATGTTACTGGTATCTTACTTGGATGTTACTGGTATCTTACAAGGATGTTACTGGTATCTTACTAGGATGTTACTGGTATCTTACAAGGATGTTACTGGTATCTAACAAGGATGTTACTGGTATCTAACAAGGATGTTACTGGTATCTTACTAGGATGTTACTGGTATCTTACAAGGATGTTACTGGTATCTAACAAGGATGTTACTGGTATCTTACTAGGATGTTACTGGTATCTTACTAGGATGTTACTGGTATCTTACTAGGATGTTACTGGTATCTTACTAGGATGTTACTGGTATCTTACTTGGATGTTACTGGTATCTTACTAGGATGTTACTGGTATCTTACTTGGATGTTACTGGTATCTTACTTGGATGTTACTGGTATCTTACAAGGATGTTACTGGTATCTAACAAGGATGTTACTGGTATCTTACTTGGATGTTACTGGTATCTTACTTGGATGTTACTGGTATCTTACTAGGATGTTACTGGTATCTTACTTGGATGTTACTGGTATCTTACTTGGATGTTACTGGTATCTTACTAGGATGTTACTGGTATCTTACTTGGATGTTACTGGTATCTTACAAGGATGTTACTGGTATCTTACAAGGATGTTACTGGTATCTTACAAGGATGTTACTGGTATCTAACAAGGATGTTACTGGTATCTTACTTGGATGTTACTGGTATCTAACAAGGATGTTACTGGTATCTTACTTGGATGTTACTGGTATCTTACTTGGATGTTACTGGTATCTTACTAGGATGTTACTGGTATCTTACTTGGATGTTACTGGTATCTTACTTGGATGTTACTGGTATCTTACTTGGATGTTATTGGTATCTTACTTGGATGTTACTGGTATCTAACAAGGATGTTACTGGTATCTTACTAGGATGTTACTGGTATCTTACTTGGATGTTACTGGTATCTTACTAGGATGTTACTGGTATCTTACTAGGATGTTACTGGTATCTTACTAGGATGTTACTGGTATCTTACTTGGATGTTACTGGTATCTTACTTGGATGTTACTGGTATCTTACTTGTATGTTACTGCTATCTAACTTGGATGTTACTGGTATCTTACAAGGATGTTACTGCTATCTTACTTGGATGTTACTGGTATCTTACTTGGATGTTACTGGTATCTTACAAGGATGTTACTGGTATCTAACAAGGATGTTACTGGTATCTTACTAGGATGTTACTGGTATCTTACTTGGATGTTACTGGTATCTTACTTGGATGTTACTGGTATCTTACTTGGATGTTATTATACATTTACATTTATACATTTAATTGGTATCTTACTTGGATGTTACTGGTATCTTACTAGGATGTTACTGGTATCTTACTTGGATGTTACTGGTATCTAACAAGGATGTTACTGGTATCTAACAAGGATGTTACTGGTATCTTACTAGGATGTTACTGGTATCTTACTTGGATGTTACTGGTATCTTACTTGGATGTTACTGGTATCTTACTTGGATGTTACTGGTATCTTACTAGGATGTTACTGGTATCTTACTTGGATGTTACTGGTATCTTACTGGATGTTACTGGTATCTTACTTGGATGTTACTGGTATCTTACTTGGATGTTACTGGTATCTTACTAGGATGTTACTGGTATCTAGGCTACGCTGCCGCCCCCTATGGCATAGCACCCATCTGCAACCTAGCGCCTGGCTCACACACTGGATGCTCCTGATGCCACCCTCAGCTCCATAGCAACATGGTTCGTTCAATCTACGTCCGCGGTGAGAGATTTTTCAATAGCTCAAATCGTTGGTACATTGTTAAGGAAGACATTCACGTGTGTCTTGAGCCCGGTATGGGGACAGGGACAGTGGAGGAAGCTAAACTGTTAGCAACACACTGACGTTCATTTCACATGTTAATTTTCTTTGTTAGAATCTTAATGTTTCGGGTCTTTAGTCACATCTGTCTAAAACCATTTCCACAATCTCCATCCTATTTGGCCTCATATTCCACTGAAATATACTAGTGAGTTGAGCCCATTATGCTGTTAAAACCATACTCAAGGTAATGTGTATTCCAGATCCCAGCATGACCTTTCCTCAAAAAAGAAAACAACTGTTTTCTACTTGGAATATTTATTTGTTGTCTCCAGAGTATTTTAAATGCCCATAACAAATCCATTCAGCTTGCCAGTAGCTGTTTCACACATATGGTTGTTGGTGCATTCCCCTGACGCCCCTTAGTGAGGAACAACGTCAGGTTTTACTGTCTGAACAGGGGACAGAGATCTTACCACAGGGTTAGCACAGTGGGAGGTGACATTCTATGAATCATACTCTCATAAACGTTTAGAAACAGAAAACACTAAGGTCAATGGCTAAATTGTCTTCTTACCTCGATTGCCAAAACTGTCTGTAAATACTTACTTTGCAGCCCTAAAATGGTTCACAAATCTCCAGTTGTATATTTATGCTACTCTGTTCCCTTAATCCTGCTCATTATAATCAGCATGGACCAGTGGGCTCCAGTCCTGCTTCTGGGTAGAATATCAGCTGCTCTGAAGATTTTTTTCTTGAAAAGACACTAAAATGGGATTATTATACAAGCAGGGCACTAACTTATCCAAGAGCAGACAATTCCTTCATGTGTGAAAATATTTCCTGTGTCTTGTCCTATTGGAAACCGTACTGTCCGTTACAATGCGCCACGGCTGCTGTACAATGACCCTGTGCCATGTACATTGTTCCTCTACTAAATGGGATGGAATGTTATACACAGTGGTTGTCGTGTTTCATTTTTCCTGAGTGTCAGGCATGTGGTTAGCAGCTGTCCGTTGTCTCCACAACATAGTGGTTCACATAAGAATGGCACTCATCAATTGACATGGGTTCAAACGACATTCATCGGTTCTGAGTGTCTATAAAGCTCTCTGAATGGACTCAGAAGGTTGAGATGGTTGTTGCCTGGAAACATTATTTCCATTCTTTTGATAGAACCTGGCTCAGAGAACCTGGCTCAGAGAACCTGGCTCAGGAACGCTTGAGGTCCAGGAAACTTTCATTCCAGCGTCCTCATGAGGCACTGTGGAAACAGCACGAGGACAAAGGCACCACATCACAGAGAATTAACTGGAGACTGCCTGGAGTTTATTACCATATGGCAACCATCGAGCTAAAGCCCCACTAATAGCCAGTTCACAGGCCAAGGGCCTTCAGAGACATCCTAGTGACCCACAGGCCAAGGGCCCTCAGAGAGATCACAGTGACCCACAGGCAGAGGGTCCAGGACCACAAGCAGAGATCAGTGGGGTGACCATGTGCATACTTCTGTGTGCTCCGGTGTTTTGTAAAAAAACAAACAACATTTAGTCTATTTGAATAAATGTCCCCTCCCTATTATATGAATTAAACTCCTGAGATCAAAAATAGTATAATTGACTATGGGATGATTTGTGTGTAATGGAGAGAGAGACGTTTAGAGGTAAACATAGAAGGAACTGTCAACCCCTGTCATCAACAATAAAACAATTATCATCTGGCATATTTACAAATCTACAATGTTGAATCACTAGGCAAGAAATATGCATAGCTAGCACAATCCATCTGGCAGAATATAGTCTTCAAATCAACTATAGACCAAAGGGTTTCATAATGCCCCACAACCATTGTATATTATTACACAACCAACAATAAACCGTTACTACAGAAGCATGAACCATTTCAACATGAGAAACAGAAGCAAGAGTAGAGAGAGAACTTGATCTTTTTGCATCTCCCAGGGTGACTCAGTACCAGTCTCAAGGGCACCTCGCACCCTGTCCTTTAGAGAGAAAGGTTGTGGACATCTACAGGCAGTCGTCAAGAGTCTGAGGCTTGGATTCCGGTAAAGCTTTCATGTGGCATTCCCTTTTCCGGGATCACCTTCTATTGTTAATGCATTTACCAGGATCCAGTCATCTTCCTTTGATTATCCTTCACGTTGATATGGCCATTTCTTCCTGCCCTCAGAAAGGCAGTGACAGACACGCTGATATGTGTGATATATGGAAAAGCTGAGTGTATATCTCATCTGGTAAATGAATGATCTATGAGTCATTTTGTACTCAGAATATTATCCTACCACAATTATTCCCTTCAACACTATATAAGCGAGGAGGAATGAAAACCCTTTGAAAAGCACAGTAAGAGAAGCCGTTGCCACTTCTGCTTACGGATGTAATAATTTGGCACAAACATGTATTTATTTAACCTTTATTTTGACAGGGAGTCATGTTGAGGCCAAGGTCTTTTTCACAGATGAGCCCTGTATACACATCAATATACATTATACACGTCGCTATACACATCAATACACACTGTACACATCAATATACACTATACACATCAATATACACATGAATACACACAACACACATCACTATATACATTAATATACACTATACCATCAATATACACTATATACTATACACATCAATATACACAATAATTTACACAATACACCACTTATACACGTCAATATATACAGTCGTGGCCAAAAAGTTTGAGAATGACACAAATATAAATTTTCACAAAGTCTGCTGCCTGTGTCATTAGATATTTTTGTCAGGTGTTTCTATGTAATACTGAAGGATAATTACAAGCATTTCATAAGTGTCAAAGGCTTTTATTGACAGTTACATGAAGTTGATGCAAAGAGTCAATATTTGCAGTGTTGCAGTGTTGACCCTTCTTTTTCAAGACCTCTGCAATCCGCCCTGGCATGCTGCCAATTTACTTCTGGGCCACATCCTGATGGCAGCCCATTCTTGCATGATCAATGCTTGGAGTTTGTCAGAATTTGTGGGGTTTTGTTTGTCCACCCACCTCTTGAGGGTTGACCACAAGTTCTCAATAGGATTAAGGTCTGGGGAGTTTTCTGGCCATGGACCCAAAATATTGATGTTTTGTTCCCCGAGCCACTTAGTTATCACTTTTACCTTATGGCAAGGTGCTCCATCATGCTGGAAAAGGCATTGTTCATCACCAAACGTTTCCTGGATGGTTGGTAGAAGTTGCTCTCGGAGGATGTGTTGGTACCATTCTTTATTCATGGCTGTGTTCTTAGGCAAAATTGTGAGTGAGCCCACTCCCTTGGCTGAGAAGCAACCCCACACATGAATGGTCTCAGGGTGCTTTACTGTTGGCATGACACAGGACTGATGATAGTGCTCACCTTGTCTTCTCCGGACAAGCTTTTTTTCCGAATGCCCCAAACAATCGGAAAGGGGATTCATCAGAGACAATGACTTTACCCCAGTCCTCAGCAGTTCCTGTTCCTTTTGCAGAATATCAGTCTGTCCCTGATGTTTTTCTTGGAGAGAAGTGGCTTCTTTGCTCTCCTTCTTGACACCAGGCCATCCCCCAAAAGTCTTCGCCTCACTGTGCGTGCCGATGCGCTCACACCGGCCTGCTGCCATTCCTGAGCAAGCTCTGTACTGGAGGTGCCCAGATCCCGCAGCTGAATCAACTTTAGGAGACGGTCCTGGAGCTTGCTGGACTTTCTTGGGCACTCTGAAGCCTTCTTCACAACAATTGAACTGCTCTCCTTAAAGTTCTTGATGAATGATAAATGGTTGATTTAGGTGCAATCTTACTGGCCGCGATATCCTTGCCTGTGAAGCTCTTTTTGTGCCAAAGCAATGATGACGGCACGTGTTAACCCATATTTGACAGAGGAAGAACAATGATTCCAAGCACCACCCTCCTTTTGAAGCTTCCAGTCTGTTAATAGAACTCAATCAGCATGACAGAGTGATTTCCAGCCTTGTTCTCATCAACACTCACACCTGTGTTAACGAGAGAATCACTGACATGGTGTCAGCTGGTCCTTTTGTGGCAGGGCTGAAATGCAGTGGAAATGTTTTTTGGGGGATTCAGGTCATTTGCATGGCAAAGAGGGACTTTGAAATTAATTGCAATTCATCTGATCACTCTTCATAACATTCTGGAGTATATGCAAATTGCCATCATACAAACTGAGGCATCAGACTTTGTGAAAATTAATATTTGTGTCATTCGCAAAACTTTTGGCCACAACTGTACATCAAAATACACTATACACATCAATATACACAACAATACACACTATACACATCAATATACATTATACAGGTCAATATACAATATACACATCAATACACATTATACACATCAATATACACTACACACATCAATATACAATATACACATCAATTTACACTATACACATCAATATGCACTATACACATCAATATACACATCACTATACACATCACTATGCTTATCAGTATACACTATACACATCACTATACACATCAATATACACAATACACATCAGTATACACTATACACATCAGTATACACTATAAACATTCCTATACACATCATTATACACTATACACATCAATATATACTATACACATCAGTATACACTATACACATCACTATACATATCATTATACACTATACACATCAATATATACTATACACATCAGTATACACTATACACATCAATATATACTATACACATCAGTATACACTATACACATCAGTATACACATCACTATACATATCATTATACACTATACACATCAGTATACACTATACACATCAGTATACACTATAAACATCCCTATACACATCACTATACATATCATTATACACTATACACATCAATATATACTATACACATCAGTATACACTGTACACATCAATATACAGTATACACATCAATATACAGTACCGTGCAAAAGTTTTAGGCAGGTGTGAAAAAATTCTATAAAGTAAGAATGCTTTCAAAAATGGACGTGTTAATAGTTTATATTTATCAATTAACAAAATGCAAAGTGAGTGAACAGAAGAAAAATCTACATCAAATCAATATTTGGTGTGACCTCCCGTTGCCTTTGAAACAGCATCAATTCTTCTATGCACACTTGCACACAGTTTTTGAAGGAACACGGCAGGTAGGTTGGCCCAAACATCTTGGAGAACTAACCACAGATCTTCTGTGGATTTAGGCAGCCTCAGGTGCTTCTCTCTCTTCATGTAATCGCAGACAGACTCGATGATGTTGAGATCAGGGATCTGTTGGGGCCATACCATCACTTCCAGGACTCCTTGTTCTTCTTCACGCTGAAGATAGTTCTTAATGATTTTTGCTGTATGTGTGGGGTTGTTGTCATCCTGCAGAATAAATTTGGGGCCAATCAGATGCCTCCCTGATTGTTTTGCGTGATGGATAAGTATCTGTCTGTACTTCTCAGCATTGAGGAGACCATTAATTCTGACCAAATCCCCAACTCCATTTGCAGAAATGCAGCCCCAAACTGGCAAGGAACCTCCACCATGCTTCACTGTTGCCTGCAGACACTCATTCGTGTACCGCTCTCCAACCCTTCGGGGAACAAACTGCCTTCTGCTACGGCCAAATATTTCAGATTTTGACTCATCAGTCAAGAGCACCTGCTGCTATTTTTACGTACCCCAATTCCTGTGTTTTCTTGCATAGTTGAGTTGACAGATTTCCCACAAGGCCATACAAATGGGGACATGAACAGTTCAGTGTTCGCGATCCCCCCAAATGCACCAACATTGGGAAGTCATGAGAAAAAAGGAAATGACAAAAGAAAACAATAATGAAAATAAATAAATAAATAAAGACATCAAGGACAACTAAATCATAACAGCAAGGCCAACTGTACATGTTTGAGTGCATGTCTGGCACTATTTACATATGTGTGTGTCTGTGTATGTGTGTATTTGAATGAGAGTGTGTGTATATGCATGTGTACAAACGCCTGCACGGCATCAGCCTCAGGCAAACCGGCATTGGTTGTAAAAACACTGCCCCTCAGTGTCATTCAAACGTACTTTTTATTATGTTTTATTTTTCCTTTGATTTGGACTTTTTTATACCTTATCTTTGACCATCATTCTATATCCCGCCCAGCAACTCTACTCCCACGAGTCTCCAATTCCACATTCCAACCCACATGCAGCCTGTGGATTCTATCTGATTAGATAGATTGAAATTGTTTGTTAAACATCATAGTTGAAATATATACAGTGCCTTGCGAAAGTATTTGGCCCCCTTGAACTTTGGGACCTTTTGCCACATTTCAGGCTTCAAACAAAGATATAAATCTGTATTTTTTTGTGAAGAATCAACAACAAGTGGGACACAATCATGAAGTGGAACGACATTTATTGGATATTTCAAACTTTTTTAACAAACCAAAAACTGAAAAATTGTGCGTGCAAAATTATTCAGCCCCCTTAAGTTAATACCTTGTAGCTCCACCTTTTGCTGCGATTACAGATGTAAGTCGCTTGAGGTATGTCTCTATCAGTTTTGCACATCGAGAGACTGAATTTTTTTCCCATTCCTTCTTGCAAAACAGCTCGAACTCAGTGAGGTTGGATGGAGAGCATTTGTGAACAGCAGTTTTCAGTTCTTTCCACAGATTCTCGATTGGATTCAGGTCTGGACTTTGACTTGGCCATTCTAACACCTGGATATGTTTATTTTTGAACCATTCCATTATAGATTTTGCTTTATGTTTTGGATCATTTTCTTTTTGGAAGACAAATCTCTGTCCCAGTCTCAGGTCTTTTGCAGACTCCATCAGGTTTTCTTCCAGAATGGTCCTGTATTTGGCTCCATCCATCTTCCCATCAATTTTAACCATCTTCCCTGTCCCTGCTGAAGACAAGCTGGCCCAAACCATGATGCTGCCACCACCATGTTTGACAGTGGGAATGGTGTGTTCAGGGTGATGAGCTGTGTTGCTTTTACGCCAAACATAACGTTTTGCATTGTTGCCAAAAAGTTCAATTTTGGTTTCATCTGACCAGAGCACCTTCTTCCACATGTTTGGTGTGTCTCCCAGGTGGCTTGTGGCAAACTTTAAATGACACTTTTTATGGATATCTTTAAGAAATGGCTTTCTTCTTGCCACTCTTCCATAAAGGCCAGATTTGTGCAATATACGACTGATTGTTGTCCTATGGACAGAGTCTCCCACCTCAGCTGTAGATCTCTGCAGTTCATCCAGAGTGATCATGGGCCTCTTGGCTGCATCTCTGATCAGTCTTCTCCTTGTATGAGCTGAAAGTTTAGAGGGACGGCCAGGTCTTGGTAGATTAGCAGTGGTCTGATACTCCTTCCATTTCAATATTATCGCTTGCACAGTGCTCCTTGGGATGTTTAAAGCTTGGGAAATCTTTTTGTATCCAAATCCGGCTTTAAACTTCTTCACAACAGTATCTCGGACCTGCCTGGTGTGTTCCTTGTTCTTCATGATGCTCTCTGCGCTTTTAATGGACCTCTGAGACTATCACAGTGCAGGTGCATTTATACGGAGACTTGATTACACACAGGTGGATTGTATTTATCATCATTAGTCATTTAGGTCAACATTGGATCATTCAGAGATCCTCACTGAACTTCTGGAGAGAGTTTGCTGCACTGAAAGTAAAGGGGCTGAATAATTTTGCACGCCCAATTTTTCAGTTTTTGATTTGTTAAAAAAGTTTGAAATATCCAATAAATGTCGTTCCACTTCATGATTGTGTCCCACTTGTTGTTGATTCTTCACAAAAAAATACAGTTTTATATCTTTATGTTTGAAGCCTGAAATGTGGCAAAAGGTCGCAAAGTTCAAGGGGGCCGAATACTTTCGCAAGGCACTGTATATATTTCAACTATGATGTTTAACAAACAATTTCAATCTATCTAATCAGATAGAATCCACAGGCTGCATGTTGAAGATAAATACTTTTACTAAGAGTATTGCATATCAGTAATTGACTGACCCGGTCTCTCCAGATCTCCCAACAGTACTATTTCTAGGGTCAATTTTAGATCATTTTCAGCCATTCCTGAACCTGAGGCCAGAAACAGGCTCCCTGAGGGCCATAACAAAATAAATGGTCCATTGATTCTGTATCCTCACAACAAAATCTGCAGAGCTTCGATGATTGCATGTCCCAAATATTCACATTTGTTGGTGGCAAGAATTATATATAATAATTTTAGCTGAAAAGCACGAAGTCTTGAATCTTGCATAATTTTATATATCAACTCATACACCCTGTACCATGGAATCAGTTCATCAAAAATCTCTTCCCAACTATTTTGCAATCTGTATGGCAGAGATGTCAACATATTGGTCCTCAATTGAAAATGGTATACTTTCCTATCTATGCTATTTTTATTCCTCTACCAGTTTTGATCCTTTATATTGGGCAGACAGACCAGTTCTCTACCTCCTCCTGTTGCCACCTGTCTCCTCCAGTTTTGATCCTTTATATTGGGCAGACAGACCAGTTCCCTACCTCCTCCTGTTGCCACCTGTCTCCTCCAGTTTTGATCCTTTATATTGGGCAGACAGACCAGTTCTCTACCTCCTCCTGTTGCCACCTGTCTCCTCCAGTTTTGATCCTTTATATTGGGTAGACAGACCAGTTCTCTACCTCCTCCTGTTGCCACCTGTCTCCTCCAGTTTTGATCCTTTATATTGGGTAGACAGACCAGTTCCTCCTGTTGCCACCTGTCTCCTCCAGTTTTGATCCTTTATATTGTTGCCACCTGTCTCCTCCAGTTTTGATCCTTTATATTGGGCAGACAGACCAGTTCCCTACCTCCTCCTGTTGCCACCTGTCTCCTCCAGTTTTGATCCTTTATATTGGGCAGACAGACCAGTTCCCTACCTCCTCCTGTTGCCACCTGTCTCCTCCAGTTTTGATCCTTTATATTGGGCAGACCAGACCAGTTCCCTACCTACCTCCTCCTGTTGCCACCTGTCTCCTCCAGTTTTGATCCTTTATATTGGGCAGACAGACCAGTTCCCTACCTCCTCCTGTTGCCACCTGTCTCCTCCAGATCCTTTTTTGATCCTTTATATTGGGCAGACAGACCAGTTCCCTACCTCCTCCTGTTGCCACCTGTCTCCTCCAGTTTTGATCCTTTATATTGGGTAGACAGACCAGTTCCCTACCTCCTCCTGTTGCCACCTGTCTCCTCCAGTTTTGATCCTTTATATTGGGCAGACAGACCAGTTCCCTACCTCCTCCTGTTGCCACCTGTCTCCTCCAGTTTTGATCCTTTATATTGGGCAGACAGACCAGTTCCCTACCTCCTCCTGTTGCCACCTGTCTCCTCCAGTTTTGATCCTTTATATTGGGCAGACAGACCAGTTCCCTACCTCCTCCTGTTGCCACCTGTCTCATCCAGTTTTGATCCTTTATATTGGGCAGACAGACCAGTTCCCTACCTCCTCCTGTTGCCACCTGTCTCCTCCAGTTTTGATCCTTTATATTGGGCAGACAGACCAGTTCCCTACCTCCTCCTGTTGCCACCTGTCTCCTCCAGTTTTGATCCTTTATATTGGGTAGACAGACCAGTTCCCTACCTCCTCCTGTTGCCACCTGTCTCCTCCAGTTTTGATCCTTTATATTGGGCAGACAGACCAGTTCCCTACCTCCTCCTGTTGCCACCTGTCTCCTCCAGTTTTGATCCTTTATATTGGGCAGACAGACCAGTTCCCTACCTCCTCCTGTTGCCACCTGCCTCCTCCATTTTTGGGGCAATGCTGTAATCAATTGGTTGAACTCTTGGATTGAGCAGACCTTCCCGTATAATTCTGATAACTCCATGAAAGACATAACTCTACCTTTCCAATTTACAATATCATTTAGGAACAAAATACCCTTTTCAAACATCTTTCCCATAAATACTGGTATTTTATCAACCAGCACATTTGAGTCCAGCCATAATATGTGTTGTAATATTATGGCTGACCTTGTTAGCTGAGTTTGGCTGTTCCTCACCCAGTTTGATTCCTCCTACGCAGCTGTTTCTGTTTCAGTTAATGATTGTGTTTCAACCTACATATTGAATTGATGATCATTAGCACCTGTCTGGTATAATTGTTTAATCATACATCTGACTATATACCTACAAAATCCCTGACTTTGTGTAAGTGTACCTACAAGAATTTATGCTGTTTTGAAGGCAAAGGGCGGTCACACCAAATATGGATTTGATTTAGATTTTTCTTCTGTTCACTCAATTTGCATTTAGTTAATTGATAAATATAATCTATTAACATGTCTATTTTTGAAAGCATTCTTACTTTACAGCAGTTATTCACACCTGCCTAAAACTTTTGCACAGTACTGTACACTATACACTTCAGTATACACTATACATATCAATATACAATATACACATCAAAATACACTATACACATCCCTACACAGATCACTATACACGTCAATACACGAAAAGCATAACACAATCATAGAAAACAAACAAATTTGTCAGTAAAAAGGTCCACAACCAGACATCTGAATTTCCCTAGAGGCTTTGAAGATTATTCTATAAATAAAGTGCAGAAAAACTAAATGGAGATTTCCTTAACTCAGTGAAGATGGAAGGGATCTCCAGAGTTAGCTGAGACGGGGTGTGGTGTCTCCTAAATCTGTATTACTGGTACAGCATAGGGCTAACAGGCTTACTGTAACTCACTGAAATGATAAACCTCTGTACACAAAACATGAAATACTACATCCCATACTTCAGTGTTGTGAAATAAAACATGTGCAACTGTGAGTAGAGCATGTACAGAACTATAAAGATGACATCAACATTTCAGCAAGAGCCCATCTCAAATGCGTTGACAAAATCCCATGTGGAAAAGAGGTTGTGATAATATTGTTGTAATTGTTGTAATCAGACATTTAAATGACCTCTTCACAGTTGAAAGACAGAACAAATCAGTATACTGCTCAAGTAGGACAATCTTTATAAATCTCAGCAACCCTCACAAACATAAAGCATGACCTAATTTTCCACCAAAGACAAGTCTTGACAGCTAAAAATGTTGATGATGGAAACAGATATACCACACTGTGTCGGATAGAGATTTCAGTGTTGGCCAGGAATCTGAGTCTGGTAAAAAAAAAAAAAAAAAAACACTCAAACTGTCTGGGAAGTATCAAGCACTGCAAGTAGAGGAGGTTCTTCATTTTCCTCTCGTTTTGCAAGAATTGAGACTGAACAGAGTTAAGACTGAGGGGTTAGTGTCTGCTTTTCTGGTGGCTTTCATCTCAGCACTCAAAACATAAACACGTCTCATTACACTATAATATGGTCATCTTTTATAGGCCGTCATTGTAAATACGAATTTGTTCTTAACTGAATTGCCAAGTTAAATAAAATAAAACAAGTAAAAAAATAGGCAGATATAGCCAGTACCCTCTACTCATATGTCCTACCAGAAGTTCAGGGGCATAGATGTATTTGTACACCCACTGTATCAGCAGCCTCAGCTACCTGTGTGGACCATAGAGAACCTATCATTAAATGTCATTCTATGGTGTGGACATTAGGGTCCTATTTTATGGAGGTCATTATGACTCTATTATGTTGTCACTCCCACCCTGATGGGACCTCTAGGACCTGGTGGAATAAACAGGGAATTCCACAATGTACACATTAACTCTCTGAAACTTTTGTTCACGGTCAAGATTTCAGAGTTGAATAACTGCTTAATCTCTTTTTTAGTAAAGGCCCATTGCAGTCAAAAACGTTTTATATATATTTCCAGACTGTGAAGTTGGAATAATACTGTGAAATTGTAAAAGTTATTTTAATTTCCTAGTGTATGAGCTGTTCGAAAAGACCGACTGAAATTTCAGCCTGCTTTGGTGGGATGGAGTTTTGCCTGCAAGGTGACATCACCAGGCGGTAAATTAGCTAATAGACCAATAAGGAAGAGAGTTCCAAACCTCTGCCGATAACAGCTAGTTTTCAGTTTTCCCCTCCCCACTCAGACCACTCACAGACAGTCCTAGAAAAATGATTGCTTGAGAAATTGCTCTCTGGTAAGAAGCTAATTTGGTTGATTTTTTTAAAACCATTTTAATTTAAAGCAATCACAGTAAGGTACTTAATTGTTACCTAGAAATGATTTGATATTGAGATAAAAATGGCTGCATTGTACCTTTAATGCATCTGAATGTGTAATTACAGTGAGCTCCAAAAGTTTTTTAATGTTGTTTTGGCTCTGTACTGCAGCATTTAGGATTTGGAATGAGGTCGACACTTTAACCTCATAGTCAGTATAGAGGCAAAACAACAACATTATCACTGTCTCAATACTTTTGGAGCTCAATGTATTTGTTGAAAGAGAGGTAGCCTGAAAACATTTGCTTATGAATTGCAAATGGTTTGAGACAGTGTAGTATAAGACGTGGATATAATTATCTTCTTTTTCCGTTACCCCATAACAAAATCAATGGGAATTTGTTCCCTACCATTAGTTGACCACATGGCTGTAGTTAATTGTTTCAGTATGTCTAATGGGAGTCCTCAGGCGGCTGATGCACGGTGCCTGGAAGCCAACATGAAGGACATGGGCGGTCTGACCAACACAAGCAAACAGTGATACGGTTTACATCTATACAAGAGGGCTGATTTTGAGCCTGAACTTTGCCCTTTTGTCAGAAAAGTCAAGGAACAAGACACCCGTAAATTAGAATATCCAAATATGAAATTATGAATAAATGATGACAAAAATGACATGATTTAAAAAAATAAAAAACAACTAGAAAGATCAGCTGAGAATACTGAGACTCAGAGAAGGTCTACTGAGTAACTACAAACAGGTGGAGCCAGTCTGAGAACCTGAACTACATTAATATCTCCAGGGTTCATACATACAGTAGGAATAGTTGGACAAAAGCAAGCCATCAATCACAATAAAAGGCAACGTTTTAATCTATTGTGCCATAGCACTGCACTGCATATCAGACAAGGTCTGAGGTATGTGTAAACTGGCTGCCAGGTCCATAGAGACAGAGGCAACATATGATTTCCACACAAGCAGTAATAAGAGCAACACATGCTACATGCATTAATGGTGAGGACAGAAAGAGGAGGAGATGGTATAAGAGAGGTTGTGGCAGTTTATACTACACCTGGGACATTTTCAATAGGATGCTAGGTCTCAGCATATTCACATATAAGTGGAATATATAGAATGGAATATATAGAACCATGTCTGTTCTATCTATTGCAATTCCATAATGCAACTCCAGAACTCCTCACTGAAAATGGCGAAGGCTGGATTTTGGCTCTTTGGAAGCAGGAGGGGCTAACATATCTGAGACTCTCATGCAGACTAATTGGAAAGCCAGGCAGAGTAAGAAATTGAGAAAGAGAAAGAGAGGGGAAAAGAGAGAGAGAAAAAGAGGGAGAAAGAGAGGGAGAAAGAGAGGGAGAAAGAGAGGGAAAAGAGAGGGAAAAGAGAGGAGAAAGAGAGGGAGAAAGAGAGGGAGAAAGAGAGGGAGAAAGAGAGGGAGAAAGAGAGGGAGAAAGAGAAGGAAAAGAGAGGGAGAAAGAGAGAAAAAGAGGGAGAAAAGAGGGAGAAGGAGAAAGAGAGGGAGAAAGAGAAGGGAAAAGAGAGGGAGAAAGAGAGGGGAAAAGAGAGGGAGAAAGAGAGGGGAAAGAGAGGGAGAAAGAGAAGGGAGAAAGAGAGGGAGAAAGAGAGGGAGAAAGAGAGGGAGAAAGAGATGGAGAAAGAGAGTGAGAAAGAGAGTGAGAAAGAGAGGGAGAAAGAGAAGGGAAAAGAGAGGGAGAAAGAGAGGGAGAAAGATAAATATAGATAAAGATCTTGAGAGGGGAAAAGAGGGGAAAGAGAGGGAGAAAGAGAGGGAGAAAGAGAGGGGAAAGAGAGGGAGAAAGAGAGGGGAAAAGAGAGGGAGAAAGAGAGGGAGAAAGAGAGGGGAAAAGAGAGGGAGAAAGAGAGGGAGAAAGAGAGGGGAAAAGAGAGGGAGAAAGAGAGGGAGAAAGAGAGAGAATAAGAGTGTGAGAAAGAGAGGGAGAAAGAGAGAGAATAAGAGAGGGAGAAAAGAGAGGGAGAAAGAGAGAGAATAAGAGAGGGAGAAATAGTGTGAGAAAGAGAGGGAGAAAGAGAGGGAGAAAGAGAGAGAATAAGAGAGGGAGAAATAGTGTGAGAAAGAGAGGGAGAAAGAGAGAGAATAAGAGAGGGAGAAAGAGTGGGAGAAAGAGAGAGAATAAGAGAGGGAGAAATAGTGTGAGAAAGAGAGGGAGAAAGAGCAATCCCTACCACAAGACTCTCTTCCTGCCACAGACAATCTTTCTTTCCTCTGTCTGAGAGCTACACCAGAGAGGTCCCCGTGGGTCTCTGGGCTCTGTCTGAGAGCTGGTCAGATTTATAAAGTCCTGGTGTCCTCCCTGCTGCTACAGCAACGGTAAGGTCAGGAGGAAAGATGTGGAGCTGAACACCCCTTCATTTTTGGTCAGTGTCCCAGATGGGTATAGATAAATAGTCTAGTCTGGTGTGTACTTGGGCAGAGGTCTGCTCTCAGTGGCCTCATTGTTTTACCATTCCTATTGGTTGGCTAGATAATTCATAGATTGATCCAAGCCTTAGTTTGGGGAGAAACAAGTATTTCTTGTGACTAAAAAAGAACAAAACGTTCTCTTCACACACTGTTCACACAAGTTTACAAAATACAGAATGACTGTAAAAAATCAACCACTGGTGTTGGGTTTTATTCACACAAACCATAGCGCATTTGAGTCATGTTACTTCTGTTACTTGTCTCCGTGTTCAACAGTTCAAACATAGCTGGTTCTGGATCACTGATATTACATAACAGGAATACATGCTGCTGACCTTGTGAATTATGTGCGCCTGCGCCATGTCAGCCAAGCTAAACAAATCCCAAAGAACAGAATAATCTAATCAAATGTTATTTTTAACAATGTAGTTTTAAGAAAAATACAACAACAAAAAAAGTAACAAATAAAAGTAACAAATAATTAAAGAGCAGCAGTAAAACAACCATAGCGAGGCTATTTACAGGGGGTACCGGTATAGAGTCAATGGGCAGGAGCACCGGTTAGTCGAGGTAATTGAGGTAATATGTACATGTCGGTAGAGTTATTAAAGTGACTGTGCATAGATAATAACAGAGAGTAGCAGCGTAAAAGAGGGGAGGGGGGCAATGCAAATAGTCTGGGTAGCCATTTGATTAGATGTTCAGGAGTCTTATGGCTTGGGGGTAGAAGCTGTTTAGAAGCCTCTTGGACCTAGACTTGGCATTCCGGTACCGCTTGCCATGCGGTGGCAGAGAGAAGAGTCTATGACTAGGGTGACTGGAGTCTTTGACAATTTTTAAGGCCTTCCTCTGATAGCCAGTGTTAGGATAACTTCAATTAACGCTGCACTCACAGTTTCAAACTATGTAAAGATAAATGATTCAGTGTTGCCAAATCAGTGATAGTCAAGCTAACAAACATTATTTATTTAGTTATCATTCACTTATTATGAGTAAGTTATTTGTTTTTTTGGTCACGTGTTCATCAACGCCAGGTGTGGGCAGCTCAAGCTGCAGAATGGATGTATTCATTTATAAAACAATCAAGAAAAGAACTTGTCAAAAAAATTAAAAAATTAAAAAATGAGATTTAAAGGAATGCATGCTCGATAAGCTCTGCAGAGTTGACCTGGAGCAGGAAGTGACCTCATAAGGCTCAAGTTTCCTATTTGTTTGCACTGAAACTCAATCCAGCAGAGCAGGTCAATCTGATAGACATCTGGAACTCACTGAGCTGATGCCCCAGATGACCTCAATGAGTGTGTAGGCATAGGCCTAAACACTCAGTGATTGGAGGAGCAGACACTGTATTGTAGGCCTAAACACTCAGTGATTGGAGGAGCAGACACTGTATTGTAGGCCTAAACACTCAGTGATTGGAGGAGCAGACACTGTATTGTAGGCCTAAACACTCAGTGATTGGAGGAGCAGACACTGTATTGTAGGCCTAAACACTCAGTGATTGGAGGAGCAGACACTGTATTGTAGGTCTAAACACTCAGTGATTGGAGGAGCAGACACTGTATTGTAGGCCTAAACACTCAGTGATTGGAGGAGCAGACACTGTATTGTAGGTCTAAACACTCAGTGATTGGAGGAGCAGACACTGTATTGTAGGCCTAAACACTCAGTGATTGGAGGAGCAGACACTGTATTGTAGGCCTAAACACTCAGTGATTGGAGGAGCAGACACTGTATTGTAGGCCTAAACACTCAGTGATTGGAGGAGCAGACACTGTATTGTAGGCCTAAACACTCAGTGATTGGAGGAGCAGACACTGTATTGATCAGTTTCCTATCACTATGTCAACAGACAAGGGCTAACCGGACCTTCACATTGGTCCTTCCAAAATGAAGATCAAATGATGACCAAAAAAAACAGATATTCAAACAGTGTTTTGATACTGATCTGTTAAGTGTGTTTTGACATCTGTGGCGTCTCAGAAGGTCATGTGCCTGAAATAACCCACAATACAAATTCACCCAGATGTCAACAGCAGGAAAGACATATTCTTCTATGTGTATTATACTAAGCCCTTGGCACGGTACTGTATCTAGCCTACTAGCATTATGGAAAATACGATCTGGTAGCCACCTGGAAGGATATTGTCCTGAACCAGAATTGTTTGACTTGGAAAAGACCAGTACGATTTCAAACTGTTTGAAACATACTGTATTTTGCCTCAGGGATGGTCAAAAATATCAAGCTAATACCTGCTGTGACAGTGATGCAGTAGTGAGTCCCACAGTATTGGAAACCAAAGGTGGACTTTTTTTAATTTAGAGACGGTTGGAAAATAGACAAAGAGAACAAAAACAACCATTGCTTGAACTCTCTGACTGTTGGATAACCTGTAAACTGGCACAGTGGCTATTGTCTTGGTAACGCCACAGTGAACTCCCTTGCTCATTTTCATCCTGACCCTAAAAAGCTCTGCACACAAACTATTTGTCTGCATACTTTCCATTTCCCACAGATCATGTAAACCTGCATGGTCACGCATCTTGACTCAATCATCCAACACTGTACCAATGTTTCACATCTCGAGGCATCATGAGATTGTCAAGAATGAACATCTATTCATCATATTTGTTTTTTTTTGGGGGGGGATAAATCCAGCCACTTGTAAACTCTCTAAACGTAACGGCCAACAGACATTTGAAAAAGGGAGACGATTTTTTACGAGAATCTGGACATGGAATTCAGTACCTGAGATGGGTTGTTTTCCCGGTTGAATACACATCAGAAAGAGAATGGAAACGACTGTAGGAAAGATCGGTCATTAGAACAAAAACAATTATACGTTTTGACAGTCTCCACTCTTTATCCGTCTGAGAAACTGGGAAAATGTATCAGTTTCCATTATTGTGGCTGGAGCTGAAGAAATTGTTGTGGTGGGGGGGTGGTTGGTAGCAGGGTTGCGAGTCATTCCCTTAAAGTTATGAAAACCATACGGCACAAGAGAAAACCATCGTCCAGCACAGCAGCCCCCCCCCCTCCTCCACACAGTCAGTCATTACCCAGCCCCTCTTCCAAAAACACACAATCCTTTTTCCTTTACATACCCTCCTTCTTTCTTTCTCCCCTCCCTCCCGTCTCTTTTCTTTCTCCTGCAGATCAGTTAGAATGCTGCTACCAAGGCAGAGGTAGACCAACAGGGAGCTCAGGAGAAAGGCCTCTGACTAAATGTAAGAGAATAGTTTTGTTTGGGGAAAAGTTGTGGAGTATTAAAAAAAAAAGCAGAAAGAAAAAAAGTATTACTTAGAGAGAAGTGTAGTTAGGTGAGACAAGACAATGGTACAGATGGGGAAGATGAGCAGTGCCTTGCGCTCCTGTGCTCTTCTGGCAGTCTTGTGTGCCTGCTGGCCTCCCTGGACTCTGGGACAAGAGCTGCAGGAACAAGATGCCCTCTGCACTGCAGATGGCTGCTACGCCGTCTATTTCCAACGTAAGACTTTTCGGGAATCTGCAAGGTTTTGCAAGGACAAACGTGGTTCCCTGGCAACCCTAAAGAGTTCTGAGGAAGCGGCTATAGTCCATGAGCTCCTTTCGTCGGTGGAGCAGCGCGGCTCTCGGGCCAGGGTCAGACTGTGGATTGGGCTCCATCGCCAGCCCAGGCAGTGCTCTGCCACACGCCCACTCAGGGGATTCCAATGGATCACAGGTGAACAGGACACCCAGTACAGAAACTGGCTGAGAGCGGACTCACCTAGTACCTGTGCCGCGCCCCGCTGTGTCGTCATAAGCGTCAACACTGCTGCTGACACCCGGGAGCAGCACGACAACTTCAAATGGCTGGATGGCTCCTGCTCACTGGCTGTGGATGGATTCATGTGTCACTACAACTACCGGGGGATGTGCCCTTCCCTGAAGAGTGAGGGAGGTGGACCTGCTCTGTATACCACCCCTTTCAACCTGCTCAGCACCATCCTCACT
This sequence comes from Oncorhynchus masou masou, assembly GCF_036934945.1. Classification (NCBI taxonomy): domain Eukaryota; kingdom Metazoa; phylum Chordata; class Actinopteri; order Salmoniformes; family Salmonidae; genus Oncorhynchus; species Oncorhynchus masou. Next base: position 13,821,953 of record NC_088219.1, on the reverse strand, counting down.
CACATCCCCTTTGGCTCAGTAGCCACCTTGCCCTGCCCAGATAATGAAGACAGCTTAGGAGACCAGTCTGTTCTTTGCATGCTGAGGGAGGATGGGAGTGTGGGCTGGTCAAAGGATGCCCCCCTCTGCTCTAATGGCCCCCAGGACTGGTGTGAAGAGGAAAATGGTGGCTGTGAGCATTTCTGTCAGAATGCTGACACACACTATTACTGTGAGTGTTCTGAAGGCTTCACACTGGCAGAGGACGGCCAGACCTGCCAGCCGAACCATTCCTGTGGCACGGCCAACTGTGAGTTTGACTGTGAAGAGAATACTAAAGGATTCCGCTGCAAATGTCCAAATGGTTACCTGTTGGCACCTGGTGGACGCAACTGCCTGGATGTTGATGAGTGTCTGCAGGCGCCCTGCCCTCATATCTGTGTAAATGCTCCTGGGACATTTGAGTGTCGCTGCAATGAGGGCTACGAGCCTGATGAAGACGGAGAATGTGTGGATGTCGATGAATGCAAAGATTCCAGCAGCTGTGCACACAGATGTGAGAACACCCCTGGTTCCTATGCCTGCCACTGCCGACAAGGCTTCACTGAGCTGCCCGGTGATCCAGGCTTATGCCAGGACATCGATGATTGTCAGATCTCCACAAGCTGCCACCAGAAGTGCCTCAACTATGTGGGTGGGTTTGAGTGCTATTGTGAGGCAGGGTACGAGCTGCAGTCAGACCAGTATTCCTGTATGGCCATTCCAGAGGGTGAACATGAGTATTCATCCACAGCTACCTCATCCTACCAAACCTCTTTCTCCTGGGTCCCCGAATTCCCAGACTGGGTTACCGACACCACAGCTTTGGAGTGGCTGACAGAGCAGACCAGCCTTGAGAGGCTTCCTACTGAGAAGACAGCCTCTATGCCGGTTCCACACAGGCCGTCGAATGACCATAACTCACACTGGGATGTTCTCACACGGAGAAAGCCCGCTCAGAACACTGTCACACCCTTGCCCAGCTCATCCTCCCAGGAAGATGATGTCACTCAAAGCCAAGCAGGTGATCCCACAGTGGTGTCCAGCGTTAGTGACAGCCACCACCCAGCAGTCCAGAATGACAGGGGGGCTGGGAGAGTGGTAGAAACCGCAGACAGTAACTCTGAGATTAAGGCCGCCACCACCCCCACCATCACACTCAGAGTCCCAATTCCAGCCCAAACAACAGCATTCGCATTAGGGGCAGAGCGGCCTGACAGTAAGGGCAAAAGGAAGCAGGACAAGAGCTGGCTTCTCGTAGCACTCCTGGTGCCCCTGTGTGTTTTCATTGTGGTGATGCTGGCTCTGGGCATTGTGTACTGCACTAGCTGTGCGGTAGAACAAAACAAGAGAATCACTGACTGTTACCGCTGGATCGTCACCTCCAAATCAGAAGATAAGAACAAGGCGAAATCTCCTGCTTGACCAGTAGAGGGCATACTGACTTTTTAATGAACAGTTCTGAATAGGGGGGGTGGGGGGTGAATAAAGGGTTAAATAAAGAACAGGATCCAGACCACCTATCTGATGGCCTCTGCTGCTATCACAGTGAAACTGAATCCCTGCATACTCCTGCGGAACATTCTAGTGTCTCTGTCTGAAGTTAATCTACAAATAGTGCTTATTAATTATGACAACATAAATGAAGTGCTGTTTTTTTAGGTGTTGTAAAGAGCTGATAAATGTTTCTGAAGACAGGGGAGATGACTTTATCGAGAGGAAGGGGTTCATATTTCACTGCTAGTGTTTCTGAAGACAGGGGAGATGACTTTATCGAGAGGAAGGGGTTCATATTTCACTGCTAGTGCTTATTGTGTATTGTAGACCTCGTTATTGAGGTTACTGATAATCAACAAAATAAACTTCAGAGTATTAATTTAAGAAACCTAGATGAGAAACAAGCCCCTAACATTTATTGAGAAGAAACACTGTGCAAGCAAAATGCTCCAGTTGCAGAATATTTGGATGTGTTGCCATTTGTAATGTGTACCCACTTTTGTTAGTTAGGCCTAAATTGAATGATGTCCTTCTAGATTCGTTGCACTGAGTATGCATTGGATTTGAATATAAATCAATAAGCCATTTCTGTTTTGTTTGACTGACACACCTCATGCCGCGAAAACGATGATGAATAGAGCGAGCCAGCTTGTAGTCCTAAAACAGAAATTAGTTCCCTCTGGTTTGTTCAGACATATCTATGGGGAAAAGGAATGGGGAAAGACTAGGGTTTCGGGGATCAACACCAAATATAAGGTCTAGACTTAGGAGATCTTATACTTGGTTGTTCTATGAGATAATATCAGTCAGTTAACATGTCCTTTATGAATTATGAAGCCTTTATGTGCTTTTCTTTGTAACATATATGCTTCGACATTCATAAAAAGTGAAGTTGGCTGATGAAAATGATCACATGGAACCAAATGTATAATAAGATCTCCTAAGTCTGTGTTTACCGCCTTATTTTCAGTGTTTATCCAAAGCCTTACAAAAAGGCCATTCATTTCTCCATAGGCTTTGTCCAACGAACCAAATGTACACATACATGTTATTCAATCATTGCACCCACACTGCTCTCGCAATTCAACGAGCGTCTGAGTAGCCAGGCGCTAAAATAGATCTTGGTTCTATTTGTGAAGCTTAATGCGGTGCAAGTCCCACCTCTCCCATCTCCTCGTTGGTTTTTAGGAGCATATACCCACGTGGGTGATTGAAAGATGAACTAAGCTCCACACACCAGTCTATAGTGGTAATGCACCTTAAATTGGTTGCCAACCACCATATGAAGTCCAAAGAAGAAGCCTGAAGAAGGAGAGATTACTAGAAAACAAATTGTTACCCTTTAATCTGTGGATTAATTGTCTTGTGCATTTTAGGTAAAATAACAACCCAATGTTTATATTCCCGGACAATTTTCCTAGCAACAATAAACTAGCTAGCTAAATTGCCATAAATGTTGAATGCTTTTCCACCTGTCCCCAAGTTAATATAGTTGGTCTGGTGTGGGGGGCCAAAATCAACATATGCGCGATGGCACACGCGGATGCACGCGCGCGTGAGGTCTGGTCAGCTTGTTTTAGTGGCTACAAAAATACTCCGTTACAATTTCTCTATACCCAACACCAAGAGAAATAGTTCAATCTGCCTCCTTTTGCCTTTTATTGGGTAATAGCGCCCCCACGCAGTTAGTGTCTAGGCCTACATTTGTAAAATATGACTATTTGCATGTTTTCTACTGTGACATACAGATTAAAAACTGTATCACTTTCACTAACAAAATAATGTGGGTGTCTTCTCAACATTTAAGATTAAACATGAACACAATCATCAGGACTTTTACTCAGCCTATACATAATAGTGCTATAATAGGTTATCATATACATATTCTTCTTTTTCACAATTTTGGTAACACTTCCTATGAATACCATATTATACGGATATCTGCATTATATGGACATTTAGAATGGTTATAGTATGCAAAGATTTAGAGTACTATATGAACAGGTTGTATAAAGCCTTCACTTGTCTTGCTTTATAATACAAATACTCTTATTATTCATAATTCTCCGTTATTCTTGTAAAGACTAATAGATCATCGCAACACTTGCAAAAGTAATGGAGAAAATGTATATGTCGACGAGGATGGGATTCGAACCCACGCGTGCAGAGCACAATGGATTAGCAGTCCATCGCCTTAACCACTCGGCCACCTCGTCGGTTGGAATATTTGCGGAAAATATCCACATTTATCCAAAGAAAATACTTTTATGTGCGTTAATAATTTGCTATTATGCTTTGCTTTTCGATTTATTTGCACCAGTTTACTACTGTAGTGAATATACCATTCCAAAACTACGTTAAATTGCTTTGGATTTATACAACATGAGGTGGGATTAGTCCCCATCTCCCAGACAGTTGCGATCGTAGCGGACTAAATGCCCCTCCATGGTGAAAAAAGGTTCATCATAAACTTCCTTCACCGAAACTTTCACCATGGAGTGGGGTTTAAAAACAACAGAGAATCTTTGTATAACAGAGCTAGCTATATATGGCAGTTTTTGCCTGCAGAATCCGAGTGGATAATAAAACTCAAATAGATTGTAACTTGTATGGGCACTGTACAGCAAACAAAACAAAGACAACAGTTTTAATATTCATCATTGTAATTAAGTGCTGTATTTAATAACTAGGCTATGCATCCACATTTGTCAGTTAAATTGCCAGTAAAAGTCACAATATAGGCCAAGTTCAGGAGAGATTGGCACAATTCGTGGGATAATCAAGTTCATGTTATCCATTCAGCATATGATGTCGATGTGCCAGAGCTGACTTCAATAGCTGATCTGGGTGCGTAACAAGGATGGGCATATTGGGTGGAGAGCTGATTTATGCCCCATGTTGTCATGTGTAAGAATCTGGAGGGGGCCTGGTCCAGGACAGAGGTGATCTCTGACCCCTGAAGCAGGCAGCTGGTTGGCCCCAGTGTGACCTCACAGTCCAGCCTGCTCAGTACTTGCAGGCTGAAAGGAACATGGCATGTTGACATCTCGTCTATATGATTGGAAGGTGGCTGAGGGCCTGTGCTTGGGATTTTGGGCTGCTGTGTGTATTTCCACAACACTTGCCTTGAAGGTGATCCACACAAGCAAGTGGATCCATCTTGTGGGTGAATGGGGAAATATTCCACGGTCCGGTAAGGCAGCCTAGCAGCAGCAGCCATAAGTGCCTGTGGATGTCTACAGGACTTGTGTTTCTCACTCCACTGTTCGTTCGGGACAAGGCCCTCCAGTCCGGCATGGTCAGGGCCCTCCTTGAATACAGCACTGCCTCCTCTTTTGACTGACTTCATATGGTCCCTGGAGAAAGAGCAGATGTTATATAGGACCAAGAAACATCTGAAATGGCCAACAATGAGACAAGGATATGACGGTATGATTCCCTATATCCAAAGAAAACAATCAGCAACAATTATGCCACTGATGAACGGTTAAAGGAACAGTTCACCCAAATGACAAAATGGTGTCTTCACCTTGACAGCAATCCATTATTTGGTTTAGTTTCCCCTGGCATTGTTTCCAGAGTTTGAGCATGTGGCAAAAATCCCAAATCCCCTGGTATCGATATTAGCATTTTTCACGCATCATGTCTGAAATTATCTCAAATTGATTGTGAAGCTCAACAAAGTCACTTATAGATGACTGTAACATAATGTGGCAAAAATGCTAATATCGATACCAGGACTTGCTTATACCTTTTAACAGTATTTCCTATTGACTGAGACTCGAAGCTTGTGCCCACACACAGTGGTGCTTACCCGAACTCTGACTCTTTGACTGTATGTGACGCCCCTGAGTCACAAGGGGGCTCTATCTGCAAGGTTTTCATTTGATGTGTGGTGAAAGAACCAGCAGATATAGGGGACTTCCCCAAGGAACAATGGCCTTCCAATACAGGTAGAAGAACAGGACCTTCTATCATGGCCAAGATCCCATCTAAAACTGGAGTGAGGAGGAAGTCTTCTCCATCCATGGGTATGTATGGAGCCAACGAGTCCAGGTCCAGCTCACATAGTTCCTGCAGGGAGGAAATATGCACTTAAAAAAGGGATTGAAAAAGTCCACCATGCTACCAATTTCAGCCCAGGTTTTACCCGTGAGCAAAGAGATAGGCCTACTTACAGAGAGTGAGTTCATGTTCATTTGATCCTCTCGGTTGAGCTCTGAATATCCCTCATAGGTTTGGATCTCATTGTTGTGTTCTAGATCAGATTGGGAGGAACGTAACAATTCAATGCCACAAGTCTCTTACCACCTCTTCCGTTAGATGCAAATAATCGTCAGCTAAAGGGACAGACCTGGAGTTGGTATTTTTGTGTTGAGTAGATGAACAGCTGTCTCTGCTGCAGGATAGGTCTCATTCTGCAGGATGGGCCCCACAAGATCAGAGTAACAGGGCCTCAGTAGAGGTTCTGTTTGCTGCAGTGAGAACACCATCTCTGGTAGCTCCACCTCACTGTGGTGAGACAACGAGATAGGGCAAATGGAAAAAGGACAGAGAAGATATCTTTACATCAGATACGGTGCATAACACTTGGTAGCACAAGGAACAAGGGATTTTACTTGTAAACAGATGAACAGATATCTAGTCTAACCAACTTCCTATCCACACAGTCTTGGTAAGAGTTGTCATTTCATTAGATGCTTTCATTGGACCCCGACATCACTTCTCACCTTAGAATGTAGTTGATGCAGACAACACTCTGGGGCTGCCCAGTCTGGTTGTTGTACACCACCGATGCATCCGTCTCTGCCCACACATACCCACCACCTTTCAGCAGCAGACGGTACCTGCCCATGGTAGCCTGTCCCTTAGAGAGCACTGTCCCAGACACATGATCACATATCAATTTAACATGGTCAGAACATACTAGTGATATTAACAATATTTATATACACCTCATGATTCGAGGAAACTCACAGCTCTGGTGTGCTTTGTGAATGTGCTGGCAGTCAGATGTGTGGTAATACTGATAGACAGACTGGCCCAGAAGTTCTGTTTCTGTATATCCAGTCAGCTCCTTGACACTAGAAACAAAATCATATGAAAAACAGTATGAAAAGTATTATGTAATATGCTTTTATTACTCGTCTCGTTTCAATAGCGTCACCAGATGAGTGTTGAGTTAGTGACTGTACCCTGAATGGCAGTAGGTGAACCTCATGTCCGGGTGATGTCCGCTCAGGAAGGTCTTGTGATTCAAGCTGGCATCCCTGATGATACATTGTGAGATGGGTAAGGGTCGGCACATTAGGACAAGACAGGCTGACTCTGGAAGGTGAGATTGTTTCTTAACTCCAACGCAGTGAATCACCTGTGTGTGTCAGAGACAAAGAGAAAAGAGAAAGTGAAATGTATTTCTACAACAGAGAAGAATAAAACTCAACATGTTAATACTCTGCTTCAAGCTAGTAAGTACTGACCTTCCATCGTGTGTGTCTTTGGTTGACAGCTCGACCCTGAGAGGTCAGAGTGCTCTTCACACGGAGGAGGAAGTCACACTGCTGTTGTCTCTCGGGAGCTGATAGAAAGACACGATACAGAAGATAAACAATATGCCTCTTTGCTAACTAATATCTTGTTTAAAATATGTGAAGTCCCCTTTACCTATCATTTTTGAGAGGATATCTCTGACTTCCCTCTGGTCACAGTGGTGCATGAAGTCAAACAGACTCCTACCAATCAGATCCATCTACACGTGACATAAAAACATTTGATGTTTAGAAAAATATTTTTTGTTTTCCATCTGTTTTGCCTTCAGTTCCAGTACAATATGAACACTCAACATACAGTTGAAGTCGGAAGTTTACATACACCTTAGCCAAATACATTTAAACTCAGTTTTTCACAATTTATGACATTTAATCCTAGTAAAAATGGTCTTAGGTCAGTTAGGATCACAACTTTATTTTAAGAATGTGAAATGTCAGAATAATAGTAGAGAGAATAATTTATTTCAGCTTTTATTTCTTTCATCATATTCCCAGTGGGTCAGAAGTTTACATACACCCAATTAGTATTTGGTAGCATTGACTTTAAATTGTTTAACTTGGGTAGCCTTCCACAACCTTCCCACAATAAGTTGGGTGAATTTTGGCCCTCACATAGCTGGTGTAATGGGGTCAGGTTTGTAGGCCTCCTTGCTCAACACATGCTTTTTCAGTTCTGCCCACAAATGTTCTATAGGATTGAGGTCAGGGCTTTGTGATGGCCACCCCAATACCTTGACTTTGTTGTCCTTAAGCCATTTTGCCACAACTTTGGAAGTATGATTGGGGTCATTGTCCATTTGGAAGACCCATTTGCAACCAAGCTTTAACTTCCTGACTGATGTCTTGAGATGTTGCTTCAATATATCCACATAATTGTCCACCCTCATGATACCATCCATTTTGTGAAGTGCACCAGTCCCTCCTGCAGCAAAGTAACCCAACAACATGATGCTGCCACCCTGTGCACCACGGTTGGGATGGTGTTCTTCGGCTTGCGAGGCTTCCCCTTTTGCCTCCAAACATAACAATGGTCATTATGGCCAAACAGTTCTATTTTTGTTTCATCAGACCAGAGGACATTTCTCCAAAAAGTATGATCTTTGTCCCCATGTGCAGTTGCAAACCGTAGGCTGGCTTTTTTATGACGGTTTCGGAGCAGTGGCTTCTTCCTTGCTGAGCGGCCTATGAGGTTTTGTCGATATAGGCCTCGTTTTACTGTGGATACAGATACTTTTGTACCTGTTTCCTCCAGCATATTCACGAGGTCCTTTGCTGTTGTTCTGGGATTGATTTGCACTTTTCGCACCAAAGTACGTTCATCTCTAGGAGACAGAACGCGTCTCCTTCCTGAGCGGGATGACGGCTGCATGGTCCCATGGTGTTTATACTTGCGTACGATTGTTTGTACAGATGAACCATGGCGATTGGAAATTGCTCCCAGGGATAAACCAGACTTTTGGAGGTCTACAATTTTTTTTCTGAGGTCTTGGCTGATTTCTTTTGATTTTCCCATGATGTCAAGCAAAGAGGCACTGAGTTTGAAGGTAGGCCTTGAAATACAACCACAGGTACACCTCCAATGGACTCAAATTATGTCAAGTAGCCTATCAGAAGCTTCTAAAGCCATGACATAATTTTCTGGAATTTTCCAAGCTGTTTAAAAGGCATAGTCAACTTAGTATATGCAAACTTCTGACCCACTGGAATTGTGATACAGTGAATTATAAGTGAAATAATCTGTCTGTATACAATTGTTGGAAAAATTACTTGTGTCATGCACAAAGTAGATTTAAGTAAGTAAGTTTTTGCCAAAACTATAGTTTGTTAACAAGAAATTTGTGGATTACTTGAAAAACTAGTTTTAATGACTCCAACCTAAGTGTATGTAAACTTCCGACTTCAACTGTATGTACATATACTGTTATGTACTTGAGTGAAGACCCAAAAGCGGTTATACAGAAACAGAGTTCTTTTAATGAAAAAACAGGAATGGCATAGATCCTCTTCCGACGTTGTCAATGGCACAATAGAATACCCGCAGAGAGGGCGACAAATGAAACATAAAGTCCCTCTGATGAATAGCTGGGTAGCGGCGACAGGCTGCAGGTCGCTCTGGGTCGGTGCGGGTCACAGAGGAACGGTGGTAGCTGATCACACGTAGCATATGATGAACTGGACACGGTGCAAACAAAAGATAGTTAGTAGTGTACAGGATGCACCTGCCAGGCAGACTCCGACGGGATAGGACTAGGAGGAAGCAAACGAGACGATAGCTTGCTTCTGGCATGAGAAACACAAACGAGAATCTGACACCGAAAGTAGCAGGAACAGAGAGAGAAATAGAGACCTAATCAGAGGGAAAAAAGGGAACAGGTGGGGAAAGGGTGAACGAGCTAGTTAGGGGAGATGAGGAACAGCTGGAGAAGGAGAGAAAGAGAAGGTAACCTAATAAGACCAGCAGAGAGAGACAGAGTGAAGAGAAAGGACAGGAACAGACATAATAAGACATGACATATACTGAACAAAAAATATAAACGCAACATGTAAAGTGTTGGTCCCATGTTTCATAAACTGAAATTAAAGATCCTAGAAACGTTCCATATGCACAAAAAATGTATTTCTCTCAAATCTGGTGCACAAATTTGTTTACATCCCTGGTAGTGAGAATTTCTCCTTTGACAAGATAATTCATTCACCTGACGTATGTGGCATATCAAGAAGCTGATTAAACAGCATGATCATTACACAGGTGTACCTTGTGATGGGGACAATAAAAGGCCACTCTAAAATGTGCAGTTTTGTCACACAACACAATGCCACAGATGTCTCAATTTTGAAGGAGCGTGCAATTGGAATGCTGCCTGCAGGAATGACCACCAGAGCTGTTGCCAGAGAATTTAATGTTCATTTCTCTACCATAAGCCGTTTTAGAGAATTTGGCAGTACATCCAACCGGCCTCACAACCACAGACCACGTGTAACGACGCCAGCTCCACATCCGGCTTTTTTTTGCCTGCGGGATCATCTGAGACCAGCCACCCGGACAGCTGATAAAACTGAGAAGTACAGTGCCTTGCAAATGTATTCATCCCCCTTGCCGCTTTTCCTACTTTGTTGCATTTAAATGGATTTTATTTGGATATCATGTAATGGACATACACAAAATAGTCAAAATTGGTGAAGTGAAATTAAAAAATGTACTTGTTTAAAAAAATATATATATATTTTTTAAAACTGGCATATGTATTCACCCTCTTTGCTATGAAGCCCCTAAATAAGATCTGGTGCAACCAATTACCAATTACCTTCAGATGTCACATAATAAGTTAAATAACTTCTAAATAATAAACTTACACAAATGCTTGTCTTGCTTTGGCTGAAAAGCATATTTTCAAAATCTGAGATGACAGGGTGATTAACAAAAGCTGTGTTTCAATATATTTCACTTGTGATTTCATGAATAGGAATATTTTCTAATAATATTTATGTCCATTGCGTTATGCTAATTAGTGTCAGATGATGACAACGATCCCAGACACGGGATGGGGAGTTACAACAGGGTAAAGTCCTCCTGTGTGCAATCTAAGTGTCACATAATCTGTCACATGATCTCAGTATATATACACCTGTTCTGAACGGCCCCAGAGTCTGCAACACCACTAAGCAAGGGGCACCATCAAGCAAGTGGCACCACCAAGCAAGCGGCACCACGAAGACCAAGGAGCTTGCCAAACAGGTCAGGGACAAAGTTGTGGAGAAGTACAGATCAGAGTTAGGTTATAAAAAAATAAAAGAATCTTTGAACATCCCACGGAGCACCATTAAATCCATTCTTTTAAAAAATGTAAAGAATATGGCACCACAACAAACCTGCCAAGAGAGGGCCGCCCACCAAAACTCACAGACCAGGCAAGGAGGGCATTAATCAGAGAGGCAACAAAGAGACTTGCAGCTGTATTGCTGCAAAATGTTGCTCTACAAAGTATTGACTTTGTGGGGTAAATAGTTATGCACGCTCAAGTTCTGTTTTTTTATCTTTCTTGTTTGTTTCACCCAAAAAATATTTTGCATATTCAAAGTGGTAGGCATGTTGTGTAAATCTAATGATACAAATCCCCCAAAAATCCATTTTAATTCCAGGTAACAAAATAGGAAAAATGCCAAAGGGGGTGAATAGTTTTGCAAGCCACAGTACTTCTGTCTGTAATAAAGCCCTTTTGTGGGGATAAACTCATTCTGATTGGTTGGGCCTATACCCTCCCAGACCCACCCATTTCTACGCACCAGCCCAGTCATGTGAAATTAGGGCCTAATGATTTTATTTCAATTGACTGATTTCCTTATATGAATTGTAACTCTGTAAAATCATTGAAATTGTTGCATGTTGTGTTTATATTTTTGTTCAGTATAATATGACTGTACCTGGTTGATGCCAGTGTGTGTCCTTATGTCCCCTGTAGTGAAGATAACTTGGCCGTTCTGAGACACCAAGAGCATGAAACCCCCAACAGCAGACTCCAGCACAGTCTCCACAGAGAAAATCCCAGCCATTGGGTATCGGCCTAAATAACACAGAGGACAATGCCTTCTACTATATTTCTAAACCCTTGAACACTCTAAAAGCCTTGACATTCCAAAAGCCCAACAGAATGTGGTTACCGTGCATGGTGAAGTGGACTGTGTCAGAGCAGACCCTGGTCTCTGGTGTGACATTGTCTCGATGGTCTAGCAGCGCTCTCAGACGCAGGTAGTCCAGTGTGAGTCTGACGATAGAAGCCTTGTCTATGTGGCCAGTCAGACCAGAGGGCAGAGGTAGCCATGCTGCCAGCTCCCCAAACAAACGTCTCTCTCTCTCCCTCCTACTCTTAGCTGCAACACGTGACTGGGCCCGCAGCCACTCCGTACTCACCCTGTGGTACAAGCAGCGTCATACCATTAAGAGAGAACATTTCTGAAAATATTATGCAGTTGAGAGGAATGAAGACAGAGAACTACAGAGAGAGACAGGAAGTGAAGGGGCCTAAGGAGCAGGGGTTGGAACAGGTTCAGGGAACAGAACACCGGAAAATAAATACATTTTTCAAGGAACAAAAACAGAACTTGGAATGAAAGTGATCCATACTGTTCTCGAACCTAAACATTGTTTTTAAAAGCATGGGAACCGGTTGATGGCTTTCTTTTATGTTCCAGGCATTTTTTTCTAGTCCCACAACAAAACGCAACAAAGCTCCTATGCAAAGCCCTCACTCTGTCACTCAGAAACTTATGCCCCGTTTACGTGACTTTTTTAATCTTTCATCTTCACAGAGTCTTGCCCCTCAACTGAAAAGTGTAGAGTTTTTAATTCAAGCTGGAGGAGAGCCTGTCTCTTGTCAGAGATCACATTTATTTTGGAAGATTGCAAAATATGATCTGTTCATTCAAGACAGGATAAATATATTGTTTCTGGTAATAATAAAACATGTTTTGTTTAGTTACATTTTCCTCAACTTGTTTCTCGACCTTTATAGCAAGTCAAGCTAGCTTGCACTGCAGAGCAGCTGGCTAAAATCTAGGCTAGGTTAAAGATACCATCGTAGCTAACAATTTCCACCTAATAATTAGAATACAAAACAAACATCATTGCAATAAACTTAAACAGGAGGCAACGGTCATATAATACACATTGGCTGTTAACACATTACTATTAAAATAGTACGTATAGATAGGGTGACCACACGTCCCCATTTTCCGGGGACAGTCCCCGTTTTTGGTGGCCTGTCCCCGGAAATGTCCCCGTTTTTAACAGTGCATTAAAAACAGACTGCAAAGTGAAATAATATTTTACGTGGCAAGAAAGACCGGGCAGCAGAGCCTACCAGTTGACTTATCAATCGCATTGTGCTTGTTTCGTCCAGCAGAGGGGGCTGCTCGCTATAGCAGCTTCATTCACTCTTCTTCTTCTACTAACTACTTGCTCCCGCTAGTTTTAGAGAAAATTGCTGTGGAAAACTCTGCCAGAAGCTAACAAGGTGACAAGTTCATCCACAACATCACCACAAACGTCTTTTCAAGCCAGGTAAGTTCCAATCGTTTGAGATACTAGCTAGTGATGTTAAAATGTCACAATTTATTATATAGATAGATGATCTGCGCCATAAGGTTTTAAATAGGTTATGCTAGCTAACATTAGCTATGTCGACTAAGTTATCTAGCTAGGTTAGCCAGCTACTGTCATGGTAGCTAGGTTAAAAAACGTTCACATGTAAACATGCAGTGGACAGGCTATTTTGAAAATATGATTATATTAAATGAATGCACAATTAATTATGAGAATATTTCATATTTATTTGTAGATTACAATTTTAATGGTTTGGGATTATAATAAATAGTGTGAAAATATATATATTTTGACATTTTCATGGATAACATTAGCATAATGTTTTCTGTTAGAGAGTGTAGAGGAAGGAGAGGAGGAAGACTGGATAGGAAGAAGAGTGAAAGAGATAGAGGAGGAAAGGTAAAGATATGATTACAGAGCCTGCCAATTTATTATTCCATACAATGTTTTTGAGATGAGGCAAGCAATGGGTAGCAGTCTTTGTATTTGTCCTTCGTCTTGTTGTGTCCCATGTATATATATTTTTCTTCGCATATCTTTTTATATTTTTCTAAACCCTTACTTCAAAATACTCTCCTGCAACCCGCCTCACACAATGTGGTGTGGACCTGCTTTTTCTCTAACGTATTTTTCTTTGCCTCTTACTGGAATCTCTCCAACATAAACTAGCCAGCTAACGGTCATCAGCTAACCTTAGCTCGGAAAGCTCTCGCCAGTTTGGACAACACGATTCAACCAGAGCATACCGGACCGATTTCTTCTCTCCATATCCCTGGATACCTATCGCAAGCTCTGAACCTTCTCACCTTCCGACCTTCGCAGCTAACGTCCCCTGAATGCTAGATGTCTAGAGCACAACGGACTGTTGGCTTACGAGGCCCATCGAATACATTCCGAAGCCACTAGCTAGCAGTCAGCTATCCTTTGCTAGCGGTCATCAGCTACCTTTATCCCGGACAACTCTCGCCAGTCTGTACAGCGTGACTCAAACCAGAGCTAGTCGAACTTATTCTTTTCTATCTCCAGATTTCTACCGCAAGCTCTGAATCATTTTTTTTAATAAACATTTTTATTATGATATTTTTTAAATATTTTTATTCCACCTGGAATTATAGCAGCTAACGACTCCTGAACGCACATCTGCTAATATGCGGCCTGCTAGCTATCTTAAGCACATTGGACTGCTGATTTAAGAGGCCCTTCGGACATATATCTTCGGCCACTATACATATTTTGCCAATTGGCCTGGTTTACCACACGGAGCCCTGCTGATCCGTCCGCTGATGTAACTGCACGAGGGGGGCACAACCGACTTCCCTCCGTCGCGTCATCTCTCTAAGGCCTTTCTGTTAGCCTGATAGCACCGTGCCATTAGCTGCTTGAAGCCACGCACTGGACTTGTATGATCACCCGGCAACGCATGCCTTTCCCTAACGTCACCATGCAGTGTCGATTGCTGTTCTGGTTTGTAACTATTGTTTTATTTCACTGTAGAGCCTCTAGCACTGCTCAACACGCCTCGGCTAACAATATAGTTCCACCCCCCACACACGCAGTGATATCACCTGGTTTAAATGCTATTTCTAGAGACAATATCTCTTTCATTATCACTATATGCACAGGTTTACCCCCACTGTTTTCACATCCTAGTATACCTTTGTCTGTACATTATGCCTTGAATATATTCTACCGTGCCCAGAAATCTGCTCCTTTTACTCTCTGTTCTGAACGTACTAGGCGTCCAGTTCTGTTAGCCTTTAGCCGTACCCTTATCCTACTCCTCCTCTGTTCCTCCGGTGATGTAGAGGTTAATTCAGGCCCTGCAGTGTCTACCTCCACTCCCATCCCCCAGGCTCTCTCATTTGTTGATTTCTGCAACCGTAAAAGCCTTGGTTTCATGCATGTTAACATTAGAAGCCTCCTCCCTAAGTTTGTTTTATTCATTGCCCTAGCACACTCCACTAATCCGGATGTCCTAGCCGTGTCTGAATCCTGTCTTAGGAAGACCACCAAAAACCTTGACATTTCCATTCCTAACTATAACATTTTCCGACAAGATAGAACTGCCAAAGGGGGCAGTGTTGCAATTTGCTGCAAAGATAACCTGCAGAGTTCTGTCTTACTATCCAGGTCTGTACCCAAACAATTTGAGCTTCTACTTCTAAAAATTTACCTTTCCAGAAACAAGTCTCTCACCGTTGCCGCTTGCTATAGACCGCCCTCTGCTCCCAGCTGTGCCCTTGACACCATATGTGATTTGATTGCCCCCCATCTATCTTCTGAGCTTGTGCTGCTAGGTGACCTAAACTGGGACATGCTTAACACCCCGGCCACCCTACAATCTAAGCTTGATGCCCTCAATCTCACACAATGTATCAATGAACCTACCAGATATAACCCCAAATCCGTAAACACGGGCACCCTCATAGATATCATCCTAACTAACTCACCCTCCAAATACACCTCTGCTGTTTTCAACCAAGATTTCAGCGATCACTGCCTCATTGCCTGCATCCGTAATGGGTTTGCAAGCAAACGACCACCCCTCATCACTATCAAACTCTCCCTAAAACACTTCTGCGAGCAGGCCTTTCAATCGACCTGGCCGGGGTATCCTGGAACAACATTGACCTCATCCCGACAGTACAGAATGCCTGGTTATTCTTTAAAAGTGCCTTCCTCACCATCTTAAATAGGCATGCCCCATTCAAAAAAATGTAGAACCATGAATAGATATAGCCCTTGGTTCACTCCAGACCTGTCTGCCCTTGACCAGCACAAAAACATCCTGTGGCGTTCTGCATTAGCATCGAATAGACCCCGTGATATGCAACTTTTCAGGGGAAGTTTGGAACCAATATACACAGGCAGTTAGGAAAGCTAAGGCTAGCTTTTTTAACCTCTTGATGCTATGGGGGCGCTATTTCATTTTTGGATGAAAAACGTTCCCGTTTTAAACAAGATATTTTGTCACAAAAAGATGCTCGACTATGCATATAATTGATAGCTTTCGAAAGAAAACACTCTGACGTGTCCAGAACTACACAGATATTTTCTGTGCGTGCCCTAGAACGTGAGCTTTAAGCAAAACCAAGATGAGATGGCATCCAGGAAATGAGCAGGATTTTTGAGGCTCTGTTTCCATTGTCTCCTTATATGGCTGTGAATGCGAGAGGAGTAAGTCTGCCCTTTCTGTCGTTTCCCCAAGGTGTCTGCAGCATTGTGACATATTTGTAGGCATATCATTGGAAGATTGACCATAAGTGTCCGCCCGGTGTCCTGCGCCGAAATTGGTGCGCAAAAGTCAGCTGCAAGTATTTTTCCATGGAATTTAGAGAAGAATGCAAGCTTCCACGAACGATATATCAATGAAGAGATATGTGAAAAAACACCTTGAGGATTGATTCCAAACAACGTTTGCCATGTTTCGGTCGATATTATGGAGTTAATTCGGAAAAAGTTTGACGTTGTAGGTGACTGAATTTTCGGTTCGTTTCGTTAGCCAAACGCGATGTACAAAACGGAACGATTTCTCCTACACACAGACGCTTTCAGGAAAAACTGCGCATTTGGTATGTAACTGAGAGTCTCCTCATTGAAAACATCCGAAGCTCTTCAAAGGTAAATGATTTTATTTATTTGGTTATCTGGTTTTTGTGAAAATGTTGCGTGCTAAATGCTACTCAAAATGCTAAGCTAGCTTAGCATACTCTTACACAAATTAGTCAATTTCTATGGTTCAAAAGCATATTTTGAAAATCTGAGATGACAGTGTTGTTAAGAAAAGGCTAAGCTTGAGAGCAGGCGCATTATTTTCATTTTATTTGCGATTTTCAGAAATCGTTAACGTTGCATTATGCTAATGAGCCTAAGGCTTTAGCCACGATCCCGGATCCGGGATGGGGAGTTTCAACAGGTTAAACAGAAATTTGCATCCGCAGTACAAACTCAAAAACGTTCTGGGACACTGTAAAGTCCATGGAGAATAAGAGCACCTCATACCAGCTACCCACTGCTCTGAGGCTAGGAAACACTGTTAGAGATCAAAGAGATCTTCTGTTGAATCTGACAATTAATCTTAATGGTTGTACAGTCGTCTCAAATAAAACTGTGAAGGACCTCGGCATTACTCTGGACCCTGATCTCTCTTTTGAAGAACATATCAAGACCATTTCAAGGACAGCTTTTTTCCATCTATGTAACATTGCAAAAATCAGAAACTTTCTGTCCAAAAATGATGCAGAAAAATTTATCCATGCTTTTGTCACTTCTAGGTTAGACTACTGCAATGCTCTACTTTCCGGCTACCCGGATAAAGCACTAAATAAACTCAGTTAGTGCTAAATACGGCTGTTAGAATCCTGACTAGAACCAAAAAATTTGATCATATTACTCCAGTGCTAGCCTCCCTACACTGGCTTCCTGTCAAAGCAAGGGCTGATTTCAAGGTTTTACTGCTATCCTACAAAGCATTACATGGGCTTGCTCCTACCTATCTCTCTGATTTGGTCCTGCCGTACATACCTACATGTATGCTACGGTCACAAGACGCAGGCCTCCTAATTGTCCCTAGAATTTCTAAGCAAACAGCTGGAGGCAGGGCTTTCTCCTATAGAGCTCCATTTTTATGGAACGGTCTGCATACCCATGTCAGAGACGCAAACTCGGTCTCAACCTTTAAGTCTTTACTGAAGACTCATCTCTTCAGTGGGTCATATGATTGAGTGTTGTCTGGCCCAGGAGTGGGAAGGTGAACGGAAAGGCTCTGGAACAACGAACCACCCTTGCTGTCTCTGCCTGGCCGGTTCCCCTCTTTCCACTGGGATTCTCTGCCTCTAACCCTATTACAGGGGCTGAGTCAATGGCTTACTGGGGCTCTCTTATGCCGTCCCTGGAAGGGGTGCGTCACCTGAGTGGGTTGATTCACTGATGTGGTCATCCTGTCTGGGTTGGCGCCCCCCCCCTTGGGTTGTGCCATGGCGGAGATCTTTGCGGGCTATACTCAGCTTTGTCTCAGGATGGTAAGTTGGTGGTTGAATATATCCCTCTAGTGGTGTGGGGGCTGTGCTTTGGCAAAGTGGATGGGGTTATATCCTTCCTGTTTGGCCCTGTCCGGGGGTGTCATCGGATGGGGCCACAGTGTCTCCTGACCCCTCCTGTCTCAGCCTCCAGTATTTATGCTGCAGTAGTTTATGTGTCAGGGGGCTGGGGTCAGTTTGTTATATCTGGAGTACTTCTCCTGTCCAATTCGGTGTCCTGTGTGAATCTAAGTGTGCGTTCTCTAATTCTCTCCTTCTCTCGGAGGAGGACCTGAGCCCTAGGACCATGCCCCAGGACTACCTGACATGATGACTCCTTGCATTTATGAACATTTGAACATCTTGGCCCCCAGTCCACCTGGCCGTGCTGCTGCTCCAGTTTCAACTGTTCATGATGCCTTATTATTGCTTCGACCATGCTGGTCATTTATGAACATTTGAACATCTTGGCCATGTTCTGTTATAATCTCTACCCGGCACAGCCAGAAGAGGACTGGGCACCCCACATAGCCTGGTTCCTCTCTAGGTTTCTTCCTAGGTTTTGGCCTTTCTAGGGAGTTTTTCCTAACCACCATGCTTCTACACCTGCATTGCTTGCTGTTTGGTATTTTAGGCTGGGTTTCTGTACAGCACTTTGAGATATCAGCTGATGTACGAAGGGCTATATAAATAAATTTGATTTGAAAATTTGATTTGTTACAACCGACAAATCCACTATAATTGAGAATTTCAATAAGCATTTCTCTACGGCTGGCCTTGCTTTCCACCTGGCTACCCCTACCCCGGTCAACTGCCCGGCACCCTCCACAGCAACCCGCCCAAGCCCCCACCATTTCTCCTTCACCCATATCTAGATAGCTGATGTTCTGAAAGAGCTGCAAAATCTGGACCCCCACAAATCAGCCGGGCTAGAAAATCTGGACCCTCTCTTTCTTAAATTATCTGCCAAAATTGTTGAAACCCCTATTACTAGCCTGTTCAACCTCTCTTTTGCATCGTCTGAGATTCCCAAAGATTGGAAAGCTGCCGCGGTCATCCCCCTCTTCAAAGGGGGAGACACTCTAGACCCAAACTGCTACAGACCTATATCTATCCTACCCTGCATCTCTAAGGTCTTCGAAAGACAAGTTAACAAACAGATTACTGACCATTTTGAATCACATCGTATCTTCTCTGCGATGCAATCTGGCTTCCGAGCTGGTCATGGGTGCACCTCAGCCACGCTCAAGATCCTAAACGATATCATAACCACCATCAATAAGAGACATTACTGTGCAGCTGTATTCATCGAACTGGCTAAGGCTTTCGACTCTGTCAATCACCACATTGTTATTGGCAGACTCAACAGCCTTGGTTTCTCAAATGATTGCCTCGCCTGGTTCACCAACTACTTCTCTGATAGAGCTCAGTGTGTCAAATCGGAGGGCCTGTTGTCCGGACCTCTGGCAGTCTCTATGGGGGTGCCACAGGGTTCAATTCTCAGGCCGACTCTCTTCCCTGTATACATCAATGATGTCGCTCTTGCTGCTGGTGATTCTCTAATCCACCTCTACGCAGATGACACCATTCTGTATATTTCTGGCCCTTCTTTGGACACTGTGTTAACTAACCTCCAGATGAGCTTCAATGCCATACAACTCTCCTTCCGTGGCCTCCAACTGCTCGTAAAACTTGTTGGGGATAGTGGGCAGTATTTTCACTTTGAATGAATTGCGTGCCCATAGTGAACTGCATCCTACTCTGTCCTAGATTGCTAATATATGCATATTATTATTACTAATGGATAGAAAACACTCTGAAGTTTCTAAAACTGTTTGAATTGTGTCTGTGAGTATAACAGAACTCATAGGGCAGACAATCTTCCAAACAGGAAGTGAAATTCTGAATGCGGGTCTAATTTGACGTCATCGCCTCTTCACTTCCAAATAAGATATGGATCTGTTAGCACTTCCTACGCCTTCCACTAGATGTCCTCATTCAGTAGAACGTGGAAGGGAGCCTCTGGTGTGAACTTTGACCGAATGGGAGGGGAATGAGTCATTGTCCTGGCAGAATGCAATTTCCCTGTTGCGCATTTTCTGTTGATATCACCATCGTTCCATTTGGCTGCAGACGTATGCTCCGGTTGGAACGTTATTGGATATATATGAAAATAACATCCTGAAGATTGATTCTCTACTTAGTTTGACCAGTTTATTCGACCTGGAATATATCTTTTTGAAGTTTTCGTCTGAGTTCGCCTGGACCAGCATCAGCTTTTGGGGATGTGAGCTGAAAGTGCTAGCAAATGCAGCTAATTGGACACTAGTATTGGACATTATGGAACAAAACAACGATTTATTGTGGAACTAGGACTCCTTGCACTGCATTCTGATGAAAGATCATCAAAGATAAGGGAATATTTATGATGTAATTTCGTATTTCTGTTGACTCCAACATGCCGGAGAAATATATTTACGTCTTAGCGCCGTCTGATTATTGCATGGTAGGCTTTTTTCGTAACGTTTAAAAAAGATCTGACACAGCGGTTGCATTAAGAACCAGTGTATCTTTAATTATATGTAGAACATGTATCTTTCGTCAAAGTTTATGATGAGTAATTCTGTTATCTGGCGTAGCTCTCTGTAATTACTCCGGATATTTTGGAGGTATTTCTGAACATGGTGTCAATGTAAACCGAAATTTGTGGATACAGATATGCATATTATCGAACAAAACATAAATGTATTGTGTAACATGATGTCATATGAGTGTCATCTGATGAAGATTATCAAAGGTTAGTGATTAATTTTATCTCTAATTCTGCTTTTGTGACTATCTTTGGCTGGGAAAAATGGCTGTGTTTTTTTATTGATTTGGTGGTGGTCTAACATAAATATATGTTGTGTTTTGCTGTAAAACATTTTTAAAAGTCGGACATGATGGGTAGATTAACAAGATGTTTATCTTCATTTGCTGTATTGGACTTGTTAATGTGTGAAAGTTAAATATTTCTAAAGAATATATTTTTCAGCTGAATGGGAGGAGGTGTTCCCTTTAGGGAACTCCTTGTGCCCCCTAACCCCAACAGGTTTAAACGCAAATAAAACTAAATGCATGCACCTGCCCGCCCATCCAGCATCACTACTCTGGACGGCTCTGACTTAGAATACGTGGATAAATTCAAATACCTAGGTGTCTGGCTAGACTGTAAACTCTCCTTCCAGCATCTCCAATCAAAAATGTAATCTAGAATCGGCTTCCTATTTCACAAACAAGGCTTCCTTCACTCATGCTGCCAAACATACCCTCGTAAAACTGACCATCCTACCGATCCTTGACTTCAACGATGTCATCTATAAAATAGCCTCCAACACTCTACTCCGCAAACTGGATGTAGTCTATCACAGTGCCATCCGTTTTGTCACCAAAGCCCCATATACTACCCACCACTGCGACCTGTTACACTCTCGTTGGCTGGCCCTCGCTTTATACTCGTCGCCAAACCCACTGGCTACAGGTTATCTACAAGTCTCTGCTAGGTAAAGCCCCACCCAATCTAAGCTCGCTGGTCACCATAGCAGCACCCACTCGTAGCACACGCTCCAGCAGGTATATCTCACTGGTCTTCCCCAAAGCCAATTCCTCTTTGGTCGCCTTTCCTTCCAGTTTTCTGCTGCTACTGACTGGAACGAACTGCAAAAATCACTGAAGCTGGAGATTCTCATCTCCCTCACTAGCTTTAAGAACCAGCTGTCAGAGCAGCTCACAGATCACTGCACCTGTTCATAACCCATCTGTATACAGCCCATCTATCTACCTCATCCCCATACTGTATTTATTTATTTTGCTCCTTTTGCACCATAGTATCTCTACTTACACATTCATCTTTTGCACATCTACCATTCCAGTGTTTAATTGCTACATTGTAATTACTTCGCCACCATGGCCTATTTATTGCCTTAAGTCTTTATTTGACCTTATTTGCACTCACTGTATATAGACTTTAAAAAATATATATTCTACTGTATTATTGACTGTTTTTTTTCATTCCATGTGTAACTCTGTGGTTGTATGTGTCGAACTGCTATGCTTTATCTTGGCCAGGTCGCAGTTGCAAATGGGAACTTGTTCTCAACTAGCCTACCTGGTTAAATATAAATTTAAAATTTAAAATTAAAATGGGAATGTTAAAGTACTTTGGCTGTCTAATAGTGTACTATTTATTATTAAAGATTGGAGAGGAAGGAGAAGGGAAATTAAGGGACTGAAAAGAGTGAAGCAAGGAGAGTGTATAAGAGTGCGGTGGAAAGGTAAATAGAAGGAAGACGAGTGAAGAAAAGAGGAGAAAGATTGGAGCTGAAGAAAAAGTTAAGAGAGTAAAATGAGCAGACAGAGGAGGTACAATGGCTCTTTCCAAGAAGCGGAATGAATGATATATGGACAGCAGCAAGAAATAGGTTCACTGTTCCTATGCTTATTGTGAAGACAAACTTCAACCTCCCCTTCCAGGAGTTCGTGGAGAAGCTGGCCAAAGACAGAGCAATCCCGAAGAAGATACATTCTTCTGAGAAATATACAGATTGGGTTGCTATAAGTATATTATGTAGTTACCAATCTCATCATTGTCTTATTTCTTTATGATGTTGTTAAGTATTTCACATATACTATTGTCTGTTTTTTCAATTTTGCTCATGTTCTCTTCTGCTCTTATTCTACCCAGACTACCAGGACCACTGAATGGTTGTTCAGATCGGAGTGTTCTGTCTTTCTGTCTGTAGTGTGTCTGTAATATAGTTGTTTTCTCTATCACAGTGTGCCTGTTAGACTAAATACATGAAACCTGAATTGTCCCCCTTTTTTATTTCATAGATAATCATATTGGATAATTTAATGATTTATTGACCGCCGAACTGGAAATGTCCCCGGTTTTATTTTCAGACATCTGGTCATCTTATTATAGGAAGGGGTAATTGTTTACAAGTTGCTAGCTATCCCATGAAGCCATCACTGAAAACAACATATGTTTATCTTCTTCTGTGGTTTGGTAACTTCCTGTTCTTCGATGGACTCTGGCTGGACCAGAGAGGAAAAAGAAGAGAGAGGCCCAAAAATGTTTTTGTTTCACCCACCAAGCAAGGAGTTTTTGTATGGCGGTCAATGAGTGTTGAATTTGGACAACAACAAAAATGTATGGCTTATTTGCTACATTAGGTTTATTTGACCTAATAGAAGTTTCGTAATGCTTAAGTTGTTAAGAGTGTACAAATATAAGTAGGTCACGTTAACTTTGGGGGGAAAAAATTATATTGGAGATGTCTTGAGATGGCTATGCACATTCATGGATGAGGCTAGTGGCATTACATCTCTCTCCATTGAATACAGGCGGTTGACGTCAACAACCCTCAATTAATAATTAAAAAAAGATTACAATAATGAGATGTATCCATCAATCCAAAGAAAAGATATGCGGGAGCTATGAGCAATGACTCCCATTGCTAGGGCGGAAAGACATGTACCATGTCAGTATATGCATCATCTTTGGCTGGACTGAAGATAAAGTTTTTAAAAAATCTAAGTACTGTATGTGGCGCAGGGATGCACACTTAGCAATTTTGTTGCTAGATTTAGCAACTTTTCAGACTACCCTAGCGACTTTTTATTCAAACAGCACCTAGCAACAAATTTAGCTACTTTTAAAAATGTATTTGGAACTTTTAGCAACTTTTGAAAAGTGACTTAAACTCTAAAATGCACGCATTTCCCCTCTAAATGACACAAAAATGATTTTCTCTGTGCAACTGCAGCTCACACTTCGGGGCGTTACAGCATGTGGGCATTGCTGCATTTGCAGGAATGCCCCCCCCCCAAGCATCCCATTGGTTCCTAATGAACACCCTTGCCTACCGGAGTCCTCCTTGCTAGCTAGCGTGAGCGACACCGGTAGACAGTGACCTGCCCTCACCTTCGTTAACAGAACTGTGGGGAAACAGTACCTGACAGGTGGGAGCGAAGGACACGCTTGCTAGTTAATGACACCGTGTGCTAGCTTGCTGATTAGCTAGCTAGCACACATGTACTAGCTAGCTAGTGTCGCCCACTTGGTGGGGATGACCGGTATACAGTGTCCTTCACCTAGCTAACTAATAAGTGACACCGTGTGTTAGCTAGCTAGCAGGCACACTTAGCTTAGTGATTAGCTTCATGGGCACTATGGTGTTGAACGCTGAGCTGTAGTCAATGAACAGCATTCTCACATAGGTGTTCCTTTTGTCCAGATGAGAAAGGGCGGAGTGGAGTGCGATTGAGATTGCATCAAATGTGGATCTGTTGGGGCGATATGCGAATTGGAGTGGGTAATAATTTAGGCAGGTTACCTTCGCTTCCTTGAGCACAGGGATTATGGTGGTCTGCTTGAAAAATTTCAGACTATGGTGGTCTGCTCAAAAATTTCAGATATTTCAGACTCGGTCAGGGAGAGGTTGAAAATGTCAGTGTCTTGACAGTTGGTCCGCGCATGCTTTGAGTACATGTCCTAGTAATCTGTCTGGCCCAGCGGCTTTGTGAATGTTGACCCGTTTGAAGGTTTTGTTCACATCGGCTACCGAAAAACATTCCTGTAGTGTACCATCTGCGTCACCTGAACACTTCCGTAGTGAGCGAGTCACTGGTACTTCCTACTTAAGTTTATGCTTGTAAGCAAGAATCAGGAGGACATGCTGGTAAATATTTGGTTAAAGTTTGCCTGCATTAAAGTCCCTGGCCACTAGGAGCGCCGCTTCTGGGTGAGCATTTTCTTCTTTGCTTATCGCCTTATAGAGTTGGTTGAGAGCGGTCTTAGTGCCAGCTTCGCTTTGTGGTGGTAAATGTCCTGTCGTGTAGCATCCGCATCATCTGACCACTTCTAAATTGAGCGAGTCACTGGTACTTCCTGCTTTAGTTTTTGCTTGTAAGCAGGAGGATATAATTATGGTCAGATTTGCCAAATGGAGGGCGGGGGAGAGCTTCGTATGCATCTCTATGTGTGGAGTAAAGGTGGTCTAGGATTTTTTTCCCCCTGGTTGCACATGTGACATGCTGGTAAAAATGTGGTAAACTGATTTAAGTTTGCCTGCATTAAAGTCTCCGGCCACTAAGAGCGCTGCTTCTGGTTGAGCATTTTCTTCTTTGCTTAGGCCTTATAGAGTTGGTTGAGAGCGGTCTTAGTGCCAGCTTCACTTTGTGGTGGTAAATACAAATAATACAGATGAGAACTCTCTTGGTAGATAGTGTGGTCGACAGCTTATCATAAGGTACTCTACCTCAGGCAAGCAATACCTCGAGACTGGCAATACCTCGAGACAAGCTAGCTTGATAGTTAGTGAAATGGTGTGCCTTCCACCTGCTGTGTACCGGAGTCCTCCTTAGGACTAGCTAGCACACAGAGTCCTTCGTTCGCAGTGCACGCTAACAAAGGTAGCCAGGTGCACAGTGTTTCCTCCGACACATTGGTGTGGCTGGTTTCCGGGTTGGATGCGTGTTAAGAAGCAGTGCGGCTTGGTTGGGTTGTGTTTCGGAGGACGCAAGGCTTTCGACCTTCGTCTCTCCCGAGCCCTTACGGGAGAAGCAACAACAGGGGTTATTGCAGATGAAGGGGGGAGGGGCAGGCTGAGGGGATGTTTATGTAACACTACAGTTTTCATGACATACATTCTATAGTTATCCAGCCCAAATCACTGGTATCTCTGCCAGAGGGAAGCGAAGAGTGTGAACCTCCTGAGGAGATAAAGGGCGACTTTCAGCCATGGGAGGCAACAACATCACAGCTACGTCATGCTAGCTTATCACAACCAGTCTTGGTTGTCTGCTTCCAGAGATACAGCAACTAACTACTACGCTATAGCATATCTGGTATAGCTAACTCTTGCAAAATGTCCTGAAGTGCATTAGAAATGTACAGAATTGTTTTGATCATATACAGTCAGGTCCATAATTATTGGCACCCTTGATAAAGATGAGGGGGAAAAAGTAAAGTATAAAATAAATAAATACAAATACTGAGCTATATTGTATGAAACAAAAAAAGGGGGAATTATATTATTTTATACTAATAAATCTGCTCAGAGAAAGAGGTTTTGTTTAACAGGTAATCAAGTCGAGACTGAGAAAGCCATTGCAAAAGGTTGATTTTGTGGTCAATTAACCATTTCTTTGTGAATTTGATGAGGCAACCAGGTTGTGGTATAAAATGTCCTGGTACTTGGTAATGTTCATGATGTCTTTGACCTTAACAAGGGCCACAGGACCA
This sequence comes from Oncorhynchus masou masou, assembly GCF_036934945.1. Lineage (NCBI taxonomy): Eukaryota > Metazoa > Chordata > Actinopteri > Salmoniformes > Salmonidae > Oncorhynchus > Oncorhynchus masou. Next base: position 13,795,484 of record NC_088219.1, on the reverse strand, counting down.
GTAGAAGCAAAATAGCCCCAGCAAGGGTGCCAATAATTATGGACCTGACAGTATATGACAAAAACAATCCTGTACATTTCTAATGCAAATAGACAATGTTTTGTCAGTTAGTGATCAGTTAGTGCTAAATCCACTCCTGACTTTCCCATGTCTAAAATAAAAACCTAAGTAAAGTGGTGTGTTTGTTTTGTTTATTAGAGTAATTCATTAGAGAAGTAACTCACCTGCTTCTCTTCTGTCCATTAATTCTGTCCTTCTGTCTCTTTGTTTTGTGCAGCTTTTGATCACAAGCATCTTCCAGAGAATTTCCTAAATGAGGAAACATCCAAAATCTCTGAATGGACACTTGCTAGTAATCACAGACACATGCCAGGTTGAACTAGAACAGGTTCCTGAACCAATGTCCAGTGACAAGTCATTCATCTTTCTCCTGAGACTCCGCCTCTTTTGTAAATGCCACCTCCCATCAGGGAGGGTCTCTCATCCACTTTGTTTACAAACAATCTCCTTTGGGCACAGAACTATCAGTTAATGACCATTTACCAAATGTGTTACAGTAGAAGAAATGAAAACGGTAGCATTTATCAATACATTAGTGGATTGTATCGTGAAGTTGATGTTTATCCTTTCTTAAAGTGAAATCTAAAACTAAATACTAACTTGCTTCATGGTATTTTCTTTTAAATGTTGTCTTACCCATGAGGTGATGGATTAGGGTAACGATGGCACAGACATTGACCAACCCTAATGTTTGTGTTTTAAAAACATTTAGCAGGATATCTGGCATGATTCCTGATCCTAAACTGTGGCGCCAGTTGCATGCCTTATGCTGTAAACACTTATTCCACCCACCCCACCACACACAAGGGCATAGACATACACATTATCTGCCTAATGTTGTGCAAGTGAAGTAAACACATACTAAGTAAACATTATAAACTGGGTGGTTTGAGCCATGAATGCTGATTGGCTGACAGCCGTGGTATATCAGACCGTATATCACGGGTATGACAAAACATGTATTTTTACTGCTCTAATTATGTTGGTAAACCGTTTATAACAGCAATAAGGCATCTCGGGTGTTTGTGGTTAATGGCCAATGTAGCACAGCTGAGGGCTGTATCCGAGCAATCCGCGGTCCGATGCGTGTAAGAACAGTCCTTAGCCGTGTTATATTGGCCATATACCACACTTCCTCGTGCCTTATTGCTTAAGTATACTATAAAAATACACTTTTATATAATTAACACTGACCATTAGATATCGAGGGCTGTCAGTGTCTTTCCTTTATATCCAATCAACTTGTTAAAACAGAATTTATTCCAAAGGGATAAACTACGGCCCTGTTAGTAGATACAGTGGCTCAAAAAGGTTTCGTAAAAGTGGCTAATTTATACAAGGCTGTCATCTCTGTAAGTTGTTTAAATCAATACTCAGTTTGACAGATGTAATACATACACAAGCTGCTTTCCATTTTATTTTTCTTTGGTTGTCCACTGAATGGAGTCTTCTCACACTGGATGCTTCATGATCAAAGAGGAGCACTTCAGTCTCAACCCGTACAACAGGTTTTGATAAAGGCAGCGATTAAAAAAAGCCATCTCCCTCTGTTCTTTCTTCTGCTTATTTCATCACGTCTTGAAACTGTGTTCATTATCCTTGGGATGTACCGTGAAGTACAATGTAAGTCCAGATGAGTCCATTATGAGTGTACCCTGGTTATCCAGAAATCTGCAGGGACAAGTGAAGTAGTCATATAAAGAACATAGAATATAGAACATAAAATATAGACGTCTCCATCTATCTATTACGCATCCAGAGAACTACTGCATTTCTGTCGCTGTTTTTCTCTGTTTGTCTGCGGCAGTGGGCAGAGGCAGTGGGAAGCTCTGCTTTCTACCATTCCAAAAAGATGACAGGTAGTGGTGATTAATAGAGAGTGTCTTCCTGTGGTCAGCTTGGTTGGAATGCCTCAGTTTCAGTCCAACGCGGTGCACAACCCATAAAGCCGGATCTCTTTTATTGAGACTGGACCCTTGACACTTGTAGGAGATTCCATACACTGAACGCAAGGGCATGAGTCTTAGACAAGAGTAAGAAATATGTCAATAGCCTGGGGACAAGGGAAGCCAATCAAGCTGGTAGAACCACTTGAACCAATATGCCTTCAACTAATGAGAGCAGCAGAATAAAGGATGAGGGGTAAAACAGCTCATAGGCCTGAGGTGCTAAAGCTCTGTTACAACAGGTTGCACTGGTCACAGACCATGCTCGGGTCATCCACTGGTTGGCCTTGTAAAGTTATTGGCATCTGGAGCTGATGCAGTGTTTGTAGGATGGGAGGACGTGATGCCCCACACTGCAAAAGTGCCTGGCGCCTAACCGCCCAAGCCCGGAATAAGCACAGAAACGGCATGACGGATGGGTATCGTGCCACCATCGCTTCTATAACAAGTCACCTAGGGACCAGTCTGAGGGCCACCAGTCACGGTTCTCTCTTATCAGCATCCAACAATTAGCTAACAGAAAGCAACACAACGGAATGTTCCTAGGCAGAAAGTAACTCATGGAAAAGGCAGTCATCTATGACAAAAATACCTACTGTCATCATTAGAGAGAAGAAAACGACCACTTCTTGAGCAGGCAAACCGGTGTTTACTTATTAGAAACAGGTTAGATAACTTACTTTTTGATAATAAGAGAAGAGTATATTTGAAGGCCCTGAAGGCATGTTGTCCTCCATACTGACGTGATGTCTACTGTATCAGTTAGTGGGATGAATGTGGTAAGGAGTTAGGAGAGCATCAAATTCCAGCTGAGGAGAATTGCAGGTGCATTCTTAGAAAAAAAAGGTGCTATCTAGAACCTAAAAGGGTTTCCTTCCCACAAAGGGTTCTACATGGAACCCAAAAGGGTTCTACCTGTAACCGAAAGGGTTCTCCTATGGAGAACTGAAAGAACCCTTTTGGAACCCTTTTTTCTAAGAGTAGATCAGAGCCCTGGGTGGTCAAGGTGGGGTTCAATAGTTGATTTTGGGTCATTTCCTGTTTATGGATGCTCTTTTGGGAGTTTTTATTACATTGTGAAAACATAATCAAGAATGGAGGCATTGTAGTCTGCAATGTGATACAGGGAAAATACAACAAATGATGAAACGTTATCAGGAAAATGCTGCAAAGAACATATTGTACTGTATGTCAATCTTCATAAAAGCAACACTATAGTTCACCAGCTTTGTGTCTCTGCATGACATTTTATCACACTAGCTCAATATAGTATGGTCTGATTAAATTGTGGTCTACAGATGTAGGATCTTAATTTGAGGAGTTTAATCCTGCAGCAATAAGAAATTAGAATTATTGTGTGGATTATAAACATGTTTTTGTGTAGGGTTTGATACATTTTTGTTAGAGCAAATAAAGTCTGAAATGTTAAAGTGGAAATTGCAAACTTTAGAACCCTTTTTAAACCTTGAATACACAACAAGTTAGCATTTTCTGAAGTGCAGGAAATGTTCTTGCAACAACAGGGTCACCACATTAAGGTCCTACACCTGTATGTTTCCGTGTCAAAGCCCTGCCACAGACTTCCTTCTGGTGCCTGTACACTTTTTCAGTAGAAAAAAGACAGATGATGTAGCTGATGAATTCTGGAAACTTGATTGAAGCTTAAGTAGTGGAACTGACACTAACTGGAACTTTTTAGAAATGCTTAAAAAAAAATGTTTTACACAGGAACTTCTCATTTGCTTCAAGTTAATCAGTATCACCACAACGCATATTTATAGACAGCCTACTTTAAATTCAAAAGGATATACTATACTAAATGTTTGTTTTTACTAACTTTTAATTGTTAACATTGGATTAAGTGTTATTTATAATCTAATTATGTACAAAGTGTTATGTTTGTTCCTTATATAATTGTCACGTATTATCAAGGTGGGTGGAATCAGGCGCAGAGAGCAGATAGTGATACGACAGTTTATTCTCCGGCGCACAAAAAACACGGTCAACCCAACACACAGGGTGAACAATCCAACACAGGCTCAAAGACAGACCGGAGAATAAAACACAAGCACTACACCAACTGACATGAATACAAATAACAATCCCGCACAAAACAAGGGCGGGACAACCTACTACTGTTGGATCCTGCATTTTACATTATAGCCATTACCATATATATGATTGAATATTATCTGCTGTGGGCTTGTGGGGATGTATGTATGTGTTATGCAACATAGCTGACTTGAAACATGGTTAAAAGTATCAGGGCCATGGGACTTTCTCATGATGGAAAAATACAGAGAAGCATGAAGACAGGAACTGTTCAATGAGTTGGGAGGGGGCACTTTCCAAGCGGGGTGTTGCGAGAACAAGCGGTCTTTTGTTAGATAACAGGAGCCAGGTGCAAGATAACGGTATGGAGCATGAGAACCTGGATGTTCTTCACAAGCAAGTTACATCTCTCAACAGAAGCGCCAAGAGGCGGGGACCCGCCTGAGCGCCTGCAATAGACTGGACAAGTTTAAACCACGCCCAGTCTCTACTGTGATAGGCCAACAGACGGGTTGGAACTGTCTATCACAGTATAAAGAATACTGTTTTACATACGTCTTGTCAGTTCTCTGTTCTGCCCTGCGTGGTATTACAGTGAGCCCGTATATACGAAAGTTGCATTTGCCATTTATTACTTAGCTAATAAAAAATACATAGTATAAACTCATTGTTATATTTATCCTGATACCAGATTTGAATTTACGCAACTCTAACACTACATATATGGACGTTAATTAAACTAAAATACACACAGGTGAAACTAATAAGACAAAACCAACAGACAAACGAAAAAGGGATCGGTAGTGGCTAGTAGGACGGTGACGAAGACCGCCGAGCACCGCTCGAACAGGCAGGAGAGCCAACTTCGGCGGAAGTCGTGACAGTAATGACAAACCGGGGAATAGGTTTAACTACTTTTAATAAACATATACTTCAGCTTGACAACTCCATGTTTAGCCATGCAAGGCATTCTTTAACCAACTCCCGCGCACGCATATCCTGCTGAGTAACGTAGTCTAAATGTTATTAACACATAACAACACACAAAGCTTCTGTGTTTATCGCTTACCTACTGACTGTTAATGAACGTGCATAGTTAATTTACTTTATAGTTGTAGATTATTAATGGTCTGTACAATCCCCCTGTAATGTTCTTTCCTGTAGTTTGTCTTTCTGTGTTTTTCATAGATTTAAGGATGTGGCTAGTGGAACAGGAAATGTAACACCTACCATGGCTGTTTAAAAAAATGTTCATCTAAAGGGGATAAAAGAGGAAGTCACTGAGCAGCCATACACAAATACATTAGCGTATAGCTAGTTACGTTCATTCCCACTGTCATCCATTTTGACATGAAGATGGTTGGAAGCTGGTTGTTTCTCCTCATCTCTCTCCAAGGATATGAGGCTCCCTCCACCCCCAGTAAGATTGTCCTGTTGGAATAATGATGCTACACCTGTGCCATTTATTTTAATGTTAATTTATTCAACCTGTTTAAGACCTGGTGCTACAACAACACATCCGGCCAATGTGCCCTTAACCTTTGATACTGTTTTTAATCTTAGAGAATCTTTGTAGGATTTATTATAATTTTTTTACATGTATTTGTGTTAATAAAATTGATTATCTTATCATTTTATCGTGTGCTCATGTTGATGGATGGTTTCCGCTCAGTTGACATTTGTCTTGAATTTTTTTTCAATGTTCACAAAAGTGTTTCAGCAAATTATATATATCTTTTTTTTTCTCCAGTTATTAATAACTGTTTTAGACTGTGACATATAGTATTCTATGTTCAGGAAATATAATCGTTACATTTCAAAAACTCTCCATTTTTTGGTTGAACTATATTTATTGAATTGATGTACATCGACTTACCTGGTTTGTAAATGTAATTACATAATGCCAATTTAATTACCCTTCTGTTTCGTTGGGAGTCATCAAATAATTAACAAATTACACTTTATACCAGGTATTATAGCAATTTATTTGATCAAACTATTACATAACTTCCTAGAAACACAAAATAATCTGAAAAGTAAAGTTTCATGTGCCATTTCTATTGCTGATGCGACACCAAAAGTCCCCTGCTAGTCTGAGATTGACGTCAACTACTTTGTGGTTTCCTGTAACATGGCCATCCATCTTGTCTCATACATTCACATACTGATAAAATGATTCATTTAATTCAATGTGATGGTGGAAAAGTACTCTAGTCATGATATACATGAAGGTATAGACCCTTAATATATATTATCTGATTTGTCTCTTAAAACACTGTAAACGCCCAATGTAATTATGCAACTCATTTTGATATCATAACACAGCTCCCCTTTAAAAGATATTAGAAACAGATTTTCAACTTTTGTTCAATTTTTTCAGATGTAAACTGCCTGATCATTAATCTGGATTATGTCAACTGCATCTGGAGTGAACAGAGGATCCCAGAGGTCAACTTCACCTTTTTCAGCAGCAGGTTAGTGCAATGTGATGGGTGTTGAGGTCTTTGCCCAAAATGCTTGCCAAGTATTTGGTCCCATATTCCTAGCACTCAATGACCACATCAACCTTGTGACTCTACAAACTCTTTGAATGCATTTGCATTTGGTTTTGGTTGTATTTCAGATTATATTTAGCCCAATAGGAACTGAATGGTGAATAATGTATTATGTCATTTTGGAGTAACTTTTATTGTTATAAAGAAATTAAGATGTTCCCGAACACTTCTACATTCATGTGGATACTATAATGATTATGGATAATCATGAATCCTGAAAAATGATGAGTGAGAAGGTTGCAGAGGCACAAAGATCATACCCCCTAACAATGCTAACCTCCCCTGTTATTGGTAATGGTGAGAGGTTAGTATGTTTTGTTGTATCTTTTATAACCTCCTCAGTCATCGCTATTCATGATTTATTTTCTTAATCATGGCATTATCAGGATTAATTTAGAAGTGTTCAGAAACATCTTATCACAGAAAGAAAATTACTCCAGTCATCATTCACCATTCAGTTGCTATTAGGCAAAATTTAACTCAACACAACCAAAACAAACTGCAAATGCATCCAACAAGTTTGTCACTTTTGACTACTATAATACATAAGTTAGTTTGCACAAATACTTAAGACTTCTTCAAATGGGGGGGACTAGATACATAAAATGCTTTAATTTCTAATGTCACGGTTTTCTGTAGGCGAAAGAGAGTCGGACCAAAATGCGGCGTGGCTATTACGATCCATGTTTAATAAAACAGAAGTAAACACGAATCAAATACAAAACAAACAATACATGAAAACCGAAACAGCCTCATACTGGTGTAAACTTGCACACGACAGACATAAGGACAAAACCCAACACCAAACAGGCTACCTAAATATGCTTCCCAATCAGAGACAATGACTAACACCTGCCTCTGATTGAGAACCATTTCAGGCCAAACATAGAAACAGACAAACTAGACACACAAAATAGAATGCCAATTCAGATCACACCCTGACCAAACAAAACATAGAAACATACAAAGAAAACTATGGTCAGGGTGTGACATCTAAACTGTAAAATACATACATTATGTTTGAAAATACCCTTGAATAAAAATTGACATTCTGTACTGTTGCCTCATAGGAAACATCTCAAATCCAAAATATTGGAGTATAGAACCCAAAACATTTATAATCGCTTCACTGTCCGAATACAAACAGGGGGGGATTGTATCTCTGTCAAATCTTGAATATCCGTACTTGGGTACTAATTCTCATCCATCAATTTCACAGGTTCATCAAAGGTAATATGGAGGAGTGCACAACATATCTCCAGGAGAAGAGTTATGCTGTGGGATGTAGACTGTCCTATGACAAGTCTGACAGGTTTAGAACACTGACAACCAAGCTGGTCCATCAGAACAACAGTAATGTGCAGAACCATAACCTGAAAAGCATGGGTAGGTTATTTTTCTCAATCAAATCAGAACCTTACATACAGAACAGCATGTAACATGAAGAGCAATAGTCATCTTTAGGTTTTTTAACTTGTGTTTTTCCTATTTCAATCTTCATTTGATGTGTCGTTAACATTTGACCCTCCTTAACGCTTTTTCTAGTGAAGCTTTACCCTCCTGTCAACCTGTCAGTTGAGATGAACAAAGACCCAGAGCTGAATCTGTACTGGAACAACAGCAAGAACACCTTATGCATTGAGAGTGAAGTTCGCTACAGAATAAACAGCGACAAGTGGAAGGTGGGCATGGGTCAGGACTCAGGAGCTGGACCACTGTTTGGACACTGTAGCCTACTGGTCATTTTTCAACAAAATGCTGGACAAATCTTTGAAAGAACTCTCTCTCTCCTCCACTCTCTTTGTTCCTTTCTTCAGACTTCTACTCCAAGCAAGGAACAGAAGTATGCTGTGGCTTTCCCGTTAAAGAGCAGTCGGTATGAGTTTCAAGTGAGAGCACGAGTAAACGACATGTGTGGAGAGTCCAAGTTCTGGAGTGAATGGAGTCAGCCCATTCAATGGGATTCCATGAAGGGAAATAACATCACAGGTAATTACATACAACATCTCTGCTTTGCTTTATGGTTATAAAGTAGTGCTCAGACTTCTGTCAGGACTTTGTTATGTCAACCTTTCTCTTTGGCCTAGACATATCTGGCAGCTCAATGTCTGTGTGGAAGCCAGTACTGTCATTAGTGGGTACCATGACACTCTTCATATTGGCCTGCATGCTGGTCTACAGGGAAAGGTGGGTTTGCCAACAGAAGTTAACACCACACTTAGGCCCCAAATAAAGACTAAAATCAAGGGGTATCGTTTACATTTTTTTTTAATCAGTCTCCTCCATTCTTCCTCTGAAAAAAAGTGATCCTCTGATTCTGAACTGACCCTATCTCTTTGTAGAGAACGACTGAGATTCATCCTCATTCCCATTGTGCCTAATCCAGGAAAGAACCTAGATGAGAATGTAGAGGTAATATTTATCCCTGGTTCCATGCATTGCACTTCATTATAATCTTTGTTTCTCTATTACTGTTATCTACAGTGTAAATCCCATCTTATATCTCACATATTACATGTAACCTTTACATTTAAAGGCCTGGCGTCAAATCTCCAAGGACATTTGCTTCCAGTCTAACTTCACTGAGCTTGCCTGTCCTGTTCGTGAGTACAGTCTGGTTCCCCAAACTGGCAGCGTCAGTGAATCTGAGAGCAACCTCTCCATTACAACAGACCAGTCAGATCTCCTGTCCATGTGTTCCTCCTCAGCTTCCACTTTTCCTGTCACAAGTGAAAATGAACAAGCTGGTATTGAATGAGACTTACAATGGCTGCATTCTAATTACCCTTCTCCCCTAGGTGTGCACTTGCTTGCTCCCCCTCATTGATAATACGTATTAGATGGGTGTATGCATGGGCTAAAGGGAGTTTCTATCATATTTTTTGTTGTTGAATTTTAACATATGAATATCCTTAATATTACGGCGCCCAATCCGTAATAAATGCAAGCATTTTTGTTTGATTTTCAACCATTTGTACGATTTTTAAATGCATCGATTTTTGAGAGAGAATAAAACATAAAATGCACTGAACATTGCAATAATGACATACCCTCCTATTGTGAGAAAAAACGCTGTTAATTACACAAACTGACCACATACAATATAGTGTAGCATTATGAGCTAGGCTACTTATGAGCGTGCATGTCTAAAATGGTTCTAATAATGTCATTGAAAAAAAAGTCATCTATGCATAAACAAGCTAATGAAAAAATTATCTTAACACAGGGTTAAACATAGTTGGAATTGATTGAGTGTTCAGCTGACAGTTTTAATATTATAAACAATCCCTTGTGAAATTTAAATTGTACTATTGCACACTGTATCTCGTTGGAATAGAGGGAGCATCTGAAATGTTGAATATTAGCCTATACCTTCATTAAAATGGTATTTTAAAGGAGCTTGTATTTAAATGTATTAGGGATACCTACTGCTCTTCCTGGGGTCCAAACACATTAAGGCACTTACATTACATATAAAACAAATTATAAAATAGTACAAAAGATAAAACAGTACATCATACAACATAATTACACCACTGCATATCTACAATACAAAATGTATAATACCACCATACAACAATATTACAATGTACATGTGTGGAGAGTGAGTGTACTAGTGCTTGTGTGCCTATGCCTGTGTCTGTACCTTTGTGTATATTTCTTCACAGTCCCCGCTGTTCCATAAGGTATATTTTAATCTGTTTAAAAAAAATCTGATTGTAATAGTATTTTCTTTAAAATGTTGTTTCCAAGCGGGGGTTACTGCTATAAAAATTACTATAGACTATTGGCCTATTTCCTCTTAAATAAATATGATAAACGTTGCTTCCTAATGTTGCATGATATCCTGTAATCCTACCAGTGGCGACCTGTCATTCAGGGCAGGTGCCCCACCTGTTTTAAGTCATATCAGTTTGCAAACAATGTAAAAAAAAAAACATAGTCATTGAGATAATAAAGCTGCAGACAAACATGGTCTCTTTTTTTGCTTTCTTGAGTAACATGCTGACCACACCGCTCGCGTCACGTGCGCAAGCTTTGCGGAATAATTTTACACATACAAGTTATTCAATCATTGAACCCACACTGCTTGCGCGAGTCAACGAGTGTCTGTGTAGCCAGGTGATAAAATAGAACTTGGTTCTACTTGTGACACTTGATGCGCTGCAAGTCCTACCGCTCCCATCTCCTCATTGATTTTTAGGAGCATATACCCACATGGGTGATTGAAAGATGAACTGAGGTCCACATTCCAGTCCAGTTGGTGATGACAATGCACTTTAAAGTTGCTTGCTAACCGCAATATAAAGTCCAAAGAAGAAGAAGAGCCCTGAAGGAGGGGAGATGACTAGAAATGAACTCGGTTTATCTGAGGATTAATTGTCAGAGTAGAGGACCTTGTGCATTTCAGGTAAAATAACAACCCAATGTTTATTAGCCAGCCAGCAACAACAAGCTAGCTAGCTAAATTGCCATAAATGTTTAATGCTTTTTGACCTGTTCCCAAATGAATTGGCCCAAACTATCATGGGCCAAACACTAAGGCAGTCCTGAAGAGGGCGCGACAAAGCCTATTCCCCCTCAGGAGTCTGAAAAGATTTGGCATTGGTCCTCAGATCCTCAAAAGGTTCTTCAGCTGTACCATCGAGAGCATCCTGACTGGTTGCATCACTGCCTGGTATGGCAACTGCTTGGCCTCAGACCACAAGGCACTACGGAGTGTAGTGCGTACGGCCCAGTACATCACTGGGGCCAAGCTTCCTGCAATCCAGGACCTCTATATCAGGCGGTGTCAGAGGAAGGCCCTAAAAATTGTCAAAGACTCCAGCCACCCTCCTCATAGAATGTTTTCTCTGCTACCGCACGGCAAGCGATACCGGAGCGCCAAGTCGAGATCCAAAAGGCTTCTCAATAGCTTCTACCCTCAAGCCATAATACTCCTAAACAGCTAATCAAAGGGATACCCAGACATCTCTTTTACACTGCTGCAACTCTCTGTTTATAATCTATAAGTAGTCACTTTAACTCTACCTACATGTACATATTATCTCAATTATCTCGACTAACCGGTGCCCCCCGGCACATTGACTCTGTATAGGTACCCCCTGTATATAGCCTTGCTTGTTATTTTACTGCTGCTGTTTAATTATTTGTTATTTTCTATTTACTTTTTTTTACTTATCCATTTTTTTCTTAACTCTCTTAAAATGCTTAACTTCTTAAAGCATTGTTTGTTAGGGGCTTGTAAGTAAGCATTTCACTGTAAGGTCTACACCTGTTGTATTTGGCACGTGACAAATACAATTTGATTTGACTTACTGTGACATTTTTATTATTTTATTTAACCTTTATTTAACTAGGCAAGTCAGTTAAGAACAATTTCTTATTTACAATGACGGCCTACCGAAAGGCAAAAGGCTTCCTGCGGGGATGGGTGATTCAAAATAAAAATATAGTGCAATACACACATCACAACAAGAGAGACACCACAACACTACATAAAGAGAGACCTAAGACAACAACATAGCATGGCAGCAACACATGACAACACAGCATGGTCGCAACACCACATGACAACATGGCAGCAGCACAAAACATGGTACAAACCTTTATTGGGCACAGACAACAGCACAAAGGCAAGAAGGTAGAGACAACACATCACGTGAATCAGCCAAGAAATGCTTACTTACAAGCCCTTAACCAACAATGCAGTTTTAAAAAATAGAGTTATATAAGCAATTGTTATAATTGGCTAATTCCTCTGTTAGCTTATTTTACACCTATATATGAATAGATCTATGTTTGAATTGTGCCTCGTGTGTTCAAAATAATATCACATTTGATCCCTGCTTTCTTTAGCCCCCCCAGGAGTGAGTTTATCTGACAAATAACAAACTTCAACTGAAAACACTGCATGACATGTACAGTATGTTTGTCTAACGTTTGAGGCGTTTGAATCTATTTTATGACATTTCCAGAATGGACGTATTCATCACTGATCGCATTTGATACTGTGGCACGTTCAGTCAGTGTGGGGATTCGATTAATTCTCCGGGCACTCCCGGGTTAGCGTTGATTGCGTTCGTTTTTGAACCCGTTTAGGCCGACACCGAAAGGTTAAGCACGTGGAGTAATTTGTAGGATTCGGTGTTTTCACATGCAAAATGTATTGCTCTTTTTTTAAAGTCTTTATCTACCTTCCCAATGAAAACTAGTTGTAACATTTGAGCATATATTTTAAGGAAAGGAGATATTGTATGTTTTTGAACGATACATATTGTTGCCTTGTTGGTAAAACATGACCGACTGGCGCAGATTACTGTTCCATTTGAGAGGGCGCCCCTCGACACCGCTTTTACCCATTTTACGTCATGGGCCATAGCCCCGGTGCACTTAATCGAACTCCCTCAGTGTGGCTGGGTGTGTGTAGCGAGAGAGGGCACAGGGTGGCCCTCTAAATCAGGGTAGATTCATTTACATTTGCATACCACATCAAATTAATGAAAGGGGAGATCTAATAATTATTTCTCAGTATTGAGTGTTCTGACGTGAACTCACTGGGTTGTCGGATAAGGAAAATGTCAGATCCCACAGTGGCTGATACTCGCCGGTTAAATTCAAAGCCTCAGGACCTGACGGATGCTTATGGTCCCCCCAGCAATTTTCTTGAAATTGACGTTTATGACCCACAAACTGTTGGAGTCGGGCGGAACCGTTTCACAACTTACGAAGTCCGTATGCGGGTAGGTTGCTGAAGATGGATATCTGTCGTTACATATCTAGCTAAACCTACAAACATTTTCAGCTAGCTAATTAGTTATAGCTTACGAACGTTAGGTGGATGAAAATCGAGGCCCAGGATTTAGTCCGGCCTACTCACTGAGGTATTAAGAACGGGCCTACTAGCTAGCTAACCTAGCATTGTCAGCTAGGGAAGTTATTAAAATACCCTTGGAGGTAACGTTAACTTTCTAGCCCTTTTAGGCTAACAGGGTTAGCTAACGTTAGTTATATACTTGTTGGCTGTCTCTTGACGAGAATATTCTTGTTTCTGCTTTTATTAAATGCAGACAAACCTGCCGATTTTTAAGTTAAAGGATTCCATTGTGCGAAGAAGATACAGTGACTTTGAGTGGTTGAAGAATGAGTTGGAGCGAGACAGCAAGGTGAGTGAAATATTATCTATTTGTTTTGGGGTAAAATGTATTTTGGGTAGGATCTATATTGATGGACTATAATAAATACTGTATCTACATATCATTACAGTAGGGTTTTTCTCAATGGTGACGTCTACACAAGTTGCTTATTACATTACTAATGTCATTAGTTGGAGAAATAATAATGTAATTAGTCATGGTTAAATTAATCAGCTATTTTAAAGGCTATGGACTAAGTACATTGCTATTGATTTATTCCAGATTGTAGTGCCGCCCTTGCCTGGGAAGGCATTGAAGAGACAGCTACCTTTCCGTGGGGATGAAGGCATTTTTGAAGAGGCTTTTATCGAAGAGCGACGTGTGGGTCTAGAGCAGTTCATCAACAGGTGGGTCTTAACTTATTAAACATTAGAGGATCATCTTGAGACAACCGATGCCAGGAGAAAACATACATTTTGAGCTAACCAAGATCAACCTTTTTGTAATAATGTGAAGTAAGCTGAAACAATGTTGTGGTGACAGATTTGGAATTGGCTTCTGCTGGTGTGGATAACTAAAAGTCATATTTTTAGACACCATTTTTGAAATGCACAGTTGGCAAGATGTTTAAATGCATATATTTTTTTATAAATTCATGTCTTTCTCTTTTTTTCTAGAATTGCAGGTCATCCTCTCGCTCAAAACGAGCGCTGTCTTCACATGTTTTTGCAGGACGAGAGCCTTGACCGTAACTACATTCCCGGAAAGGTACGGCCAGTGGGTTTGACAATGGGCTGTGGAAATGACTGCTTTCTGCTCTTCTACTTGCTCTGTTCCCCTTCTCTCATTTGTTATTTTTCCACTGAGCTCTTTGTTATTCAAACTAGTGCAATACTGTAATTTCTGGACTATTAAGCGCACCTGAATATAAGCCGCACCCACTGAATTAAAAAAAAAAAAGTATTTTGTACATAAATAAGCCGCACATGTCTATAAGCCGCAGGTGCCTACCAGTACATTGAAACAAATTAACTTTACACAGCCTTTAAACAAAACACGGCTTGTAACAAAAATAAATAGGCTTTTAAACGAAACACGGCTTGTAAAAAAAATAAATAATTGCAGTAAACAGTAGCCTACCAAGAAAGTCATTGGTCACTATCTTCCTCCTGTCCACTGAAGTCATCTCCTTCGGTGTCGGAATTGAATAGCCTCAGTTGAAACACCTCGGCCGTCTGCTCTCTGTGTGTTGACCCAGTCTACAAGCTCATTTTCTAGTTTGGGCCATCTGCTTTTCTTCCCTCTGAAAGATTTTGTTGTATTTTTGCACTGAGTCAGTTCCTCACGCTGCTGTTTCCAACATCTTATCATTGACTCATTAAGGCCAAGCTCCCGTGCAGCAGCTTTATTTCCTTTTCCAACAGCCAGATTGATCGCCTTCAACTTGAAAACTGCATCATATGCATTTCTCCGTGTCTTTGCCATGATGAGGGTGACAAAATGACTACCGTAATCCATAATGATGGAAAGTTTGAGCGCGCTCGATTTACGTCACATTATGTGACGGTGCTCAGTTTTTTGACGGCATGAATCTTGTGAAAGCGGGAAAAATCCATAGATTAGCCGCGTCATTGTATAAGCCGCGAGGTTCAAAGCGTGGGAAAAAAGTAGCGGCTTATAGTCTGGAAATTACGGTACTTGGTTTTATTTCATATGTTGTGTATATACTACTGTGTATGGTAAATTGAGTGGTGTGTTTACTGATTCTATTTATTCTCTTTTTATACAGGTATGAAGTAAGTTTGACTGTTTATTTACTTTTTAAACACTAAAATCTTTTGGAAGTCAGATGATAGCATGGCCACAAAATCTTGTGATGTTAGTGACAGTTCACATAGCTAATATATCTGTGCTGCTTAATTAGTATAAAATAAAATAAATCTGACCTGACTTTACACAATGTGTGGAACATCTCTTTCACTAATGGAAAGATGATATCTGATCATATGTGGCACAATTGTTTGGGATCCCAGATCCAGTGATCCAGAGGCGAGATGTGCATAGCACCGGCCAGAACCCGTCTGATTTATCACCTCGTCCCGATAAAGCATACAGAGCCCTATCCCCGTCGCAGCCGCAACCACCTCTGACAGCTGCCTCTGTCTCTCTAATGCCTTGTAATGTATATACATGTATATTCTTCTAGATACAACAACAAAACCGGTTCACGGCCCTCCCCAGCCCTATAATGTGTGTGTAGCTAAGCACACTAAATGGGGTGTGTTACAGGGAAGTTAGTACATAGTTGCAGATTTACAAATAAACAGAAATGAGATTTTCTTTAAAAAAATATGTATCTGACTGAATTTTCCCCCTAAAAAAAGCATTGCATTTGACACTGTAGTTGAGTCCACCTCTGTATCAATTCCAGCTATGCCTCATCTGCCCAACCTCCCAGCTACATTTGTTTCACTTGTCTTTGTCCCTCCCTCAATAAATGATTTTCTTCAATGATTTAATCCACAAATCACAATCTCTCTCTAATGATCTTCATCCATAGAAGACTGGCTGTGTCTACGTGTAAAGTATATATGATAACCTAATAGAAAATACATAGCTGTTTGAGAGGAAATTGTTATACTCTCTCTGCCCAGCATAGCCTAAAGGATTATATGTTCATGGTTCTGTCATTCCAGTTAATGGGTTACCCATTTTTTTTCACACATCAATAATGAAAAAATACCTATTTCTGTCATTCCTTCTGGAGATGTTTCACTTTTTTAATAGTCTGATTTCATACCTTTAAGTTTTCAATCATAATGTATCTCTGTCCCTTGTTACCCACAGTAACCAAAATTGTTTCTCCAATTGTATGATTAAAATCTCTGGATATCAGTAAACAATGGTACCTTCCAAAGTTAAGCAAAATGTAGCATCATTGGAAAAAGGTTTTTTAAAGGGAGATCTTCCCATACTTTTCCTCTAACATGACATTCCATGTTTCTTTGCATTTTCCATTGAAATAAGAATTTGTGGCTTTCCAACATGCTCATGCAGTTAGATTTTTCTATTATGATTACTTTTTATTATCAGATTTTTTTTGTAACTTTGTTTGCCTTGAATTGTTCATTATCAGTCTTTGCATCGTCTTCAGTCTGTTTATGGGAATGTAATGTCAGGTAATCAAACCACTGTGAAAACAAGGGGCTGATGAATAATCCACACATTTTTATTGATAAAGAAGCTTTTGGCATGAAGTTTATTGACCTAAAGTATTTCTTGAATGCCTTTTTTGTCGTATGTATTTTGTCTTCATTATTATCATGTACATTTAATCTCCGTTTTCAGAAGAGCTGCCTTGTTTGTACCATAAATAAAATTCCCTCTACCTGTAGGGCTATGTCCAGTTGTCTCTTTTAAATGGTCTGTTCAAATTCATGTCGGGATATGTGTTTCCTAATGCATCTTGTACCGGACCATACTGTTTATTTCCTGAATTTGATTTTTAACTAGAATGTCATTTCTTAGGTGGCCTCGTAGGTGTCCAGCTGATTCCGGAAGTAGAATAGTCCCTGTTGCTCCAAGAGATTAGTTTATGGAAACATAGTTCTTAGTCGAAAGCAAGTCATATTCTAATAAACCATCTATTTTCCCTTTATAAGCATTTTCCAGCAATCATAATCTGTGTTAAAATGTAAACTCTTGGTATAACTAATAACTTCAAAAATAGGTCAACATGGTTATATAAGATTACACTCCATGGACAACCAAAGTACTGAGTGCTGTAGTTTGGTGGATGGATGAATGGGGTTACTTGCTCTGTTAAACTTTAATTTCTTAGTAGCATACTCTAGGAATTTGCGGGATTAACAGGGGGAAGGAAAGTGTAGTCAAGGGGATTAAACTTCTCCCCAAAATACCTGACCTGTATGGTTCATGGCTCACAAATCTAATTAAAGTTGACTGTAATACAACACATTGTATATGGGAAGCCATATGTCATACATATAGTGACACCACAGAACAATGAGACAGATATTTCACCGGATGTATCAATGTGAAGCATCCGCTTGGTGTTTCCATTCACTACCAAATATGGAAGCCATGTGTCCGGCAGTGGGAGAAGCTGGAACGAGATTCATTTTGGCTGACATTCTGCACATTTTCTCATCGATGAAACATTTGATCTCAATACTGTTTTCTGTTCCCAAAACTAGAATCTGTTATGACCAGAGTGGATTAAGATAATTAGACTTTACCTTTTGCTAAATTAAAAAAAATGTTATTGTTTCGAAAGAGTACAAAGGTGAATTGAGTTATTGCAACTGCACACTTCACAGAGTAGGCATTCCCTAACGTAAATATGCAAATATTTGCTAAAATTCGCCAATAGGATATCGTAAACTTGTGCTTGGCTCTGCCCACCGCCTTGCTTGTTCTGCCGACATGACTCATTTATTTCTATTTGGTTTAGTTCTAAAGATATTTAGTGACACCATCAGTATTTCCTCATTAAAATGGTCATTGCACCTCTAACACTCCACACAAGAGCATTGGGGGCGGAGATGAATAACATTGTTTCTTCTATTAATCTGGGTGATAAAGCTACAGAGGATATCGTGGAAAGTCCTTGGTGCCAGGCCAGTGGCTGGAGTGAAAGATCTTGAAAAGAGAATGACCCTCTCTTTCCATACTTGGGTAAGCCTCTTTTGGGGAAGGCAGGCTGCTGCCTGAACCAGTATCTGGATATGATGAGTTCTCATCTCTCAATTCAATTTAAAGGGTTTTATTGGCATGGGAAACATATGTTTACATTACCAAAGCAAGTGAAATAGCTAATAAACAAAAGTGAAATAAACAATTAAAAATTAACAGTAAACATTACATTTACAAAAGAATAAAGACATTTCAAATGTCATGTTATGTATACATACAGTGTTGTAATGATGTGCAAATTGTTAAAGTACGAAAGGGGGAAGAAAAAAAAACATAAATGAAGGTTGTATTTACAATGGTGTTTGTTCTTCACTGGTTGCCCTTTTCGTGTGGCAACAGGTCACACATTTTGCTGCTGTGATTGCACACTGTGGTATTTCACCCAATAGATAGTTTAGCAAAATTTGATTTATTTTCAAATTATTTGTGGGTTTGTGTAATCTCTCTCACACACACACACACACACACACACACACACACACACACACACACACACACACACACACAGGAAGCCACTTTAGAACATTGAGAAGAACCCTGGAATTCATGAATGGTTTGCTCCACCCCTCAAAGAAGGGTCCCTGCTATCTAGAATCCTTGGGACGTCCATACCCCCCTTTGAAGTTGAAATGTAAAATGGTTAAGGTAGGGTTTAGGGTGTGTGGAGGTCCAAAGAATCCCTAATAGCACTGCCCCATAAAGAAGGACTTGTTTATACTATGATTTACACGTCACTGGCTCCGCCCTCTGAAAATCAAAAAGTCCACAAGGAAATTTCACCGAGGAAATCAAGATGTTTCATCAGCCCATGGAAGTCAGCAGTATTTTGTCGTGCGGTGGCTAAGTCCTCCGAACACTTCAGAGTGAAGAGCAACGGTAAAGTAGCTTGCAAATATCACACATTTTACCTAAACGTAGGTCTGCTTTATACCTTTTGATATCGTGGTCCATGTGTTTGCATGAACTGCACGAGGCTCCGTAGTCTTTTATTATAACTCTGAAGCAATTATTTCTCGTGTGCTGTCAGATGTACTCCTGTTACTCAATTTTGAAACAATACATTCAAGGTTATTTGTTACTCAATTTTGAAACAATACATTCAAGGTTATTGTTTCGGTGTTAAAATGATCAGTGGTATTTATTTGTTTGAAACAAATAATGTTTACCAAACCTAACATCGTACAACGAACGTTACCAGCATTGCTAGCTATGCGATTGTTTTAGACGATAGCTAACTAGCATATTGCTAATATTGTATTGTAATGATCAATTTCATTAAACACGTGCAGTTTAAATTTACATTACTGCAACTGTCTGCCGTTTGAAAAAGTGTCAATTCATTATTGTTTAGCCAGTTCGTGCTAGCTAGCAAACAAACAAACAGTCTTGAGTCAACTAGCAAACGTTAACTAACGTTAGTTAGCCATGTAATTTATATATTTAACTAGCTAGCTAGGAAACAACACATCAACGAACTGTGTGGATATGTGTAGCATAAATATGGATGCGTTCGTAAATTCGCTCTGGAGTGCACTCTGGGCGTTCCGCTCTCGGAGCGTTCAATTGGCCGCTCCGGCCAGGGAGTAGCGTTGATCCGAGCGTCCTGACCACAGCGACAGTCAAGCACCCAAGCCAAGGTTGGCCAGCTTGTTAGCTAACGTAAACTCGTACATCGCCTTGGTCCGTACAATTGTCCTTATTTTAGCGCCCCCAAAACGTAATACTTCCAGATCAACTGTAATGTCAATACCATTGTAAAGCACAATTTCTCCCCTTTCCAACAGAATCAATTACATGACCTAAACGCTGCCTGTTTCTGCATACTTCAAGCAGTCAATGGAGCCTCGTCGGCTATTTTTAAAAATGGCGGGTGGGGAAGTGAAACTAATGCGTGATAGTGAGAAGGCGAGATGTTGTGTGGGGAAAATAGCTTTTTTCACGCGATCTGTCCAACTTAGCACCTTATCGCCTCTAAAATGTAAATGAAACACTATAGAGAGTTTATATAATGTGTCATTACATTACATACCTATTTGAAGGTTTGTGTCAAATTTGAATCGCGTTTTTAGGGCAGTGCTAAAGTAATCTTAGAAGTAAACAGCGACTATGAGAATGATGATCGCATGCAATGATGATGCAAAAAATGACTCGGTATCCCCCCCTTACCCCCGTCACTGTCCATTTCTTATTTTTTTCCCCTTTAAAAAAAATGTGATCCCTTTTTCTCCCCAATTTTGTGGTATCCAATTGTTAGTAGCTACTATCTTGTCTCATCGCTACAACTCCCGTACGGGCTCGGGAGAGACGAAGGTTGAAAGTCATGCGTCCTCCGATACACAACCAAACCAAGCCGCACGGTTTCTTAACACAGCGCGCATCCAACCCGGAAGCCAGCCGCACCAATGTGTCGGAGGAAACACTGTGCACCTGGCAACCTTGGTTAGCGCGCACTGCGCCCGGCCCGCCACAGGAGTCACTGGTGCGCGATGAGACGGATATTCCTACCGGCCTAGCCCTCCCTAACCCGGACGACGCTAGGCCAATTGTGCGTCGCCCCACGGACCTCGCGGCCGGTTACGACAGAGCCTGGGCGAGAACCCAGAGTCTCTGGTGGCACAGCTAGCGCTGCAGTACAGCGCCCACTGCGCCACCCGGGAGGCCCCCACTGTCCATTTCTTGAGAGAAGTGCTGAGATGAGAGAAGTGCTACACCTGTTGGAGAGAGATTGTAATACAGAAATAGTTGCTTTATGCATTCTGTACGTTACGACATGACGCGTCAGGATGTAACGGAGGGTCAGTTTTTTTTTTTTTTACTTTTCTTCAATACTATAGAGCCATTACCATGTCGATCAACGCTTGAATAGAAACCTAGTTCACACCCCTGATTTTGAAGTCAGCAAAGTTGCTTCAGTGCCATTAGTTTTCTTTGTAGCCTTTTTTGAATGTTGTGGTTGCGCACATTTGTACGGAATGGGGTGAGTTTACGTTACTTCGAGACAAAAATGACCATTTTACTTGACCTAGCAGAGCTGGTTAGTCTGTTTTCATGTTATCCAGAGTGTTGGTGTATTTAACTGTTGCTGGCAACAATTTAATTATGCTTTTTGCCGATGTTTACTGGCACCGCCCATATTCAACGGGTGTTGCGCGTTAGTCATCAGTTATTCTGCGCTCTGGCACGCTCAAACGAGAGTGCACCGAAATCGGAGTAGATAGCCAGAGTGAATTTACGAACACACGCTAAGGTAGCTAACGAGCAAACCGATCATAGACAACTTTCACAGGTTAGTGTAATAAACTCACCGAAAGAAGAAACGTCATTATCAACTGTGTTTATTTTCAGCAAACTTAACGTGTAAATATTTGTATGAACATAACAAGATTCAACAACTGAGACATAAACTGAACAAGTTCCACAGACCTGTGACAGAAACAGAAATTGAATAATGTGTCCCTGAACAAAGGGGAGGTCAAAAGTAACAGTCAGTATCTGGTGTGGCCACCAGGTGCATTAAGTACTGCAGTGCATCTCCTCCTCATGGACTGTACCAGATTTGCCAGTTCTTGCTGTGAGATGTTATGTTACCCCACTCTTCCACCAAGGCACCTGCAAGTTCCAGGACATTTCTGGGGGGAATGGCCCTAGCCCTCACCCTCCGATCCATCAGTTCCCAGACGTGCTCAATGGGATTGAGATCCGGGCTCTTCGTTGGCCATGGCAGAACACTGATATTCCTGTCTTGCAGGAAATCACGCACAGAACGAGCAGTATGGCTCGTGGCATTGTCATCCTGGAGGGTCATGTCAGGATGAGTCAGCAGGAAGGGTACCACATGAGGGAGGAGGATGTCTTCCATGTAACGCGCAGTGTTGAGATTGTCTGCAATGACAACGAGCTCAGTCCGATGATGCTGTGACACACCGCCCCAGACCATGATGGACCCTCCACCTCCAAATCGATCCCGCTCCAGAGTACAGGCCTTGGTGTAACGCTCATTCTTTCGACGATAAACGCGAATCTGACCATCACCCCATGTAAGTCAAAACCATGACTCGTCAGTGAAGAGCACCTTTTGCCAGTCCTGTCTGATCCAGCAACGGTGGGTTTGTGCCCATAGGCGATGATGTTGCCGGTGATGTCTGGTGAGGACCTGCTTTACAACAGGCCTACAAGCCTTCAGTCTAGCTGCTCACCGCCTATTGCAGACAGTCTGAGCACTGATGGAAGGATTGTGCGTTCCTGGTGTGCGTTCCTGGTGTAACTCGGGCCGTTGTTGTTGCCATCCTGTACCTGTCACACAGGTGTGATGTTTGGATGTACTGATCCTGTGCAGGTGTTGTTACACGTGGTCTGCCACTGCGAGGATGATTAGCTGTCCATCCTGTCTCCCTGTAGCGCTGTCTTAGGCGTCTCACAGTACTGACATGGCAATTTATTGCCTTGGCCACATCTGCAGTCCTCGTGCCTCCTTTCAGCATGCCTAAGGCACGTTCACGCAGATGAGCAGGGACCCTGGGCATCTTTCTTTTGGTGTTTTTCAAAGTCAGTCGAAAGGCCTCTTAATGCCCTAAGTTTTCATAACTGTGACCTTAATTGCCTACTGTCTGTAAGCTGTTAGTGTCTTAACATGCATTCCACAGGTACATGTTCATTGTTTATGGTTCATTGAACAAGCATGGGAAACCGTGTTTAAACCGTTTACAATAAAGATCTGTGAAGTTATTTGGATTTTTACGAATTAGTTTAGTAGCCAGTAGACTGGTCCTTGGGCTTGGCATGACAGCTAGCGGCTTTTGATGTGTTGCGTCAGTTTGGGCTACTGGCAGGTAGCTTACGTTATCTTGATGGCTGCGTTTTACATTTGTAGCTAGCCACTACAGTAGCAACATTTTTTTTTAAATGTAATTTTCAAATTGAGGTTCATGTGTTGAGTTGTGGTGTTTGACTTCAGTCTCATGCCAGTTATGCATGGGCAGGATGGTGTCACTTCTATAAACAGGATGACATCACTCTCAATAGGCCTAGCTAGCTATTCTTGTTCTTCCCACCACTTTAGAATGGTTGAGCTGGCAATAGATTTCAATTTTTATTTGCACTCACGGAGTTTGATGTTCAGGTTGGTCATTATGCAGAGGACAAATCATGTTATGTTTTTGCACCTTCTGACTCTTTCAAGGGGTCGCTTTTTGCATTGGAGGTGTTTATTTGTTCACCTTAGTATTCTAAGCTGATTGATGGGAATAAAAATGCTTTTGTCATGATAATTACAGGGACATTTTCAGGAATGTTCGGGGGCAAATTTGCACCTAGCCTGGTGTATGTCCTAGACTGGTCAGTTGTCATAGGCAATGTATTGGACCTTGAGGAAGGAGGGAGGGACCCTGTTGGCTTGGTTCCATTGGTTTGAGGGGTTGCGCAGTTCACTCACAGCAGTATGTCCTCCTTTGCCAAGAAAACAGATTGTTCCATAACTTCAAACAGCTGGACAACTATTGACAATGACATATGAAATATAGCCGCCCATCACGTAGCTCCAAGGGTGAGCTACCCACTGAGATCAGAATGCTGAAAGGGCACTCTTGAATTCCCCACGCTGACAAGAGTGCCGCATTTGTACAAACCTCTTAAAAAGTATCCACTCCCCAATTAACGCTGCTCTACCCACATTACATGGTGACCCGGTTTGTCACGTGATTCTTCTGGTCATGATGTCTGCAGTCGTTAGTCGAACATGAAATGTAGGGCTCCAATTTTCTGATCCAGTCATGTTGAACAGTGCACTCATTAATGGGTATGCTTGTTACAGTTAAAATGTTTTTTTGTTATGAGTAGAGCAAAATGTAAGTTTATTAGTTACTTGCATAACTCCTCAACAATGTAGTACAATATTGATCAAGCTGTGCAATCTCTCTACAAATCCCCCTTTTATAAACTGGTGAGGGCAAGTGACCGGCAGAACAACCTGTCGACCAACCCTCCTCTCCCTCTCACACGCCGGGACTGAGCGAGACAATAAATCCCCCATACCATACTACTTCCACCTTACTATTATCTCTGTGGGTCTTCTCATCTACATTGTGTGTAAGCCTAATTGTTTTCTAATGTTAGTCAATATCTATGCATTTCAGTGTCTACGACTGCCATGTTGGGTATAAAAAGAACAGTGAACTTTACCAGTGGGCAGGAACTCTGTCTATAACCACCAAGGGAACCCACTCTTTCCAGTTACTTGTACACTATAATAACTAAGCGAATCATTTGGTCTTCAGTGTGTTTGTTTTGTATGTTATCTTTTAGCACTAGCAAGTTTAGGACACCATGATAACAAAAAACTGTCATACTGGCAGAGAAGGGCTAGACAAGAAGTAAACAGACATGTTGTTGACAGTGAGAGTCAAAACAATAACATGCTTTGTGTAGAGTGAGCAACAGTCCCTAATGAGATTAACAGGTTGGTTAGTCTTGGGATAATCCTTTTAGATATGTTTACAAAAGCTCAGCGAGGCACCTAATATTCACTATCTACTGTACTACAGAGGGAAGGTGGGAGGCTAGTGAAAAGCACCACAGCAAAAGCCTAAATGCAATCCAAATGGTATTAGGCCAATTAGCCTAGGCCTAGTCATTTAGGTCTGCTGATGTAGTCCTATACTACAGCCGATCTATTACAGAGAAGGGCAGGTGGACACTAAACCCTTTCAGCCTGGAGGCTCCAACGAGCATGTCTGATTTGAGCTTTCAGACGTTACATTTAGAAGAGTTGTGCATTCGCTTCTTCACAACCTGGTTTCACACATCCACTCACGCATACACACAGGCCAGCCACCCTGCATCACTCAGACCAAAGAGGCTATCTCGAGAGCTTACTGAGTAGGCAGAACAACACAGACTAAACCTCTCAGGCACTGGGCATGAATCTCTGGCAGGGAGACTCCCAGGGGGCACATTCCCAGGGCCACATATGCGGCCTGCCTAACTCTAAAATGGCTACGTTTTCATTTTGAGTAACTTAGCAGATGCTCTTATCCAGGGGGGGATAAGCGCCTTGCTCAAATGCACATCAAGAGATTATTTACCTAGTCTGCTCGGGGAATCGAACCAGTAACTTGTTACTGGCCCAAGGCGGTTAATCGCTAGTTCAACTCTTCACGGCGAAGCTTTAGCATGTCAGTCTTGTGTAACTGTTCAGTTGTTAAATCAACCCCTAGAGAGCACAGTCATACTCTCCGTGTTTTAGAACAGTGGTTTAAGTTACAAGGTGGACATGCCAAGCCCATGCAGACTGAAATGAGGGAAGCTATTGTGCGTGTCCAAGGAAAGGAGACCGTATTGTTGGCTGCAATTATTTTCTACTTGGCCCCATACCAGCACCATCCTGATCCAATCACGGCTGCTAGCCTGATCAAACCCGCATTGGCTATTTTCCCTGTTGACAGTTTGACGGTGACTAATGTGGCAGATTCAATGCCCGATACATGAAAGTTGTTATTTTTGAACAATTGTTTTAATTTCCCAATACCTTCAGAGGCCAGGGGCTATGTTTATTTTATACTGCCATTCCTCATGCAAATAGTTTTCTCAACACTTTTCCGGTGATTGTCACAGGCTAAGCTACAAGTCTCCAGGTTTTGTAGGGTGTGTGTGGTGTGCTGCTGAAGAGGCAGTGTCTCAGATATGTAGAATAAGCAGTAGCCATAATGACCTTAAGTACTGTGCAACATTTGTAATGTATACAGGGGTGTGGTAGTGGGCGTGGCCAATGGCAGAGTCGCCAAATGGAAATGTTCGATTTTGTTTTTTTTTTTTTTTTAAGCTGTTTTAAAGCAAATTTCTTGCAATTCTACACATTTTGACATTGGCTGAGAGATACTTTTACCGTTTTTAAAGCTAGTTTCCCGCTATTCTACACATTTTGTAATGGGGCTGAACAAAAAACAATGCTGTTTTAAAGCTATACTGAACAAAAATATAAACGCAACATGCAACAATTGCAAAGATTTTACTGAGTTACAGTTCATATAAGGAAATCAGTCAATTGAACTTCATTAATTAGGCCCTAATCTATGTATTTCACACGGCTGGGCAGGGGCGCAGGCACGGGTGGGCTTGGGAGGTCATAGGCCCACCCACTGGGAAGCCATGCCCACCCACAAAAGGGCTTTAGTACAGACATAAATAATTGTTGTTCAGTATGATTTCCTGCTATTCTACACTTTTTGCCCTGGCGCTTAAACATGGACAAAATCAGTGTCGGCCCCATGCCATAACTTTTTTTTTTTTTTCTCCCTGACTGTCTAGTTTTTATTTTGGTGATGGCTAGTTCCTAAATATATAGCTCCATTATAATATACACATTATATATGGGTTTAGTCGTTTAATCTTACACTGAGACCGTTTTTACCGTGTGTGTGTCTAAAAAAAAAACGTTTAAAAAGTCATTTTCTTTTGAAGTGGAGACAATTTTTTGGCATTGGCGGCCTGCTGCTGCTAAATGAATATAGGGGAAACACTAATACATGCTCTTGGTGGAATGCAAATTAACCTTGTGACAGTGTTGAAATTGGTAATACAATTTTTAAATGTATGTAGGCTAAATGCCAAAGTGTTTGTCTTACCACGTGGTATCATTTCATTAGGATACATTTTTTTACTATCTGTATTCTGGAAACTTGATATGGACTTGAATATGTGATAGAATATAGCCTATTAGGTACTAGAGTATAATTAAGCAATAAGACACAAGGGCAAAAGTGGTATGGCTAATATACCACGGCTAAGGGCTGTTCTTATGCGCAACGCGGAGGGCCTGGATACAGCCCTTAGCTGTGGTATATTGGCCATATACCACAAACACCTGAAGTGCCTTATTGCTATTATAAACTGGTTACCGACGTAATTAGAGCAGTAAAAATACATGTTTTGTCATACCTGTGGTAGATGGTCTGATATACCATGGCTGACAGCCAATCAGCCTTCAGGGTTGTAACCACCCAGTTTATAATAGACTACATAAACAATTGTTTCTGATGACTGAAAGTTGGTCAGCATGTCTTTAACTCAGTAGTCCTCCAGGAAGGTTATAAGTGGATTGTGACGCACAGAGATATTGGTGTTCGCTTCCATGTCTGCTTATCAAAGCTCTCTGTCAGTTGTTATTTTATTTTCATAAAGCCCTAAGGTGAATAAATGTAATTCTGGGAATTCCATAATACCAGCATGCTGTTTCTTAGAAGAATGTGTGGTTTGGTTGTCTGGAAACATGCAGGATGGGGATTTAAAACATGGACCAAATGCCAAAATGGAAGAATTACTGGAATTACCAGATTAGGAGGAACCACTAGTTTGGCATCAAACACAATTGCAATGTCCCGGCTTGACCAAATATTAGCCATTTTAGTAGTAGGCTATTCCTTTGCCAGGGCAAATGTCTTGAATGTTCAAGTTGCACACGAGAACTAATCAGTTAATCAGTTGTTCCAGAGACAGTTGGTTTGCAAACAAGGATTGCACACACAACAAAGTTTATTTTTATTTTTTGTTTTTTTAAATCATATTTCATGTCATTAGCAAGAACTAATAGCATACGTTTTGCCTGTAGACTTCCTTATATACTCATGAATCTGCTTCTCCACTGTGTTTGACCTTAGGATCTCTCCTGCTGCATCTCAGCTCGTGACGCATTTTCACTGCTCTGATCAGCAACTGATCACAGCCTCGGCCCCAGCTCCCTCCACAGACAACCATGGTAGAAAAAATGGCCTCCTTCGGCCGGATCCTGCTGCGACGCAGGGCACTGGATTGTTCCGATGAGGGAACACGCTTTGCCCGCTGCCTCTCCACACTGGACCTGGTGGCCCTGGGGGTGGGCTCCACCCTGGGGGCAGGGGTGTACGTCCTGGCTGGTGAAGTGGCCAGGGAGAAGGCTGGCCCTGCCATCGTTCTCTGCTTCCTCATCGCTGCACTCTCCTCTATGCTGGCCGGACTCTGTTATGCCGAGTTTGGCGCCCGCGTACCCAAGACGGGTTCGGCGTACCTGTACAGTTATGTGACGGTTGGTGAAATCTGGGCCTTCATCACGGGATGGAACCTCATCCTCTCCTATGTCATCGGTGAGTTGGTAGATTGGAAATTGGTGAAGCATTCAAAGGCTTCGCATTGAGCCACTATGCTCATGGATGGAGGCTTGTTTCTAGGATGGCTTATCCTCTTTAGTTTGGTTGATGTTTTGCGTCATGTTAACTTATTCTCCCTGGTCCTCTGTCCTTAAGGTACAGCCAGTGTGGCCCGAGCCTGGAGCTCTACATTTGATAATCTAGTGGAGGAGAAGATCTCTTCCTTCTTCAGGTCTTCCATGGCCATGAAGGTCCCGGGGGGCGTGCTGGCTGAATACCCTGACCTGTTTGCACTCATCATCGTGCTCTTATTAACTGGTGAGGACCCATTGTCAACCAACATGGATAATGTTGGGGCCCGGGGAGGCAGCACATAACTACTAACCCCGTCATAAAAGCTGTATGTACAGTATAGTAATATGACTTGATTTGTCTCACCAATCTACCTTAAAGATGAAAGCACTAACTGTACATTGCTCTGGATAAGAGCATCTGCGAAATGACTCAAATGACAATGTACAAATGTAGATTTGTGTTAATCATGCCATCATGTTGCTTCCTCCAGGGCTGCTGGCATTTGGAGTGAGTGAGTCTGCCTTGATCAATAAGATTTTCACTGGGGTCAACCTGGTGGTGCTGGGCTTCATCATCATCTCAGGCTTTGTGAAGGGAGACCCAGACCACTGGAACCTCACCCTGGAGGACTTTGTTAATACCTACCCCAACCACACCAACACCTCCAGCATATCCCAGGAGTGAGTCATTCATTTAATATGGCTACCAGCTGAGATTTAGCAGTAGATCCCATTAGAGACCAATCGTACAGAGTAAATCATGTTTGTATCTGACTAGCTGTGTTTGATCTCTGCATTTGGTTTCAGAAACATAACAGTATAACCCCCTGTGTCCTCTCTGTCACTCAGGGTTATGGATAAGATGTTTGGCTCGGGTGGTTTTGCTCCTTTTGGCCTCAGTGGCATTCTGTCCGGTGCTGCTACCTGTTTTTACGCATTCGTCGGTTTCGACTGCATCGCCACAACCAGTGAGTTACTTACTCTGCTCCAGAGCTAAACAAACTCTTGACAGTTTAATACTTTTCTGATAAGTAGCCATTATTTGCTATTTTACACCGAGGGTTACTATACATAACTTTAACCCATTGTATAAGAGATTCTCCAAAATTAAAATACTAAATGTCACTTTTAAAATGGTTGCTACCTTGTAGTTCTCTTTGGTGGTCCTCTCTCATTGTGCTGCCTTGTAGTTCTCTTTGGTGGTCCTCTCTCATAGTGCTGCCTTGTAGTTCTCTTTGGTGGTCCTCTCTCATTGTGCTGCCTTGTAGTTCTCTTTGGTGGTCCTCTCTCATTGTGCTGCCTTGTAGTTCTCTTTGGTGGTCCTCTCTCATAGTGCTGCCTTGTAGTTCTCTTTGGTGGTCCTCTCTCATAGTGCTGCCTTGTAGTTCTCTTTGGTGGTCCTCTCTCATAGTGCTGCCTTGTAGTTCTCTTTGGTGGTCCTCTCTCATAGTGCTGCCTTGTATTTTCCCACAGGCGAAGAGGCTAAGAACCCCATGCGTTCCATCCCCATCGGTATTGTGGCCTCTCTGCTCATCTGTTTCTTCGCCTACTTCGGGGTGTCTGCAGCCCTCACCCTCATGATGCCTTACTACATGCTGGACACCCAGAGCCCCCTGCCAGAGGCCTTCAACTACGTGGGCTGGGATCCTGCTCGCTACATCGTGGCTGTGGGTTCCCTCTGTGCTCTCTCCACCAGGTCAGTTAGGCTGATAGATCACACTATGGCTACTGTTCTATAGCTCCCTTAACGTATCCACTACGCTCATCGGTACTTAAGTCACTGTCTTTGCTATGTAGTCAATGTTTGTTGTTTTCCTAGCCTGCTTGGGTCCATGTTCCCCATGCCGAGGGTGATCTACGCCATGGCAGAGGATGGGCTTCTGTTCCGTGGCCTGTCCCGCATGAACACGCGCACCAAGACCCCCCTGATGGCCACTATAGTCTCTGGCTGTGTGGCATGTGAGTTCAGCCCTCCTCCCTCTCTGTTCATTCATCTGGTTCTGCTCTACTACCGCTGGGTTTCACTGTAGTCAACTCCTGCTGTTCTGTGTTTATGTATGAAAGTAGGAATGTACAGCATGAAGGAAGACCGTAGAAAAATATTCTCTGGACAACGGAATGCTGTTTTTTGTTCTGTTTTTGAATAACTAGTGTAAATAACCAACTTCACGGAGTAGATTGTCTTTATGTAGTAAGTAATGCTGCTTTGTCACCTCTCCCTGTAGCTCTGATGGCCTTCCTCTTTGACCTGGCTGCCCTGGTTGATCTCATGTCCATAGGGACACTGCTGGCCTACTCATTAGTGGCCATCTGTGTGCTTATCCTTAGGTAGGTGATGACTTATACCACATTATTTTAAACATGCTTTAATACCTAACCTAGCATTTGTGATATTGAAATGGTGATTATCCTCCTATACTGGATTTGCTTATGGTATTTTACATGGCACGCTCAGTGTGAATACCTCCCATGTTCCAGGAGACTGACCTGTCTGTCTGTCCAGGTACCAGCCCGGCACCCTGAGCTCATCCAGTCAGACAGAAAAGCTAGTGGAGCTGGTTGGAGGGGAGAAGGTGGCCCGGGGGGACAGTGGCGATGAGTACGGCCTGGATCTGGAGGACCGCCCCCTCAGGGAAAAATTCACCCCCTGCCTCCTCCTCTTCCCCAGTAGTGCCTTACCTACCAAGACCTCCGGGAACATCGTCTATGCCACCACGGCCATTATCTGTGAGTGACACCTCTCACCCACACTTGCCGTCTTATGTGGTTGACCATTGGTTGTTTTCAAAGCAGCTTTTTTTTTTTTTTTTTTTTTTGAAAGCTAATTTTAACTCGCTCTTTCTTCATCCTTTCTAGCGGTGCTCATCACTGTGCTGTGTGTGGTGCTGGCAGGGAAGCTGGATGAGTTGATGGAGGTTCAGCCTGTGTGGGTCACAGTGTGTGTAGTCCTGGCCTTGCTCTGTGCCCTTTGTGTCATTATCATCTGGAGACAACCAGAGAGCACGGAAGCCCTCACCTTCAAGGTCAGTTTCTGAATATTTATTTAATTTAAACAGGTACAGTGTTTATTCATGTCTTACAACCAGTTTATAATCCAGCTTGATATGCAGTAGAAGTATGACTTCCTGTACCTCTTTCCTCTAGGTGCCCCTGCTGCCTTGGCTGCCTCTGTTCAGTGTCTTTGTCAACATCTACCTCATGATGCAGCTGGACCTGGCTACGTGGTGCCGTTTCGCTGTGTGGATGGCCATTGGTGAGTTAACGTGACATTCTACACAATAGATGTTTCTAAAGTCACAATAGAATCTCAAAATTAAGTCTGTTTTTATGAGCAGCAGAATATAAATTTAATTTGTGTGGACTCCTCTAACCATTCCTCTTACTCCTTCCCTCAGGATTCGCAATCTACTTCTTTTATGGGATCTGGCACAGCAGTGCGGCAGCCAGCAGCACCCGTGGGAAATATGAGCCTGCCCTCCAGACCAAGAAGAAGCACATCTATCTGGGGGGAGACGAGAGTGAGGTGGAGGGGATGAGCCCCTGAACAGCTGGATGAAACCCCACACATAATACCTCTGCAGACAATTCAACTGACTGACACTACAATTCATCTGTTTTCTTTTCCATTTTTGGGATATCTGTTTTAAGCTTTATTGGACATTTGAGGAATTATATTTTTAACAGTTGAAACATTGCTATTAACATTACTAGTGATTTTATTTATTAGAAGTTAGTCTCTTCCGAGTTTGATTGTGTCTGTGCCTCTAATTGTTAGCCCCTGGTGTCCAGCAGCAATATGAACTACAGCTGGCCAGGAGTGTTGGTTAGGGCCATGTGTAAACAGAGTGGGTCTATGGGGTTTACAATCTTGGTCAGAACCTCTGTGTACTTGGGTCAACAGCACAGGGTTAGTGGGTCAAGGCCTGATGCAGGTGTTTTGGGGATCGCTGGCGTAGACCAACTGTCCTCCATCACCTGTCACAGAGCAATGTATTTAACAGTAGGGCCTTGTGGCAGAAACAAGTATTTATTGTTGGTGTCAGCTTGTTCTGTAAGATGAAATATCACCACGGAGATGTGGGAACTAAATATCCTAAAGGCATTTATGAACAATCTGTTGCCAGTGATGTCTTTGTCATTGAAAATGTTTTTAAACATATGGTAAAATAGTCCAAGTAATGATGTAAGTTATTGTCTCCACGGTGGTTAGTCCCTGTGTAACTGAAGCAGTACATGCATATTAGGTTTATCCAAAGAATACATGGAGATATTGTAGCTAAACCTTAAAGTTGCTGAAACGACATCCTGGCACCACTACATTTACAGTGGGGCAAAAAAGTATTTAGTCAGCCACCAATTGTGCAAGTTCTCCCACTTAAAAGATGAGAGGCCTGTAATTTATCGTAGGTACACTTCAATTATGACATACAAAATGAGAAAAAATCCAGAAAATCACTGTTGGATTTTTAGTGAATTTATTTGCAAATTATGGTGGAAAATAAGTATTTGGTCAATAACAAAAGTTTCTCAATACTTTATATACCCTTTGTTGGCAATGACAGAGGTCAAACGTTTTCTGTAAGTCTTTACAAGGTTTTCACACTGTTGCTGGTATTCTGGCCCATTCCTCCATGCAGATCTCCTCTAGAGCAGTGATTTTTTTTTTGGGGGGGGGGGCTGTTGCTGGGCAACACAGATTTTCAACTCCCTCCAAAGATATTCTATGGGGTTGAGATCTGGAGACTGGCTAGGCCACTCCAGGACCTTGAAATGCTTCTTACGAAGCCACTCCTTCGTTTCCCGGGCGGTGTGTTTGGGATCATTGTCATGCTGAAAGACCCAGCCACGTTTCATCTTCAATGCCCTTGCTGATGGAAGGAGGTTTTCACTCAAAATCTCACGTTACATGGCAGCATTCATTCATTGCTTTACACGGCTCAGTCGTCCTGGTCCCTTAGCAGAAAAACAGCCCCAAAGCATGATGTTTCCACCCCCATGCTTCACAGTAGGTATGGTGTTCTTTGGATGCAACTCAGCATTCTTTGTCCTCCTAACACGATGAGTTGAGTTTTTACCAAAAAGTTATTTTGGTTTCATCTGACCATATGGGAGAATGTCAATCTTCTTCTGGATCATCCAAATGCTCTCTAGCAAACTTCAGACGGGCCTGGATATGTACTGGCTTAAGCAGGGGGGACACGTCTGGCACTGCAGGATTTGAGTCCCTGGCGGCGTAGTGTGTTACTGATGGTAGGCTTTGTTACTTTGTTCCCAGCTCTCTGCAGGTCATTCACTAGGTCCCCCCGTGTGGTTCTGGGATTTTTGCTCACCGTTCTTGTGATCATTTTGACCCCACGGGGTGAGATCTTGCGTGGAGCCCCAGATCGAGGGAGATTATCAGTGGTCTTGTATGTCTTCCATTTCCTAATAATTGCTCCCACAGATGATTTCTTCAAACCAAGCTGCTTACCTATTGCAGATTCAGTCTTCCCAGCCTGGTGCAGGTCTACAATTTTGTTTCTGGTGTCCTTTGACAGCTCTTTGGTCTTGGCCATAGTGGAGTTTGGCGTGTGACTGTTTCAGGTTGTGGACAGGTGTCTTTTATACTGATAAAAAGTTCAAACAGGTGCCATTAATACAGGTAACGAGTGGAGGACAGAGGAGCCTTTTAAAGAAGTTGTTACAGGTCTGTGTGAGCCAGAAATCTTGCTTGTTTGTATGTGACCAAATACTTATTTTCCAGCATAATTTGCAAATAAATTCATTAAAAATCCAACAGTGATTTTCTGGATATTTTTTTCTCATTTTGTCTGTCATAGGTACACCAACTATGATAAATTACAGGCCTCATCTTTTTAAGTGAGAGAACTTGCACAATTGGTGGCTGACTAAATACTGTTTTGCACCACTGTAGCTGGCTGCTGCTGTGTCATCTTAATTTTATATATTTTGGGACATACTGTACTCTTGTACCCCCCCCCCACCACCCTTCATTTATCTCTGTTTATCTCACTGGAGTTTGTCTTTACAAATCAGAACAACCCTATTTATATGAACATACTTGAGTTTGAGATCTCTGCCTGCGCCCAATGCTTGAACTGTCTCTACAGATGTTTAATAAAGACCAGTACCCTGGGGGTCTATTCAGTGGCTCTGTGTTGAATCTTAAAGGCAGTGACTTTAGTCCTGGTCATGCACTACCACTGATGGAGCTTTAGTTGTAGATTCTTGTGAAAACATGTTAGCAAATGTTTGTTTTTTTAGTTTCCGTTGAAACTTGTTCTTGGAAGCTTAGCTGTCGAGTTTGCATCATTTTATCTGAACATTCTATTCTGTAGAATTTTTTTATATGTAGTTATTTTATGCTTTTCAAATTAAGTTAATAAAGTAATGTTCTTTTATAGATGTTATTGTATTCTTACATGTACAGTTTTTAAAGTACTCTTGACGACCACCTTTAATGATTTACTTTATATAGCAAAACCTTTGCACCACCAAATGATTGAGACTTCAACTTTTGATTCCATTTGCTATTAATCACTAGTTGTGGTGCTGCTTGACCAAAATGCAGTGTGCATTGGAGACACTAGGTCAAGGACATAAGGAATTTGACCAGCAAAATCTGCTCTCTAAATCTGAAGTATATTTGTGCTCATCTGTAAAGACACTGGAATTGGTGAGGATAATTGAGTTCTATGGTTTGTTAAAGGAAAATACCATGCAAAACCTGATGCATTATATGAATCAAAATGCATCATATCTTAAGTTAATTGTTGACTTGCAAAAGATGTTGGGCCAATATCAACAATGAACTAATGAAACAAATACCAAAATAGTATTTGTGTGGAGTTTTCCTTTTAAGTGAGTTGTAGTACAGTAATAACTCATGTACAGTATGTGAATAGCTGTATCATATTTGTATAATGCTGAATATTATACAAATGGACACTTATTCAAAGGAGGTGTTTTTTACTTGTGCTTCTTAACATACATTTTAACAACCTATTGTTTCTTGAGAACTTGTAAGAACCTCAAAAAGAAACCAGTGCCTGAAAATACCCCCCACCTCAGATACCAGGGGCTGGTAAACCAAGACTCATATCAAGCCATAGTACTGATTGATCAGTACTACTCTAAATGCTGTCACAGAAATATCAATTATATTTTTTGTCTTTGGTTTTATATACTGTGAATATATGCCTGTCATGTAGAAATGAGCTGTATTTTCAATGTTGTCTTTTCTAAATAAATGTTTATTATAATGACATTCTATGCCTTTGTTGATTCTCAACAGTAGATGGAATTATTTTAGTATTTAAAAAAATGTTGTAAAAATGAATAAGCTTATCAAACCGAGGGAAAATCCATATCCATTTCCTCCACATCTACAGATTCACAACACTTAAACATTGCAACTTTTGGAAAAGCATTGCATGTCTAATATCTGTCTGAAAGTATTTATTTTGGTTAATGTGTTAAACATGACAAGCGTTCAGATTCTCCTGGCCCTGCTCTGTACCCTTTGTGCCATTATCATGGAAGCCCTCACCTTCAAGGTCAGTTTCTGAATATTTATTTAAACAGGTCCAGTGTTTATTCATGTTTACAACCAGTTTATAATCCAGCTTAATATGCAGTAAAAGTATGACTAACCTGTACCTCTTCCCTCTAGGTGCCCCTGCTGCCTTGGCTGCCTCTGTTCAGTGTCTTTGTCAACATCTACCTCATGATGCAGCTGGACCTGGCTACGTGGTGCCGTTTCGCTGTGTGGATGGCCATTGGGGAGTTAACGTTACATTATTCACAATTAATAGGAATTGTTTCTAAATTCACAATATAATCCCATATGATTTGGCCACCCTATATTTGAACTTTAATGTTCTTGAACCTTTTAAATAAGAATTTGTTCTTAACTGACTTGTCTAGTTAAATAAAGGTTAAATAAAATAAAACATTTAATGTTGTGCCTTGTAACCATTCACAAGGTCAATTGTTTAGTGTGTGCTGCCCTCTTTAGTTTGTATATGGCATTGTACTAATGAAGACTTCAAACAGTTGTTTCACAGATGGAACAATGAGACGGATGTTTCACCAGATGTATAAATGTGAAGCATCCGGTTGGCGTTTCCACTCACTACCAAATATGGTGATGAGAGGAAGCCTAGTGGCCGGCAGTGGGGGAAGATGGAGTGAGATGTATTTTGGCCAACCTTCTGCTAATATTCTCATCGATTAAACATTTGATCTCAATACAGTTTCTGTTTGAGTTATTGCACATGCGCACTTGAAAGAGTAGCCGTTTCCTAACGGAAATATGAAAATACATGCCAGAACGCGGCTTGGCTCTGCCCAGCTCCTTGCCTCCTTGCCTGCCTCCTTGCCTGTTTTGCCCATTGGAAACGACAGGTTGTGGTCTAACTTTAGTTAATTAAAAAAATCTTTGGTTATTTTCTTATCACATGTTCACAATTTAATAGGGAGTATATAGTATCTTTGTAGTACAAATAGATACATCACTGACTTAACATTAATGACCAAAAGTATGTGGACACCAGCTTGTCGATCATCTCATTCCAAAATCATGGGCATTAATATGGAGTTGGTCCCCCCTTTGCTGCTATAACAGCCTCCACTCGTCTGGGAAGGCTTTCCACTAGATGTTGGAACATTGCTGCGGGGACTTGCTTCCATTCAGCCACAAGAGCATTAGTGAGGTCGGGCACTGATGTTAGGCGATTAGGCCTGGCTTGCAGTCAGCATTCTAATTCATCCCAAAAGTGTTCAATGGGGTTGAGGTCAGGGCTCTGTACAGGCTAGTCACATTCTTACACACCGATCTCGACAAACCATTTCTGTATGGACCTCGCTTTGTGCATGTTGGCATTGTCATGCTGAAACAGGAAAGGGCCTTCCCCAAACTGTTGCCACAAAGTTGGAAGCACAGAATCGTCTAGAATGTTATTGTATGCTGTAGCATTAAGATTTCCCTTCACTGGAACTAAGTGACCCAAACCATTAAAAACAGCCCCAGACCATTATTCCTCCTCCGTCAAACTGTACAGTTGGCACTATGCATTGGGGCAGGTAGCTTTCTCCTGGTATCCGCCAAACCCAGATTTGTCCGTCGGACTGCCAGATAGTGAAGCATGATTCATCACTCCAGAGAACACATTTCCACTGCTACAGAGTCCAATTGCGGCGAGCTTTACACCATTCCAGCCGACACTTGACATTACGCATGGTGATCTTAGGTTTGTCTCTGGCTCCTCAGCCATGGAAAACCATTTCATGAAGCTCCCGATGAACAGTTCTTGTGCTGACTCTGCTTCCAGAGGCAGTTTGGAACTCGGTAGGGACTGTTGCAACCGAGGACAGATGGTTTTAATACACTACCCGCTTCAGCACTCGGCAGACCCGTTCTGTGAGCTTGTGTGGCCTACCACTTCGGGGTTAAGCCATTGTTGCTCCTAGACGTTTCCACTTCACAATAACAGCACAGTTGACCGGGGCTGGTTGTTGGGAACTGACTTGAACTGACTTGTTGGAAAGGTGGCATCCTATGACGGTGCCACGTTGAAAGTCACTGAGCTCTTCAGTAAGGCCATTTTACTGTCAATGTTTGTCTATGGAGATTAAATGGCTGTGTGCTCGATTTTCTACACCTGTCAGCAACGGGTGTGGCTGAAACAGCCGAATCCACTAATTTGATGGGGTGTCCACATACTTATTTTTATATAGAGTTTAACCTCCGGAATATCAATTTCTTTCAACTACTTGTTGAATAAAGTGTTTTTCCAGGCTGGGGGAATATTTTTAAATTAATTGGGGTATGCGTGTGCATACAAAGGCAACTAACACTGAGCACATGTATTTTGGATGGGCATCATAGAGCACTGGAATATTGACCATGCCTTTGCTGAGATCAAATGTTTATTCCGTACAAGCATATGAGACATCGAACCTGCCCTTGTGCTATGCACTCCAAACCTATACACCGCTAAAGAAACATGGTCTGCTTTACGTTTGTTTCAAAAAAAGAAATGACATCTACAAGTCACAATTTAATTGGAATACATCCTAGCTCTGACTAGGTTTATCAAGACATGATTCATAGCCATTTCAAACCTCTGCATGACACTGTGCAGGTAAGCACCATCACTCAGAGCCTCAGGGGTATAGCAGAGAACATGAAATTTGACAAGATTGTTCTCTCTACATTCCTATATCACAGTCATTCAATGGTTTAGAATGAAAAACAAAGTTGGTTTAGCGCCAGTGCTGTCAATTCAGCAGCTGATCTGGTACCTGGCTTAGCAGATAATACAGCCAGGAGAGTCCATTCAACGACATTGGTGGGGAGTACAGGAGGCTGCCGAGGGGAGGACAGCTCATAATAATGGCTGGAATGGAATGAACCACATGGAAACCATATTTCACTTGTTCGATACCATTCCATTTATTCCGTTCCAGCCATGACTATGAGCCCGTCCTTCCCAATTAAGATGCCACCAGCCACCTGTGGTGGGGAGGGTATTCACACATGTCTGGCACATGGAGGCTCAATACGCATGTCTAATATGTAGGTAACGGATGTCTCTCTAAAGGCTGTGGATTTCTCCAGGGAGCTCTCTCCTTTCATAATCAGAGGGTGTGACTTCAGTGAAAGAGGGGGAAACCAAACCAAACCAATCTTATTACCCTGAACAGAGCAACACTTCAGCTATTGTAATATACAGTGCATTCAGAAAGTATTCAGACCCCTTGACTTTTTCTACATTTTGTTACGTTAGTCTTATTTTAAAATGGATTCAATAGGTTTTTTTCCTCATCAATCTACACACAAGACAAAGCAGAAACAGGTTTTTGGAAAATGTTGCAAATTCTTTCCTTAATGCGTTTGAGCCAATCAGTTGTAGGGGTGGTATACAGAAGATAGCCCTATTTGGTAAAAGACCAAGTCCATATTATGGCAAGAACAGCTCAAATAAGCAAAGAGAAATGACAGTCCATTACCTTAAGACATGAAGTTCAGTCAATGCGGAACATTTCAAGACAATTGAAAGTTTCTTCAAGTGCAGCCGCAAAAACCATCAATCACTATGATGAAACTGGCTCTCATGGGGACCACCACCGGAAAGGAAGACCCAGAGTTACTTCTGCTGCAGAGGATAAGTTCATTAGAGTTACCAGACACTGAAATTGCAGCCCAAATAAATGCTTCACAGAGTTCAAGTAACAGACACATCTCAACATCAACTGTTCAGAGGAGACTGGGTGAATCAGGCCTTCATGGTCGAATTGCTGCAAAGAAACCACTACTAAAGGACACCAATAAGAAGAAGAGGCTTGTTTGGGTCAAGAAATGAGAAATAGACATTAGACCGGTGGAAATCTGTCTTTTGGTCTGATGCAGAGAAGGTGAATAGATTATCTCTGCATGTGTGGTTCCCACCGTGAAGCATGGAGGAGGTGTGATGGTGTGGGGGTGCTCTGCTGGTGACACTGTCAGTGATGTATTTAGAATTCAAGGCACACTTAACCATCATGGCTACAACAGCACTCTGCAGTGATACACCATCCCATCTGGTTTGGGCTTAGTGGGACTATCATTTGTTTTTCAACAAGAAAATTGCCAAACACACCTCCAGGCTGTGAAAGGGCTATTTGACCAAGAAAGAGAGTGATGGAGTGGTGCATCAACAATCTGGCCTCAACAATCAACCGACCCCAACCAAATTTAGATGGTTTGGGATGAGTTGGACCACAGAGTGAAGAAAAAGCAGCCAACAAGTGCTCAGTATATGTGGGAACTTCTTCAAGACTGTTGGAAAAGCATTCCAGGTGAAGCTGGTTGAGAGAATGCCAAGAGTGTGCAAAGCTGTCATCAAATCAAAGGGCGGCTACTTTGAAGAATCTAAAATATATTTTTGTTTGCTTAACACTTTTTTGGTTACTACATGATTCCATATGTGTTATTTCATAGTTTTGATGTCTTCACCATTATTCTACAATGTAGAAAAACCCTTGAATGAGTAGGTGTGCCCAAACTGGTATTCAGACCCTTTACTCAGTACTTTGTTGAAGAACCTTTGGCAGCGATTACAGCCTTGATTCTTCTTGGGTATGACGCTACAAGCTGAAACGTAACAAAATATGGAAAAAGTCAAGGGGTATGAATACTTTCCGAATGCACTGTATCTCCTACAAATATTGAAAGTCATGGAATTTCCCATTTCTATCACACCATTATGACATTTCATGTTCTGGAAATTAATTCATCCAGAACACCATGGCTATTTACAAATGGATAAAATGCAACTATACACGTGCAGTATTGAACAACCCTGAAGGAGAGTAAAATTCAGGTCGATTAATACATGTTGTAGCTTTCCTTTCGCGCAAATGGTTAGTTTCCTGCTGCATAGATACTTTGAACCTAGGAGGCTCTTTAAAATTGCTCTCAGATATGGTCTGCTTGGGATTAACGTTGTATATGGACATGGGCCTGGCAGAAAATGGGATCATAGCTAAACCAAAAAGTTCAATGGGGAGGGTGGAAACTGGCATTGAGAAAAAATACATTTTAGAGGTACTAAAGGTTGTGGTTGGAAGATACAACGGTTAGATAAAGCACGTGGCTGAGTCCAATAGTCTGGGAAGAAATATTGGACACGTGTGGAATGTTGCTTAGGATCATGTTAAAACTACAAGCATATGACCCTACAGTATGCAGGTATTAATAAACTGAAGAAAATACTACTCTAGAACAGCTGACCCCATTTAAAGCTTGGTGTTCACAACATCAGGAGGCGCTATCGTTGTGTAGATGTCCATGTTTAAGGGGTGAGCTTACTGTTAAAGCCAATGGAGTATATAAAACGTCTTTCTCATGGGACGCATTCTCTAACGATTATGGTGGATGGCCAGGGTGGTCAAAAAAGGTGATATGTTATACAGTACCTTGTGTCCCCAACTGTGCATTTAATATGAGCAACGATGAAGAAAACGGCAAATGAAAAACATTGATGTTAGGCATCGCACAGTGCAGCCTACCCAACACTCAACTGTGCAAATTCCCTGTTGATACTCATGTAGAACTGATTCAGTCCACGCAAGCTTTGGTTCCATCTGTGATGAAAAGGATTATGGCAATACACTATTGTGTTCTTGGTTGTTCATGTGTCTGGGGGTGTCATCAGTCTCGCACCAAAAGCAGTAGGCATTGCACACAGCCAGTAATACAACACACGCTTTCCTCAGTGTACTGGTTCTCTCCATAGACAAGGTGGAATAAGCTGTGATAGATTTGGTGTTTCCCCCTGTATTGAACACCCCCCCCCCCCAATAGTTGTGTGAGTTCCCCAGAACACAGAACAGACGTGTAAAGTTTGAAGTGTGTTCCTTCTGTGGGGCACAAGATGAAGCATAAATACAGGGAGGACAATGAAATCATAAAACAGGCCATTTCTTGTCTTTCAAGTGCCTGTAACAGGTAAGACAGACGCCAGGAAGGTTACTGTGGAAAGTAGCTGTATTCATGTTTTATTCAGTGGTAGACTAGAGCGGGAATGGCCTTCCAGTAGTCAGAATGGGAGTGAGAGAGATATATATATGTGAAAGATTGCGAGCTAGTGGGACATAATGTAACAGGACTGCATGGGCTGGGTTGAGTGAAGCCAACTAGACAGACAGGCTAATCAGCAGAGACACCGCCGGCCGCTCTTGGTGACCTCTTCTGAGGAGTGCACCACGTTGGGCACCAAGCCACTCTTCACCCCCTCCCAACCCTCCTGGATGTTGATGTCACCACTCTTCACGAGCTCAAAGATGTCCCGCGTTAGCTCAGTGAAGGCCTTTTCCACGTTGATGGCGTCGCGAGCCGATGTCTCCACGTAGCGCATACCATAGGTACCTGCCAGCTTCTCCGCCTCTTGCTGGCTCACCTGCCTCTGGGGCTCCAGGTCGCACTTGTGGCCCACCAACAGAAAGACAATGCTGTGAGGCTGGACGTGACTCCGGGCCTCCTCCAGCCACTCATGCACATTCTGGAAGGAGCGACGGTTGGTGATGTCGAACAGCAGCAGCCCCCCAACAGAGTTACGGTAATAAGCCCTGGTAATAGACCTAGAGAGGGTGAGAGGATAAGCAAAGAAGAGTGTCAGTGGTAAATGCACTGAAAAAATATAACATGTTGTCGTGACGTGGCCCTTTCTGTGTATAGATCATGGCTTCTCACGCTCTCCTACTGTTCTGTTATCTCAGGTCGTAAATTACTGGCAGAGACTCTCTCCCCCTTTTCATGCAGTATGGAGAGAGAGAGTTCCACAGTAGAACAAAGGAACTCCTGCCAAATTCTACTACATTCCAGAATTTGAGACTGGAACAATATCTATGTTTTGGAGAATGTGTAAACGGTTGGTGGAGAAGCCAGCTACGATCCGGTCCGTTTTGTTTCATGTTTGTGACCTCATGAAAGACAATACAGCCACATTACCCTAACTCTGTTTATACAGGTGCCTCCGTTATGAGGTTTGCATCAAGTTATTGTATAAAATGAATGAGTAAAGATGAAACTATTTGTGAAATGATGTATATTCCCTTTCAAGTTGAACTAAGTCATTGGCCCGCCCCGGTGAACACAGTCATGATCAGGCGCCATAGAACCGCCTTTTCTACTGTTATGAAGAAAACCCCCTCCTGAGGAAATCCTCTTCAGACCACACATACCTCGGTGTCAGCTGAGGGGGCACAGGTTTGAGTACAAAGATTGAGCAAACCCACAGCGTGAGCTGTGATTGCGAATAGTTATTGAATTCCTAACCATACCACATGGCTACACGGCTGGAAATGGTTC
The DNA here is from genome assembly GCF_036934945.1 of Oncorhynchus masou masou. Classification (NCBI taxonomy): domain Eukaryota; kingdom Metazoa; phylum Chordata; class Actinopteri; order Salmoniformes; family Salmonidae; genus Oncorhynchus; species Oncorhynchus masou. Next base: position 13,751,976 of record NC_088219.1, on the reverse strand, counting down.
AACTCAGACTATCGATGCCGACAGAATAAGAGCTAATCTAAGATACTAATTAATAGTCTGCAGCTAGAAATGATGTAAACCTGGGGTGCTATTACTGACAACCGCCGAAACATTTATTTATGAGTGATATTCTGATGTATCCATTGTAAGCACGAAAGACTGATCTTCAGGGCAGCAGAGAGAAAGAGACGCGGATGAACTGACTCTCCAGCAGACGGACCGGATTCCAACAGAAAAGATCATGACACATGGGCGCAAATGTATATATTGATTGCAATTATTCCCGAATGAGTGAGCATTCATGTTCAAAGGATTAGCATTTCAATTAATTATAGTAGTACTGTGTGTAGTGATCTCTCTGGTCTTTTCCGCTCTCGCTCAGTCCACACCCACTTCCCTTTGTCCACCAAGCCGTCATATCGGCTTAGTCCACTAGGGAATCTCCCCTATCATTTGTTAGTAACAGATCTACTGCTTTGTTTGTTTATGCATTTCTGGGATTATTTAGTTAGTTAGTAAATAAATGAATAAGCCAATTGGTGTATGGACGATTTATAGTAAAGGCTGGGTTCGTGCAGATAACCAACCATTTACGACATTTAGAATAAGACTGACGTGAGGTAAATAATAATTCATTAATAAGAAGACTAATTGATCAGATAGTCAAATATCTGAAGAGTTACATTAGGAAAATTATAACTTTGTAATCTGAAGATTTCCCTGGTGCCCCAACTTCCTGGTTAATTACATTTACATGATTAGATTAATCACGTAATTATAATTACAGAGAATTGATTTGATAAAATAAGTCTTCACTTTTAATGATGCCAAAGACACGACAATGTAAAGTCTTGGTCCCATGTTTCATGAGCTGAAATACAAGATCCCAGAAATGATCCATACTCAGGAAAAGCTTATTTCTCTCAAATTTGGTGCGCAAGTTTGTTTATATCCCTGTTAGTGAGCATTTCTCCTTTGCCAAGATAATCCATCCACCTGACAGGTGTAGCAAATCAAGAAGCTGATTAAACAGCATGATCATTACACAGGTGCACCTTCTGCTGGGGACAATAACAGGCCACTCTAAAATGGGCACTTTTGTCACACAACACAGTGCCAAAGATGTTTCAAGTTGTGAGGGAGCGTGCAATTGGCATGCTGGCTGCAGGAATGTCCACCAATGATGTTGCTAGATAATTTAATGTTCCTTTCTCTAACATAAGTCGCCACCAACATTGTTTTAGAGAATTTGGCCGTTCTTCCAACTAGTCTCACAACCGGAAAGACCTTGTGTATGGCGTCATGTGGTTGAGCGGTTTGCTGATGTCAACGTTGTGAACAGAGTGCCCTATGGTGGCGGTGGGGTTATGGTATGGACAGGCATAAGCTACGGACAACAAACCCAATTGCATTTTATCAATGGCGATTTGAATGCACAGAGATACAGTGACGAGATCCTGTGGCCCATTTTGTGGCCCATTTTTTTAAGGTCATGTGAAATCCATATATTTGGGCCTAATTAATTTATTTCAATTGACCGATTTCCTCATATGAACCGTGACTCAATAAAATCTTTGATCTTTGAAATTGTTGCATGTTGTGTTTATATTTTGGTTCAGTATATAAGTGTGGTGGTCAGTGCTGTTTACACAGTGGATGTGACATGGAGAACAGTGGCGGTCAGTGCTGTTTAAACAGAGGATGTGGCATGGAGAACAGTGGCGGTCAGTGCTGTTTATACAGATGATGTGACATGGAGAACAGTGGAGGTCAGTGCTGTTTATTATTATTTTTATTTATTTTTTATAATTCATGAGCATGGACTTATTTCTATTACAGCATATTGGATTACTCACATTCATATTCCATTCACCCAGTCAATACAACAGCGATAGGTTTAGGCTTCAACATGATACTCAAATTTTCCCTATTCCCATCATGAGGTTCCTAAAACCTAGTAAATGAATGAAAATTGACAATGTAGACAATGACAATGACAATGTAGGTGCACACAGGTTGAGAGACAAATTTGAGGTGATTGACATTCAATACCACCTTGCACACTCATGCCTGCATCTAGCTGATACAGGGTGTAATCATTAGTCCAACAGTTGCAAATGAGAGTTTCTATTGGACAAATTCAGGTATGTTTAATCGCCGTTTTGTTCCATTTGCTTCTGTTTAAGAAACGTTTTTCAACAGAATCGGCAGTATGAATACACCCCTGATCACACGTAAACAGAGTTCACTCATAACAGCCACGTTGTCGCTTGTGGACTTCAATGCACAACAAATCAGCTGTATGTGACCAGGCGAAAAACCCTTTCCAAGACAAACCTCTATAAACAGCCTACATCGTTCACCATATTAGCTAAAGTTACGTCCTAGTCAGCATAGCTAATATAACTAATGCGATAGTAAACCGCTACAATCATGAAGTAACGTTACAGTGTACAGTCAGTTAGCAGTTTTACGGCGGGCCCCGGTGGCAATAAATGAGTAATACCAAAAGCTTACTTTGACTTGGAAGAGTTCCAGTGTTGTGTTGGAAAGTCATAGCCAGCTACAGTGCCTTGCGAAAGTATTCGGCCTCCTTGAACTTTGCGACCTTTTGCCACATTTCAGGCTTCAAAAATAAAGATAGATAAATAAAGATAGAAAACTGTATTTTTTTGTGAAGAATCAACAACAAGTGGGACACAATCATGAAGTGGAACGACATTTATTGGATATTTCAAACTTTTTTAACAAATCAAAAACTGAAAAATTGGGCGTGCAAAATTATTCAGCCCCTTTACTTTCAGTGCAGCAAACTATCTCCAGAAGTTCAGTGAGGATCTCTGAATGATCCAATGTTGACCTAAATGACTAATGATGATAAATACAATCCACCTGTGTGTAATCAAGTCTCCGTATAAATGCACCTGCACTGTGATAGTCTCAGAGGTCCGTTAAAAGCGCAGAGAGCGTCATGAAGAACAAGGAACACACCAGGCAGGTCCGAGATACTGTTGTGAAGAAGTTTAAAGCCGGATTTGGATACAAAAAGATTTCCCAAGCTTTAAACATCCCAAGGAGCACTGTGCAAGCGATAATATTGAAATGGAAGGAGTATCAGACCACTGCAAATCTACCAAGACCTGGCCGTCCCTCTAAACTTTCAGCTCATACAAGGAGAAGACTGATCAGAGATGCAGCCAAGAGGCCCATGATCACTCTGGATGAACTGCAGATATCTACAGCTGAGGTGGGAGACTCTGTCCATAGGACAACAATCAGTCGTATATTGCACAAATCTGGCCTTTATGGAAGAGTGGCAAGAAGAAAGCCATTTCTTAAAGATATCCATAAAAAGTGTTGTTTAAAGTTTGCCACAAGCCACCTGGGAGACACACCAAACATGTGGAAGAAGGTGCTCTGGTCAGATGAAACCAAAATTGAACTTTTTGGCAACAATGCAAAATGTTATGTTTGGCGTAAAAGCAACACAGCTCATCACCCGGAACACACCATACCCACTGTCAAACATGGTGGTGGCAGCATCATGGTTTGGGCCTGCTTTTCTTCAGCAGGGACAGGGAAGATGGTTAAAATTGATGGGAAGATGGATGGAGCCAAATACAGGACCATTCTGGAAGAGAACCTGATGGAGTCTGCAAAAGACCTGAGACTGGGACGGAGATTTGTCTTCCAACAAGACAATGATCCAAAACATAAAGCAAAATCTACAATGGAATGGTTCAAAAATAAACATATCCAGGTGTTAGAATGGCCAAGTCAAAGTCCAGACCTGAATCCAATCGAGAATCTGTGGAATGAACTGAAAACTGCTGTTCACAAATGCTCTCCATCCAACCTCACTGAGCTCGAGCTGTTTTGCAAGGAGGAATGGGAAAAAATTTCAGTCTCTCGATGTGCAAAACTGATAGAGACATACCCCAAGCGACTTACAGCTGTAATCGCAGCAAAAGGTGGCGCTACAAAGTATTAACTTAAGGGGGCTGAATAATTTTGCACGCCCAATTTTTCAGTTTTTGATTTGTTAAAAAAGTTTGAAATATCCAATAAATGTCGTTCCACTTCATGATTGTGTCCCACTTGTTGTTGATTCTTCACAAAAAAATACAGTTTTATATCTTTATGTTTGAAGCCTGAAATGTGGCAAAAGGTCGCAAAGTTCAAGGGGGCCGAATACTTTCGCAAGGCACTGTAGCTAGCTAACATAGCATCCCTCTGTTTGAGCAGAGTGATTCAGTAGGCTAAACTAGTTAGCTGCATTACTAGCTAAGTAAGTGAAACAGATGGGTCCCGGGAAGGAGAGAGCGGTACGTCCAGAGTACGGTTGCAGAATTTCCTGGGATTTGCCAACTTTTATCACCTCTTTATCCAGGGCTATAGCACCCTGGCTTCCCCCCGTCTACACTCACCTCTCCTAAGGTTCCGTTCACTTGGTCTCCAGCTGCTGACCGGGCGTTCCGGGATCTCAAACACCGCTTCACCACAGGTCCCATCTTGGTTCATCCTGACCCGTCCCGCCAGATAACTGGATGTTTGTGCATGACGCGATGCTTGCCTGCCACCCGGACTCCCGTCGGAACCTGGCTTTTGTGAGACAACGCTTTAGGTGGCCTACCACGGTTCCTGAAGTCTCACATTCTTCGCCGCTTGTGCACAGAACAAGACTCCTCGGCAAGCTCCGGCTGGTCTCCTCCAAACTCTGCCTGTCCCTCACTGTCCTTGGTCTCACATCTCCCTGGACTTTGTCATGGGTCTCCCACCGTCTGATGGCAACACCGCCATCCTGACCATTGTGGATCGGTTTTCCAAAGCCGCCCACTTCATTCCTCTCCCCAAACTACCATCTACCAAAGAGATGGCTCAGCTCATGGTGCAGCACGTCTTCCGGATTCATGGACTGCCAGTTGACATGGTCTCCGACCGGGGTCCTCAGTTCTCATCCTGGTTCTGGAAGGCGTTCTGCACCCTCATTGGGTCATCGGCCAGCCTGTCCTCCGGGTTCCACTCCCAGTCCAACGGCCAGTCGGAGCGAGCCAACCAAGACCTTGAGACTACTCTGCACTGCCTGGTCTCCGCCAACCTCACCACCTGGAGCCAGCAGCTTGTGTGGGTCGAATACACCTGCAACACCCTTCCCTGCTCTGCCACAGGCCTATCACTTTGAGTGTTCCCTGGGGTATCAGCCCCCGCTCTTCCCTGAGCAGGAAGAAGAGGTCAGCGTACCTTCGGCCAAGATGTTTGTCCGCTGCTGTCGTCGTACTTGGAGGAGAGCCTGGTCGGTCCTTCCTCAAGACCACCTCCAGGTATTGACGACAAGCGGATCACCACCGGACCCCAGGTCCACAGTATCATCTCGTGCAGAAGGTATGGCTGTCCACCCAGGATCTGCCCCTCCGGGTGGAATCCCGCAAACTCTCCCCCCGGGATATCGGCCCTTTTCCCATCGCTAAGGTTATTAGCCTTTCATGTGTCCAGAGTTAAACCCATGTGTTACAGCCCCTTGTCTCCTGTTTCCTGCCCTTCTGTATCTTGCCCCACCTCACTGGATTATTGACCCCTACCTACCCTGACCCTGAGACTGCCTGAGACTGATCAGACAAGGACCCAACACACCTCTAGGCTGTGTACGGGCAATTTGACCAAGAAGGAGAGTGATTGAATGCTGCATCAGATGACCTGGCCTCCACAATCCCCCAACTTCAACCAAATTGAGATGGTTTGGAAGGAGTCGGACCGCAGAGTGAAGGAAAAGCAGCCAACAGGTGCTCAGCATGTGTGGGAACTCCATCAAGATTGTTGGAAAAGCGTTACAATGTAGAAAATAGTAAAAATAAAGAAAAACCCTTGAATAAGTAAGTGTTCTAAAACTTTTGACTGGTAGTGTAATAATAATTACAGGTGACTATAAAAAAACTTGTGATTTATTTCACACAATTTGTGGTCTTTACAATGGAAGATTTTTTTTTTATAAATCAAAAAAGTGTCACCTGAATCGCTCTTGTCCGGCTGTGTCCCAGATTTGAAGTTTAATGCGTTTGCCTGGTTCTATCTCCACTAGGCGTGAGAAGAAGTCTACACCGACTGTGGGGTCGGACACATGCGCAAAGCGTCCCTCTGTGAATCGCCGGATCAGGCACGACTTTCCTACTGTCGAGTCCCCAATGACGATGAGTCGAAACTGGTACAGCCATATCGCTTCCATCTCTCATAGAATCTATGGGGAAAAAATGAAATATTTGACGATTAGTAAATCATGCGCATGGCCCGTCTACATCTCAACAAATAACTTAAAACTTGTTTTGACCCCAAGGGTAGGCTATCCAAACCACTATCAGTGATATCCTTATCGGGCTATTTTTTTTTACAAATGTAGTTCAGTGTGGTAGGCCTGCTTATATTTTTTAAACCTATTTGTGAGGATGTGTGCGCAAAACCGCGCACAAAATCGAAAACCGACTTGATTGTTTGACCTACTTTAAAAGCCCAATAGCCCACAGCGCACGGATTATTAGCTTTTTCTTGAAAAACTTATCTGCCTGCCCTACATTATTAGGGAAAGGCCTCTCCTCTTTCCTGGTAAATGCAGACAGCTCTTAAAAAAGAACACTCGCATATTCAGCTCACATGTGGATACACAGTTGTTGCATAGCAAAGCCGATCAAGTGCAATAATTACATGTGTTGACATAAAAAAAAACGTTTTTCTTAAACACAATGAAAAGGGCAGTTATGCGCATTTTTATGGACAAACAATAGGCTACGTATTGAATACTAATTTCACCATTGCAAAAAAAACGTGTTAGTTCTGGGCTACATAAATCTGAACGAGTCTTATAACATTTAAAACACATTTAACTTATCTTCTTTCTGTTCTTCGTAGACAATAGTCTTAATCTAAAATCGATTTACAACGGCATATTCTGTGGCAATGACATATTAATCCATAATACATTTTAGAACATGGTCGTGTACTCATTTTATGTGCAATTAATTACCTTGTTAGATGAGCGATCAACGGCTGGAAATAGCAAATCCCATGTTCTTGAGAAATCTCGTATATCGAAGATGCTCTCTGAAACACTGTTTTACCCCAAGCAGTGATACGCAAATAGGCCTTGTCCTAGTATCCTTTTGTATTATTTTATTCTACACAGGGAACTGTTACTGTGATGGCAAGTTTGATGTAAAATTGTCTAACGGCCGTCCTTACAACTTGTCGATGGTTTCATTTCATAGCAATTTCATGTTTAAAGATGGAGATGTTTGTGAAAATCCGCTGATGAAATGGCAGTAACAGCATCACATAGCATTACTCATTCCTCATCAGCACCATTACCGTAAGAACTCAGACATCAACGCAGTAAAAATCTCTAGGGGCACTACATTGGGTGTTACAAATGGGCATTTAAATGGAGTCCTATGAAGATCAGATTCGGGTTATCATACCTGACATAAAGGGAATGTCTTTGTGGGAGAAAAAGAATGATGACAACTGTGTGTGATGAACACCAGGGGAGACAGAGAGCTGGCTTCAAGCACAGGGCGCGGCAGGTGTTTATTGGTAAAGGACCACAGGATGAAGCAGGTAGCTGGGTCCAGTGGCAGGCAAAAGGCCATACACAGGGGGTCCAAAAAGGCAACAGTACAAGCAAGGAAAAGGCTAGTAACGTCATCCGGGAGATCATGCAATAGGTTTATAACAGAAAATCCAATAAGCTAAAGTACAGGCAGGGAATAGGCAAAAGGCATTGTTAGTGAGGCAGGCCAAAACTATCATACACTGAAGGATTCAATTACAGGGGACAACCAGCACTCCGAATAGAAGTGTTTCACAAACAATACCTCACAATGATGGGTGCAGGGAACTGAACTAAATAGTGTGTGATAATGACATACAGGTGTGTGAACAGGTGATTAGAATTGAGGTGATTGGGATCTGGAGAGTGACATCAGGGGATCTACATGTTTTGTTTGAGAGTGTGAGTTTGAAGCAGATGTTACACTGTGTAACTACCTGAATGATGGAAATAGCTAGGGTCTGAATCACACTCTGAGTTAGGCCTACAGTAGGCTGCAGGATACAAGAGAATGAGTGTGTCTTGGCAGTAAAAAAAAAACATGTTTATTATGACATCCGACATCGGGTAGAAAGCACACTGGTCTCAAGGTAACTGGAGGGCCAGAAACTCATTGCGGAGGTGTTGGAGACCTACCGAGTAGACCTATAACAAATATATATATATAATATATCCAGTACCAGTAAAAAGTTTGGACACACCTACTCATTCAAAGACACACCGATTCATTCTTTATTTGTACTATTTTCTACATTGTAGAATAATAGTGAAGACATCAAAACTATGAAATAACACATTTGGAATAATGTAGTAACCAAAGAAGTGCTAAACAAACCCTTTGCCTTGATGACAGCTTTGAACACTCTTGGCATTTTCTCAACCAGCTTCATGAGAAATGTTTTTCCAACAGTTTTGAAGGAGTTCCCACATATCCTGAGCACTTGTTGACTGCTTTTCCTTCACTCTGCGGTTCAATTCAACCCAAACCATCTCAATTGGGTTGAGGTTGGGTGATTGTGGAGGCCAGGTCATCTGATACAGCACTCTCCTTGGTCAAATAGCCCTTACACAGCCTGGAGGTGTGTTTCTTGTAATTGTCCTGTTTAAAAAGAGCAAACCAGATGGGATGGCATATCAGTACAGAATGCTGTGGTAGCCATGCTGGTTAAGTGTGCCTTGAATTCTAAATAAATCACTGACACTGTCACCAGCGAAGCACCCCCATACATCAAACCTCCTCCATGCTTCACGGTGGGAACCACACATGCGGAGGATCATCCGTTCACCTACTCTGCGTCTCACAAAGACACAGTGGCTGGAACCAAAAATCTCCAATTTGGACTCATCACAGCAAAGGGCAGATTTCCACCGGTCTAATGTTCATTGCTCGTGTTTCTTGGCCCAAGCAAGTCTCTTCTTCCTATTGGTGTCCTTAAGTCGTGGTTTCTTTGCAGCAATTCGACCATGAAGGCCGGATTCACGCAGTCTCCTCTGAACAGTTGATGTTGAGATGTGTCTGTTACTTGAACTCTGTGAAGCATTTATTTGGGCTGCAATTTCTGAGGCTGGTAACACTAATGAACTTATCCTCTGCAGCAGAGGTAACTCTGGGTCTTCCTTTCCGGTGGCGGTCCTCATGAGAGCCAGTTTCATCATAGCGCTTGATGGTTTTTGCAACTGCACTTGAAGAAACGTTCAAAATTCTTGAAATATTCCACAATGACTGACCTTCATGTCTTAAAGTAATGATGGACTGTTGTTTCTCTTTGCTTATTTTAGCTGTTCTTGCCATAATATGGACTTGGTCTTTTACCAAATAGGGCTATCTTCTATATACCCCCCCCACCTTGTTACAGCACAACTGATTTGCTCAAACGCTTTAAGAAGGAAAGGAATTCCACAAATTATCTTTTAACAAGGCACACCTGTTACTGTCACGTTCTGACCTTTATTTTCCTTTGTTTTGTCTTTATTTAGTATGGTCAAGGCGTGAGTTGGGGTGGGCAGTCTATGTTTTGTGTTTCTATGTTTAGGTTTTTGTTTCGGCCTAGTATGGTTCTCAATCAGAGGCAGGTGTCATTGGTTGTCTCTGATTGAGAATCATACTAAGGTTGCCTGGGTTTCACTATTGGTTTGTGGGTGTTTGTTTCCGTGTCTGTGGTTGTCACCACACTGGACTGTTTCGGTTTGGTTTTCGTTCATGGTCACATTTATTGTTTTGTATTTCTTAGTGTTCAGTTGATGTTTTATAATAAACAATATGGACACTTACCACGCTGTGTTTTGGTCCAATCCCTGCTACACCTCTTCTTCAGACGAAGAGGAGGAAATCTGCCGTTACAGTTACTTGAAATGCCTTCCAGGTGACTACCTCATGAAGCTGGTTGAGAGAAACTGTCAACAAGGCAAAGGGTTTAACACTTTTTTCGTTACTACATGATTCCATATGTGTTATTTCAAAGTTTTGATGTCTTCACTATTATTCTAATCACATCAAATCAAATGTTATTGGTCACATACACATGGTTAGCAGATGTTAATGTGTGTGTTGCGAAATGCTTGTGCTTCTAGTTCCGACCGTGCAGTAATATCTAACAAGTAATCTAACAACTACCTTATACACACAACTGTAAAGGATAAATTAAGAATATGTACATTTAAATATATGGATGAGCGATGGCCGAACGGCATAGGCAAGATGCAGTAGATGGTATAGAGTACAGTATATACATGAGATGAGTAATGTAGGGTATGTAAACATTATATTAAGTGGCATTGTTTAAGTGACTAGTGATGCATTTATTACCTCCAGTTATTAATTATTAAAGTGGCTAGAGATTGAGTCTATGTTGGCAGCAGCCACTCAATGTTAGTGATGGCTGTTTAACATTCTAATGGCCTTGAGATTAGAAGCTGTTTTAATGTCTCTCGGTCCCAGCTTTGATGCAACTGTACTGACCTCGCCTTCGGGATGATAGCGGGGTGAACAGGCAGTGGCTCGGGTGGTTGTTGTCCTTGATGATCTCTGTGGCCTTCCTGTGACATCGGGTGGTGTAGGTGTCCTGGAGGGCAGGTAGTTTGCCCCCGGTGATGTGTTGTGCAGACCGCACTACCCTCTGGAGAGCCTTACGGTTGTGGGCGGAGAAGTTGCCGTACCAGGCGATGATACAGCCCGACAGGATGCTCTCGTTTGTGCATCTGTAAAAGTTTGTGTGTTTTTGGTGACAAGCCAAATTTCTTCAGCCTCCAGAGGTTGAAGAGGCGCTGTTGCGCCTTCTTCACCACGCTGTCTGTGTGGGTGGACCATTTCAGTTTGTCAGTGATCTGTACGCAGAGGAACTTAAAATTTTCCACCTTCTCCACTATTGTTCCGTCGATATGGAATGGAGGGGTGCTCCCACTGCTCTTTCCTGAAGTCCACGATCATCTCCTTTGTTTTGTTGACATTGAGTGTGAGGTTATTTTCCTGATACCATACTCCGAGGGTCCTCACCTCCTCCCTGTAGGCCGTCTCGTCATTGTTGGTAATCAAGCCTACCAATGTAGTGTCATCTGCAAACTTGATGATTGAGTTGGAGGCGTGCATGGCCACGCAGTCATGGGTGAACAGGGAGTACAGGAGAGGGCTGAGAACGGGGTGGATATGTTGTTTCCTACCCTCACCACATGGGGGCGGCCCGTCAAAGTCCAAGACCCAGTTGCACAGAGCGGGGTCAGGACACAGGGTCTCGAGCTTAATGACGAGTTTGGAGGGTACAATGGTGTTAAATGCTGAACCGTAATCGATGAACAGCATTCTTACATAGGTATTCCTCTTGTCCAGATGGGTTAGGGCAGTGTGCAGTGTGATTGCGTCGTCTGTGGACCTATTGGGGCGGTAAGCAAATTGAGTGGGTCTAGGGTGTCAGGTAGGTTGGAGGTGATATGATCCTTGACTAGTTCGTCAAAGCACTTCATGATGACGGAAGTGAGTGCTACGGGGCGATAGTCATTTAGCTCAGTTACCTTAGCTTTCTTGGGAATATGAACAATGGTGGCCCTCTTGGAGCATATGGGAACAGCAGACTGGGATAGGGATTGATTGAATATGTCCGTAAACCCACCAGCCAGCTGGTCTGCGCGTGCTCTGAGAACGCGGCTAGGGATGCCGTCTGGGTTGGCAGCGTCGCTAGGGTTAACATGTTTAAATGTTTTGCTTAGTGAAGGAGAGCCCGCAAGTTTTGGTAGCGGGCCGTGTTGGTGGCCCTGTAATGTCCTCAAAGCGAGACAAAGAAGTTGTTTAGTTTGTCTTGGAGCAAGACATCGGTGTCCTCGACGGGGCTGTTTTTCTTTTTGTAGTCCGTGATTGGCTGTAGACCCTGCCACATACGTCTCGTGTCTGAGCCGTTGAATTGCTACTCTACTTTGTCTCTATACTGATGCTGAGCTTGTTTGATTGCCTTGTATTCGGTCATGTTCCCGATCGCCTTGCCATGATTAAAAGCAGTGGTTCGCGCTTTCAGTTTTTGCACGGATACTGCCATCAATCCTACGTTGCTGGTTGGGGAAGGATTAAATAGTCACCGTGGGTACCACATCACCGATGCACTTGCTAATAAACTCACTCACCGAATCAGCGTATACATTAATATTATTTTCCGATGCTATCCGGAACATATCCCAGTCCACGTGATCGAAGCAATCTTGAAGCGTGGAATCAGATCTGTCGGGCCAGCGTTGAACAGACCTGAGCACAGCGTTTCCTGTTTTAGTTTCTGTCTATAGGCTGGGAGCAACAAAATGGAGTCGTGGTCAGATTTGCCGAAAGGAGGGCGAGGGAGGGCTTTGTATGCGTCACGGAAATTAGAGTAGCAATGATCTAGAGTTTTGCCAGCCCAGGTCACGCATTCGATATGCTGATAAAATTTAGGGAGCCTTGTTTTCAGATTAGCCTTGTTAAAATCCCCAGCTACAATAAATGCAGCCTCAGGATATGTGGTTTCCAGTTTACATAGAGTCCAATGAAGTTCTTTCAGGGTTGTCGAGGTGTCTGCTTGGGGGGATATAGACGGCTGTGATTATAATCGAAGAGAATTCTCTTTGTAGATAATGCGATCGGAATTTGATCGTAAGGAATTCTAGGTCAGGTGAACAAAAGGACTTGAGTTCCTGTATATTGTTATTATCACACCACTCGTTAATCATAAGGCATACACCCCCGCCCTTCTTACCAGAGAGATGAAACCGGTGAAGAAACCGGGTGGCTGTACCGACTCTGCTAATTTATCCCAAAGAGAAATAAAGAAATCATCTGGAATGAGTAGGTGTGTCCAAACTTTTGACTGGTACTTTATATATTTTGACGAGAACATATGACAAGTTTATAAAATAAAAATTTGACCTTTCATGTACGGACTATGGAATCAAGTAGGATTACATAATTTTCTTGACTCCATCCTTAACATCCTCATATGTTAAGGTGCACAGTGAACCTTAAAAGCTCTGTATGGAAACATTTGAAAGAATTTCAGGCTCTAGTTGGAACGGAATTAAAACTAAATTGTAATGTGTTTTCCATGTGCCATCAACACCGGCAGATATTGGATCAGACAGCAGTGTGAGTTTTGAATGGGCTGCTGTACAAACGCAGACCATGCAGCAGGAGCATTTGTTAAACCTTCTCGTTATGGTGGACCTTGGGGTCAGTAAAACATCAGTCAAGAGTTATGTCCATCTCATCTTTTCTCAACATTATCGAGCAGCTATTGATGTTGACTTTGCGCTGAAGGTTCTGCACTGGTACAGCGACTCCGTTATAAGACTACAGCTTTAGGACATTGCCAGTATGTCAAACCACTTCATTTTACTTTGATATTACTTGATATATTATGAATTCATTGTAACATCAGTGGTTTGGACAAAACTGCAGACAGTCTACATCAGACTTTATTCAAGTTTATGTTTTTAACAACTCCATATCAATGAATTAGCACACTTTTGCTAATTATATTTGGCCTTATCCATAGCCTGTGTACATGTATCATCATTGTCACGATCGTTGTAGTGAGGAGACCCAAGCGCAGCGTGGTGTGAAAACATACTTTTAATGAATGATGAAAAAAACACGACGACACTAAACAAAATAACGTGACCGCTATCGAAACTGAGTGCTAACATGCAACATCACATAGACAATAACCCACGAACCACAATACAAAACAGGCTACTTAAATATGGTTCCCAATCAGAGACAACGACAAACACCTGCCACTGATTGAGAACCATATCAGGCCAAAACACATAGAAACAGACTAACTAGACATGCAACATAGAATGCCCACTCATATCACACCCTGACCAAACAAAACATAGAAACAAACAATGCAAATAATGGTCAGAGTGTGACAATCATAATCACCAGTGTACAGTTTTTGTCCCTACAGAATTTAATGTGTGCTGTGGAGGAGCATGTGTCTTGTCTATTTGTTTATTAGGGTCCCCATTAGCTTTTGCAAAGGCAGCAGCTATTCTTCCTGGGGTCCACAACAAACATGACAAGTAACAAAACACTGATACTGTAACACTTGTCGTCTGGGGAAGGAGAGGAAGACCACTGCACAGCGTGGAAAGTGTTCATATTTTAAATATTTTAATAAACACTGAAAACAAAACAATAAACAACCAACGAACAGTCCTGTAAGGTGCAACACAACACTAAACAGAAAATACCCACCAACAAAACACAATGGAAAACAGGCTACCTAAATGTGGTTCTCAATCAGGGACAACGATTGACAGCTGCCTCTGATTGAGAACCATACCAGGCCAAACACAGAAATAGAAAAATCATAGACAAACTAACATAGACAACCCACCCAACTCACGCCCTGACCATACTAAAACAAAAGACAAAACAAAGGAACTAAGGTCAGAACGTGACAGATACACTGACAGACAATGACAGGGTTCACCTGGTCTCATGCTCATTAGAGCCATATGAGCACTAGTTACACTCTTGCTCTCTGTATGTGTGTGTGTGTCTGTACTATGAAAACCTGACCTTTTCTGCTGTTTTTGGAATGTGCTAAATCATAATGCAATATAATTAGATTATAAGTACATATAGTTACAGTATACGCTAGATCAGTGCTGTATGTCGGTCTGACCCTGATATGTACTGTTCATGTATTTGTTTGTCCCAGGACAAGAAAGATATTGGAATATGACCCGTGTGTGTTACCGGAAGGCTGTTGGAGCTCTGGGGGTGTTTGACATGGCCCACGTGACCCATGACCTTAGTGTCCATGTTGTCCTTTCAAGTGGAAGGACGACCTGGACACTAAGGTCACCCTCAGTCATGGCAAACCTGTCCCAGCTTTGGTGCTGGCCTACAAGTCTGACCAAGTCTGCTCCCAGCAGCTCAATCTGGACACATTCTGTGGGGAAAAAGGATTTGTGGGCTGGTTTGAGACCTCAGCCAAGGTAAGGGAGGGAGATAATGACGCAGATAGGGAAACGCTTCAGCTTACTTACTGTAGTCCTCCTAGTCTCTCACAACTGCCGCCTGAGGGCTGCTCTGTGGGCTGCTCTAGAGGGTATCTTTGCAATGGATAAGATACACTTAAATGGCGTGTGCGTCTGTGTGTGAGACAGACTAGCCTCAGTATATTAATGATTCTAATCTAAACACATTTCAGACTGCTGGGGAGCTCCCTGGCTGATAACATTTGACAGTCTTGGTCCTATGGAAGATCACTTTGTACAATGGTCTCTATTTCTTATAAAGAACACAAACACATTTGACAGCAGCCTTTGATTGTCAGCTTGGGTTAACATAACTCATCAGAATCTGTCGTTCTGCCCCTGAACAGGCAGTTAACCCACTGTTCCCAGGCCGTCATTGAAAATAAGAATTTGTTCTTAACTGACTTGCCTAGTTAAATAAAAAAAATGTTGTTGTTGAATGTAATCACAAATACATGCGATCAATTGGAATGAAACGCTAGCATGCCGCGGGGCATTTGAGAAGAACACAGGCTAGTTTGCCAAGGGGAATGTGAACAGGAACATGTAAAATGGTCCAGCAGGCTGTGTAATGAGTGTTCCCTCCTCACAGACTGAACCTGAGAGAAAGGGAACACTCACAGCTACTCTCTAATGAGTTACTCAGTTTAGTGTGAAGGCTGATTGGGTGAATATGTCACTGGGGCCAACCCATCTGATAGCTTACATTGATAAAGATGATGAAAGATTAGAATAAACCTTCTGTCTGATGTAAAAGGATTTAAAATCCTGAGCAGATCTGCCCTGGGATTACTCCCAATCTGAGATCTATTGTCTTCTGTACCCTAGCTGTCTCCTAGCTGTCTCCTAGCTGTCCATAATTTGTATATTTTTGGTTTTATTGCATAGGAGAACACTAACATTGGAAAACCCTACTATAGAGAGAGCCAGGAAACTGAGAAGCTAGTGCTTTGTGAAAGGTTGTTGTTATAGCCAAATACTAATGATATAACATCAATACCATACTGGGCCAGGGGTTTGTCTTCAGATGTGGCTGAATCTGATTGGACAGCATGCCTACTGCAGGCCTAATCGGTTTGAGTTTTAGACAGATTCCATCCACTTCAAATCATGAACCAGCTTCCTAAAATTAAATCGCAGTGTTCCACTTTAAGATGCCCACCCCGGACCCTTTCTGTGGTGGCCAATCAATCCCTTTCTAAGTCACCTGATTCATAGGCGATACTGCCATTTTACACATGAAGTTTAACTGAAAAAATGAATAATCAGCTACCTAACAAAAAACATTTGTAAAATGTAAGAACCATTTGTAAATGCCTTCAGATTAAAACATATGGAACACGGCAATTAAAGGATACGGAAAAACTCGGTGTCACTGCTACAAGACCTCGACACGATCACAGGGAAGCTTGAGAGAAAATACACTAATCATATGCTATTTTGTAACGTCTTCAAAATCAGTCTAGCAGCAATCATCTAACCAGCGCGAACGTTGTGTGATCACCAACCGAGCAGTGGTAGGCTAACTAATCAATGATTGCTGCTGTTCATGTAGTATACTGTACTGGCTGTACACTAACCGGCATCATCACCATTAGAAAGATTTTATGGGGATACATTCACGACCATCCGAACGAATCATTATCGGCTGATTTCGGTGTGCTCGGTTTTGGATAAGGTTTTGGGATTTGTATGTGTGGACCATTGGATTGCCAATAAAATATATGGTTTACTGACTGTAGCCGTATATTTTATTTGGCTGCCGTATGAATTCTGCCATCGGATTCGCGTCAGTGTACGTTTTTTGTTTCCAGACGGGCAATCTGTTTAGAGGGCACGCTCCCAATCACCACTAAAGACATTTTGATTTCTAATTCCCCGATTACTTGCTTTTGGAACATGTCTGGACAGTCTATCACGGATCGGATCGCTGCGGCTCAGCACAGCATGACAGGATCCGCTATAAGCAAAGCCGTCTGCAAGGCCACGACGCATGAAGTCAGCGGACCAAAGAAGAAACACCTTGACTGTAGGTTAAGTAGACCACCAGTGTCCCGCCGTTGCTACATATTTCGCAACAAAAGCATTGGTAACATTGAATATTCAAGAAGACCTGTATGTTCATCATGTTTGATTGGCCATTGGTGTAGTTTTAATAGCAAGGTTTTCGACATTCTATGGTAATGGGCTATGAATAATTGCGCATCATAGCCTTCAACAGCTCATGTAGTCAATCATTACAGTGTCATCATCCTACAGTAGGCTGTCGTACTGTAGCCTAAACATAATGAGACAAATAGGTTATTACTCAGTGTCATACATGCAAATGCACACCTTGTGATCATAAATAGCCTATTACCTTATTCATCATTGTATGAAGTAATAATGCAATCAATTCCCCTTTTAATAGGACTGGCTATGTAGGCTAACATTTTCTGGCAGTTTAGGTTTAGAGGCATAATTTGAGTTCATCTACTATTATTTCCTCTATTTCCTACTGAGTTTTAGACTAAAATATGTCTAATTTAAGACTAATAACTTATTAACAATGTTATTATTCCGATATTATTGCTGCCACAAAGGTACAGTATATTGTGCTGTATGTACCCTTTGAGGTTTCTCAGCTACTTTAGTTTGTGGTGAGCTGGTGTCCATGGGTCAATCATATTAGTGCAATGACAACAGTATCATAGACAACCTTGATCTCAACATTTCTGTTTATCTGTGTGTGGTCTGGAACTGGAGTGTGTGTTGGATATCAAGCATTTTCTCCACATTTAACTGCTAATGATTAGGTTAGGTGGCTTTCTACCCAAATAATTACTGTGTCCAGTCAATCAATGAAGCTCAATCAGTCCTGTCCTGTATCAACCCATAGACCCAGAGGGTTATTGGTTCAATTAACAAATCTTGTGTTGCCGGTCTGGTTATTTTCTGGGAAGGATTTTTTTCATTGTTGAATTCTCTATTTACCCAATCTTTATTGAAAGTAATCAATTGTGCAAATTTGAGTCATGTTAGAGTCGTTTTGTGTGCAATTACATAAGCTAAAATAATAAAAATAGTAATTTCTGAGTGGAATCGAAGACTTCAAATGGGACTTAAAAATGTGGAATCCTACTGCAAATGTAGTTATTTAAAGAGTCTGTACTGCTATGGATTATCCTGATTCCTCACGTAGTTCAAATTTCAGTCTTTGAGGAAAGTGGAAACATCCTGTGGGTAAGAATGTAGGAAATGTAATTTTATTTTCTCTTGTATGGTTTAGCATAAGCTTAAACTCCTGGGAGGGAAATCCCTCCTACAGTCAAATGTCTAGAAGGAATACATAATTATATTTGAGTTCTTTTCATCACCGCCTGCTTTACAATCAGATTTCCAGTTTGAAAAGTTAGTCACTGTAATTAAGGCATAATAAGTGATAGTTAATTCACTAGTAACAGGATATTTTTCAAGGGTGGGAGGTGCCTACCAGAGATCTAACTGCTGTTAGTAATGTTCAGCATGAGTTGATCAACCTGTAAAGTAGACTATATGTAAAGCACTGTCAAATGTTTAATTGTCCACATGCCATGTTTTTTGGCAGACCTGATCCACTGCACCAACGAGCTGAACGTGAGTGTCCCCCACCTGGCTGACACATTGTTTGAGAGGACGGCCAACAACAGCTGGGTGGTGGTGTTCAAATCCCTCATCACCACGCACCACCTCATGATGTACGGGAACGAGGTAAGTAACAAACATACACGCACACACACAGTTTTAACCTAACCATAACCCTAACCTTAACACTAAGCCTAACCCTAAAACTAGACCTAATCCTAACTAAAAAAAATAAAAACTGCTAACCATAACCCAAATGTCCCCACTTGTCTGATTTTTCCTTGTTTAAAAACAAACACACACTAGTAGCTGGGGTTCAAGTCCTTCATCATCATCACCTCAAGATTTTTTTTATTTTATATTTTACCTTTAATTAGGAAAATCAGTTCAGACCAAATTCTTATTTACAATGAAAGCCTACACTGTCCAAACCTGGATGACGCTGGGCCAATTGTGCACCGCCGTATGGGACTCCCAATCACGGTTGGTTGTGATGCCTCAAGCACTGAGATGCAGTGCCTTAGACCGCTGTGCCACTTGGGAGCCCAATGATGTATGGCAATAACTGGCTTCACTGTAGCTCAATTGTTACTGGTAGAGCATGACACTTGTAACGCCAGGATAGTGGGTTCAAATCCCGGGACAACCCGTATGTGAAATGTATGCACGCATGACTGTAAGTCGCTTTGGTTAAAAGTGTCTGCTAAATGGCATATAATGTATTATTATATTATGCACTGTTCAAGTCCTCTGGTATTCAAACATTTGATTAAATCTTTATTCTTACTGGTTTTGATCCCACTCTCTCTGTATTTTATCACCAGCGATTAATCCAGTACCTGGCGTCCAGAAACACACTTTTTAACCTGAGCAACTTCTTGGATAAGGGGGCATTACAAGGTACTGTAGGGAATTTTTCAACACAAGCCATTTTACACCAGAGACAAACTGTACAGAAGTCACAGGCATAAAAAAACATTATAACCGTGCAATGCATGAACAACAGTGTGCAGTACAACAATTCAAACTGTCACTCTGAACGCGCTGCAGAGGTGTGGTTCTGTATGCTGCCATGCCAGCACTCTAAATATGAATGTAAGTGCTCCCTCTCTGCCAGGTTATGACATGTCAACGTTCATCAGACGCTACAGCAGGTATCTGAATGAGAAGGCCCTGTCCTACAGACTGGTGGCTGTGGACTTCACCAAGATGAAGAGAGGGTAAGATGTCCTGTAGTGGCTAGTGTGGAAAACCTTCACATTGTCACCCTGGGATACATAGTTTACCTCAGTGGCCAGGCCCACCTCAAGAGGGAGAAACAGTGACTTCGTCATAGAAACAATGGCAAAGATTGGGGACAAGCCTTTAAATAGATTCAAGGTAATCCAGCTAAACAAGTCATTTATTTCAGCAGCCTCTGTGGATAATGTGTGGATTATATTAAGTATCAACATGATTGACAGGGAGTTGTTTGATTCATGCTGTATGATCATGTTAGTCAGTCATCACTTGTCCTGGTAAAGTGGTGCTGCGTGTCTCTTGCTGACAGGGTTGATGGTATGATGCGCACCATGACCGTTGACAAGCTGATCAAGACTCTACCTATCATTCAGAATCAGCTGGATGCTCTGCTGGACTTTCAGGTAGGCTGCATGGTTGGGGTATTGAGCGGTCCATAATATGGGCTACATGATGACAGTGAGCTAGCTGTCAATATGAACTCTCAATGTCTCATCTGTTCTCTTCCCAGGCTAACTCTAATGAATTGACCAATGGCGTCATCAACAGCGCCTTCTTGCTGCTCTTTAAAGACTCCATCCGCCTCTTTGCTGCCTACAATGAAGGAGTTATCAACATGCTGGGTAAGTACACTATCTGTTAGTTAGAGGAGAACTAGGATGTCACTAGGATGTCACTAGGATGTCACTATGGTGTCACTAGGATGTCACTATGGTGTTACTATGGTGTCACTATGGTGTCACTAGGATGTCACTAGGATGTCACTATGGTGTTACTAGGATGTTACTGGTGTCACTAGGATGACACTATGGTGTTACTAGGATGTCACTAGGATGTCACTATGGTGTCACTAGGATGACACTATGGTGTCACTAGGATGTCACTATGGTGTCACGAGGATGACACTATGGTATTACTATGGTGTTACTATGGTGTTACTAGGGTGTCACTAGGGTGTCACTAGGATGTCACTAGGATGTCACTATGGTGTCACTAGGATGACACTATGGTGTTACTAGGATGTTACTAGGATGTTACTATGGTGTCACTAGGATGTCACTATGGTGTCACTAGGATGTCACTATGGTGTCACTAGGATGTTACTAGCATGTTACTATGGTGTCACTAGGATATTACTATGGTGTCACTAGGATGTCACTATGGTGTCACTAGGATGTCACTATGGTGTCACTAGGATGTCACTATGGTGTCACTAGGATGTCACTATGGTGTCACTAGGATGTCACTATGGTGTCACTAGGATGTTACTATGGTGTCACTAGGATATTACTATGCTGTTACTATGGTGTCACTAGGATATTACTATGCTGTTACTATGGTGTCACTAGGATGTTACTATGGTGTCACTAGGATGTTACTATGGTGTCACTAGGATGTTACTATGGTGTCACTAGGATATTACTATGCTGTTACTATGGTGTCACTAGGATGTTACTAGGATGTTACTATGGTGTCACTAGGATGTCACTATGCTGTTACTATGGTGTCACTAGGATATTACTATGCTGTTACTATGGTGTCACTATGGTGTTACTAGGATGTTACTATGGTGTCACTAGGATGTCACTATTGTGTTACTATGGTGTCAATAGGATGTTTGTAAATGTATCTAGAAAAGACCTAGCTAAAATCCTTTGTCCTTTTTGTTTTCTTCTTTGCTTAGTTAACATATCCTCTTTTTTTATCCTAAAGAGAAATATTTTGACATGAAGAAGAACCAATGCAAAGATGCCCTGGAGATCTATAAGACGTTTCTGAACAGAATGACCAAGCTGTCAGAGTTTCTCAAAGTTGCAGAGGTAATGTTTCCCCTGTTTGGCTTGTGTTGAGGAAAGGAAGGTTTCAGATAGATCCAGCAGGAAGGTAGGGCTCTTCTCTCCTCTCCGTCTCTCTGTCCCTCTGTTGCCGTGTGGTGGAGGCTCATGCTGAGGTCATGAATGCAGAGGTTAGCCTATTAGTGGGCATACAAATCTCACAGTGAAGGCCCCTCCATGTGCTGCCTGTTCTGATGCCTGCGTTGCATGTCTAAGGAAGAGGTTTTTTCTTACTCTTTCCTTCCCTTTCTCTCTTTTGCAATGATGAATGTCTGCTGTTATCCAAGTAAAGTACTACTTGCAATTCAGAAGGCCGATTTGCGAAGATAATTAGTATCTCTCTGTAGTTTTATAGTTTCTCCTGCATTCTTTTATGAAAAGGCGTTCTTGCTGTCTTTACTGATTTGGTTACTATTTGGAGGAAGGTTTGGGGTGATGGGGGTGGGCTTCTATCCAAATACGGGCTAACGTTGACTCTAAGGGCCCATTCATTTAGTCGTCTAACAATGTGTTTGTCATTTGTGCCCCTGCCTTTTTCGTTCAAAGTCAACATTAGTTGTGTGTTTGTTTTGGATGTTTCTCACCTTGCAGTCACATGAGTATTACAGCCCAATGTACCCGGCACACCTGTCAATGGCATTTCAATGTGTAAACATTCATTTCAAACCAGTCTTCAGATCCTGTGTGTGTACTGTATGTACGTGTGGGCATGCCAATTCCCCTGTTGTCTTTTTATTGTTTTGTTTGTAGTCAGTGCATGGAGTAATGGGTCCTTTGGTTTGATTCTTCTCTTTCCCTCCTCCACACACCCCCCCCTTTATTCCGTGGTTGTTTGTTTATTTGTTTGTTTATTTGTTTGTTTGTTTATTATGTTTGGTTTTTGCCCTCCACCCCCCCCCCCCCCTTCCCTCCTTTTTTGTGACACAGCAAGTTGGAATTGATCAGGGTGACATCCCCGATCTCACACAGGTCAGTGGTACATTTCATCTCAATATCTCCCATGTGGCTCCATTGTAAACGCTCCCATTCCCTACTCACCCTACAGACTTCCACAAGCCCTTCCTCTCATTCTGATGAACCCCCCTCTCTCTGAGCTCTGGGGTACAGAGGGGGCTACTTTCAAAATGGGTTCCAAATATGTGACACTTTCTAATTTTGGAGATTGTGCAAAACATACATTTGAGTCATTTAGCAGATGCTCTTATCCAGAGTGATTTACAGTTAGTGCATTCATCTTAAGTTGGGACAAACACATATCACAGGCATGGAAAGTACATTTTCCCTCAATAACGTAGCTATCAGTAGAGTCAGAGCTAGAAGTAGGGGGGGGTCAAGTGCTGGTGATTTTTGTTTTGTTTTACTACCTTGATTTTAGTATTTCTTTCTAGTTGAATCACAAAATACATTTAGTTTGATTTTGAAATGACACTGAAAAGTCAGGCAAATTCAGCCTCTGTCCTAGCAGATATGGGCCTATGGTGTTTGCCCATATAAGCCTTTTGTACATCAAGGTTTGACATCCCTTCATGATTTCTCATACAGTTTACAGTGTTGCCTCAAAATGAACACTATTGTACATATTTTTCCTGAAAAGATATCCCATCGACATAGCTGTGGGGAGAGCAGCGAATGGTTTCTACCAAAGTGTCCGTAATGCCATCCTAAGCAGTGCATAACATCTGATGTGACGCTACAAACACTTGTTGAAGCTTTCTTCAATGACACTCATGTTTTCCCTCCACATTGAGAAAAATAATCATGAACAAATGTTTCTGTCAACTGTGATGTCATGTTTGCAGTGCTTATGAAGACCTTATGTGTCCCTGTTCAACTAAATAGTAACCCATGTCTTTACTGAGCTGTAGATGGTTTCTTTCTTTACTTTAAACTTTTAGAATATTCTGTCATTCTCTGAAGAAGGATATCCAGAATTTTAATTATTCACGTTTCCCCCAAATAATTATACAAGTAGCTGCATGAGTTAAGATTGTGTTCTGTGATGAAAAGCAAGCCTCTGGTTGAAACATGGGTATGACATGTGCAAAATTAATTCGCTCATCCTTGGTTTATTAAACCATCTTTTTTTATATCTTTTTAAAATATGCTATTCATTTGCCAAATGTGTTTACCTAGTTTTCATC
Organism: Oncorhynchus masou masou; assembly: GCF_036934945.1. Lineage (NCBI taxonomy): Eukaryota > Metazoa > Chordata > Actinopteri > Salmoniformes > Salmonidae > Oncorhynchus > Oncorhynchus masou. The sequence goes on along the minus strand of NC_088219.1, from coordinate 13,728,061 downwards.
AGATATTTGGCTTTTCTGTCAGTTAACTCGTTTGGCTCCCAAACCCTTTTTGGATTGGACACTAAGCTAATGACAAAATTGTAGCATCCACTAATATTAGGTCTCCTCTAACCTGTAAAATACAATTTATTAAATGAATATTCATGAATGAATAGTGATACTCAAATTAGCATGTAAACAGAATCCATTGGTTAACTGGCCATTAATGGACTGTGATGTGTGTGTGTGGGGGCACAGATGCATGGGCTAAGCTCTCTTCTGTATTCTGACCCCCTCAGGCCCATACACTGTAATGACCTCCCAGGCCTGTCTACTTGATTGCATGAGAGAGATGACTGATCTGTGCATGTCTGGCGTGAAGCCAAACCTAATTATACCAGATGTATTGATATGTAAAACTAGCTGCAAATATGGAGACTATGCTGAACAATGTGTTATTTGGCTCTGTGTGCGCGCGTGTGTCTGTGTGTTTGTCTGTGTGCTTGTGCGTGCAAAAATGTGTGCGCACCTGTGTGTGTGTGTGTGTGACAGCACGCTTTTGGGTGTGTGTGTTTTCCCAATTTTTCTACACAATGCTGTTCTCCCTTGGTAAAGTATTGTTACTTCACCCCCCCCCCTTTCTCAATCAGGCCCCTAGCAGCCTCCTGGAAGCTCTGGAGCAGCATCTGGCCTCTCTGGAGGGGAGGAGAACCAAGGAGCTTTCCACAGACACCAGGTAACACTTTGAGTCTGAAGGAGGCATTTACACTGAAGCTGGCACGTCAACATATTCATCAGTCACTGAAGCTGGCACATCAACATATTTATCAGTCACTGAAGCTGGCACATCAACATATTCATCAGTCACTGAAGCAGGCACGTCAACATATTTATCAGGCACGTCAACATATTTATCAGTCACTGAAGCTGGCACGTCAACATATTCATCAGTCACTGAAGCAGGCACGTCAACATATTTATCAGTCACTGAAGCAGGCACGTCAACATATTTATCAGTCACTGAAGCTGGCTTGTCAACATATTTATCAGTCACTGAAGCTGGCACGTCAACATATTTATCAGTCACTGAAGCAGGCACGTCAACATATTTATCAGTCACTGAAGCTGTCAACATATTTATCAGTCACTGAAGCTGGCTTGTCAACATATTTATCAGTCACTGAAGCTGGCTTGTCAACATATTTATCAGTCATTGCTCCACCATTAGTCGTCTTGACAATACAAATACAATACAGGCACACAGTCAGACACATTATTAGTGATTTTCTGATCCCTGAGGTTAGTCCCAGAGTGCTATGTGTGACAGTTAGTGTGCGTGGTCTCCCTGACAAGCGCTGTGTGGTCCCTCTAGAGCCAGCACCTTAACCAGTGCTGTATCGTCACTGTCCAGTACTGGAATCTCCCTCAGCCTCATGGAACAGAAGGAGGACCCAAACAGCCTCCAGGTCAGACAGGGTCACTGCTACCACTGTAGAACAACTTTTTTGAATAGCGCATTACAATGTAAATGCATTACTGTATGAATACTTATATAAATGAGAATAAATTATAACGCTTATAATTGACATATTGTAAACACTTGTTATAAATTGTTCTTTCAGATAATGTACTCGTATATATAGGCTAATTAGGAAACGCATGTAAAAACCCAGCCCTGTTGTACGTTCTTTTGTCTCATGTGGATTCACTCCTGTGTGTCTGTCCCACAGGATGAGGGAGCCAAGGTGATTGACATGCAGACACCCACCATCTCTCCCAGTGCCCAGTCAGTGGGCAGTGCCAGCAGTGGGGCCACAGAACTCTTCTCCAACTCATCTGTTCTATCCGGTACAAATAAGTAAGCAGACCCACTGTCTGATAATTGCCATGTTTAAGACCTATGGCTTTGTTTCATTCAGTTTATTTGCTCTGTATAACCACTCTATGTATCTTATTAAAAATGGGAGCTAGCTAAATCAATTTATCGTATATTAGTTGGGTTATTAGTGAATAGGAACACCCCCCCCCCTCCGCTGAAGGGGTCTGCTCTGCTATCTTTTTTATCTCTGCTGTCTGACTCTCTCCTCTGTCTCCCCAGCGTGCCAAACCTCACCAGCGACCTATTCAACGTCCAGCCCGCCTACAACCCAACCATCCAGACAACACACACTGTACCGTCTAACAGCAACGCCTGGGGAGGTGAGGCTCACAGACTACACATCCATACAGTACAAACACACACTGTACCGTCTAACAGCAACGCCTGGGGAGGTGAGGCTCACAGACTACACATCCATACAGTACAAACACACACTGTACCGTCTAACAGCAACGTTTGGGGAGGTGAGGCGCACAGACTACACATCCATACAGTACAAACACACACTGTACCGACCGTCTAACAGCAACGCCTGGGGAGGTGAGGTCACAGACTACACAGCAGTACAAACACACTGGGAGGTGGGGAGGTGAGGCTCACAGACTACACATCCATACAGTACAAACACACACATCCATACAGTACAAACTACACACACTACAAACACACCGTCTAACAGCAACGCTTGGGGAGGTGAGGCGCACAGACTACACATCCATACAGTACAAACACACACTGTACCGTCTAACAGCAACGCTTGGGGAGGTGAGGCGCACAGACTACACATCCATACAGTACAAACACACACTGTACCGTCTAACAGCAACGCTTGGGGAGGTGAGGCTCACAGACTACACATCCATACAGTACAAATACACACTGTACCGTCTAACAGCAACACTTGGGGAGGTGAGGCTCACAGACTACACATCCATACAGTACAAACACACACTGTACCGTCTAACAGCAACGCTTGGGGAGGTGAGGCTCACAGACTACACATCCATACAGTACAAACACACACTGTACCGTCTAACAGCAACGCCTGGGGAGGTGAGGCTCACAGACTACACATCCAACAGTACAAACTACACACTGTACCGTCTAACAGCAACGCCTGGGGAGGTGACCAGACTACACATCCATAACAAACACACAACGTCTTGGGGAGGTGAGGCTCACAGACTACACATCCATACAGTACAAACACACACTGTACCGTCTAACAGCAACGCTTGGGGAGGTGAGGCTCACAGACTACACATCCATACAGTACAAACACACACTGTACCGACCGTCTAACAGCAACGCTTGGGGAGGTGAGGCTCACAGACTACACATCCATACAGTACAAACACACACTGTACCGTCTAACAGCAACGCTTGGGGAGGTGAGGCTCACAGACTACACATCCATACAGTACAAACACCGTCTAACAGCAACGCTTGGGGAGGTGAGGCTCCAGACTACACATCCAACAGCAACTAACAGCAACGCTTGGGGAGGGGGAGGTCTAACAGCAACGCTTGGGGAGGTGAGGCTCACAGACTACACATCCATACAGTACAAACACACACACCGTCTAACATACTTGGGGAGGTGAGGCTCACAGACTACACATCCATACAGTACAAACACACACTGTACCGTCTAACAGCAACGCTTGGGGAGGTGAGGCTCACAGACTACACACATCCATACAGTACAAACACACACTGACTACACATACCAGTCTAACAGCAACGCTTGGGGAGGTGAGGCTCACAGACTACACATCCATACAGTACAAACACACACTGTACCGTCTAACAGCAACGCTTGGGGAGGTGAGGCTCACAGACTACACATCCATACAGTACAAACACACACTGTACCGTCTAACAGCAACGCCTGGGGAGGTGAGGCTCACAGACTACACATCCATACAGTACAAACACACACTGTACCGTCTAACAGCAACGCCTGGGGAGGTGAGGCTCACAGACTACACATCCATACAGTACAAACACACACTGTACCGTCTAACAGCAACGCCTGGGGAGGTGAGGCTCACAGACTACACATCCATACAGTACAAACACACACTGTACCGTCTAACAGCAACGCTTGGGGAGGTGAGGCTCACAGACTACACATCCATACAGTACAAACACACACTGTACCGTCTAACAGCAACGCTTGGGGAGGTGAGGCTCCAGACTACACATCCATACAGCAACGCCTGGGGAGGTGAGGCTCACAGACTACACATCCATACTACACATCCATACAGGACAAACACACACTGTACTGACCGTCTAACAGCAACACTTGGGGAGGTGAGGCTCACAGACTACACATCCATACAGGACAAACACACACTGTACCGTCTAACAGCAACGCCTGGGGAGGTGAGGCTCACAGACTACACATCCATACAGTACAAACACACACTGTACCGACCGTCTAACAGCAACACTTGGGGAGGTGAGGCTCACAGACTACACATCCATACAGGACAAACACACACTGTACCGTCTAACAGCAACGCTTGGGGAGGTGAGGCTCACAGACTACACATCCATACAGTACAAACACACAATTCCTGCTGGGTCCCTCTCTCTCTGATCACTAAGTCAACATGGCTTGTAGCTTTCTACTGGACAGCTGACAGGACTGAAATAGCCGTACAATATGACAGGACTGAAATAGCCGTACAATATGACAGGACTGAAATAGCCTTACAATATGACAGGATTGAAATAGCCTTACAATATGACAGGATTGAAATAGCCTTACAATATGACAGGATTGAAATAGCCGTACAATATGACAGGATTGAAATAGCCTTACAATATGACAGGACTGAAATAGCCGTACAATATGACAGGACTGAAATAGCCTTACAATATGACAGGATTGAAATAGCCGTACAATATGACAGGACTGAAATAGCCGTACAATATGACAGGACTGAAATAGCCGTACAATATGACAGGATTGAAATAGCCGTACAATATGACAGGACTGAAATAGCCTTACAATATGACAGGACTGGAATAGCCGTACAATATGACAGGACTGAAATGGCCGTACAATATGACAGGACTGAAATAGCCGTACAATATGACAGGACTGAAATAGCCGTACAATATGACAGGATTGAAATAGCCGTACAATATGACAGGACTGAAATAGCCTTACAATATGACAGGATTGAAATAGCCTTACAATATGCCTGAGGCTAGGGCTATTAACCTGTAGCCTGCAGCCCGACTCTCTCTCTCTCTCTGTAGCCTGACTCTGTCTGTCTCTGTGACCTGACTCTCTGACCCTCTCTCTGTGTGACCTGACTCTCTGACCCGCTCTCTGTGTGACCTGACCCTCTCTATGTGTGACCTGACCCGCTCTCTGTGTGACCTGACTTAATTCATTTCAAAGAGCTTTATTGGCATTGGAAACATGTTTACATTGCCAAAGCAAGTTAAATAGATAATAAACAAAAGGGAAACAAACAATCAAAAATGAACAGTAAACATTCACTCTTGGACTCTTTCCTTGTGAGAACAAACTCTATCCCCCTGTATGTCTCTGTCCTCAGGTTTGGGGCTCCCAGGGGATCTTCTGAAGCCAGCTCAGCCGACTCACGTCCACTCCCACAGCCCTGGGATCCCGCTGCACTCTGGGGGGAAGATGATACCCAGCCACCTCGACTCCTCTTTAGCCAACCTCGTTGGTAGTGAGTCTCTCTCGCTTTTACTTGTTGTTTCACATGTTCTTTTATTTTTCAGTAGTAATTAAATGGTCATATGATCTGTAATAACATCTGAACATGTAACACATCTTAATCGCTCATTTTCCAGACTTGCAGTTCGGAGAAATACCAGCCAAAAAGTGAGTGTCAATACTATTTGAAGAGGACCGATGTGCAAACAATCTACAGTATAATATTGGATCCAGTATAATACAGTATAATATTGGATCCAGTATAATATTGGATCCAGTATAATACAGTATAATATTGGATCCAGTATAATACAGTATAATATTGGATCCAGTATAATATTGGATCCAGTATAATACACTATAAAATTGGATACAGAATAATACACTATAATATTGGATCCAGTATAATATTGGATCCAGTATAATACAGTATTGGATCCAGTATAATGCAGTATAATATTGGATCCAGTATAATGCAGTATAATATTGGATCCAGTATAATACAGTATAATATTGGATACAGTATAATATTGGATCCAGTATAATACAGTATAATATTGGATACAGTATAATACAGTATAGTATTGGTTCCAGTATAATACAGTATATATTGGATACAGTATAGTATTGGTTCCAGTATAATACAATATATATTGGGTCCAGTATATATTGGATACAGTATAATATTGGATCCAGTATAATACAGTATATATTGGATCCAGTATAGTATTGGATCCAGTATAATATTGGATCCAGTATAACACAGTATAATATCGGATCCAGTATAATACACTATAATATTGGATCCAGTATAATACACTATAATATTGGATCCGGTATAATACACTATAATATTGGATCCAGTATAATACAGTATAATATTGGATCCTATAATATTGGATCCAGTATAATACAGTATAATATTGGATCCAGTATAATACAGTATAATATTGGATCCAGTATAATACACTATAATATTGGATCCGGTATAATACACTATAATATTGGATCCAGTATAATACACTATAATATTGGATCCGGTATAATACACTATAATATTGGATCCGGTATAATACAGTATAATATTGGATCCAGTATAATACACTATAATATTGGATCCGGTATAATACACTATAATATTGGATCCGGTATAATACACTATAATATTGGATCCGGTATAATACACTATAATATTGGATCCAGTATAATACAGTATAATATTGGATCCGGTATAATACACTATAATATTGGATCCAGTATAATACACTATAATATTGGATCCAGTATAATACAGTATAATATTGGATCCAGTATAATACACTATAATATTGGATCCAGTATAATACAGTATAATATTGGATCCAGTATAATACAGTATAATATTGGATCCAGTATAATACAGTATAATATTGGATCCAGTATAATACACTATAATATTGGATCCGGTATAATACAGTACAATATTGGATCCAGTATAATACAGTATAATATTGGATCCAGTATAGTATTGGATCCAGTATAATACAGTATAGTATTGGATCCAGTATAGTATTGGATCCAGTATAATCCAGTATAGTATTGGATACAGTATAATCCAGTTTAGTATTGGATCCAGTATAATACAATATTGGATCCAGTATAATACAGTCTAGTATTGGATCCAGTTTAGTATTGGATCCAGTATAATACAGTATAGGATCCAGTATAATACAGTATAGTATTGGATCCAGTATAATACAGTATTGGATCCAGTGTAATACAGTCTAGTATTGGATCCAGTATAATACAGTATTGGATCCAGTGTAATACAGTCTAGTATTGGATCCAGTGTAATACAGTCTGTTATTGGATCCAGTGTAATCTGATACATAACCCCCACCCCCTCAGGCCAGAGCTCCAGTGGACCCACCTGGTAGAGAAGAGGCCCACAGGGGGGACTCACTGGCAGGCCAAAACCACCTGCACCACCCCCAACTGGAGCCACCACACACTCATGGCTCCTCAAGCTATGCCCATACCACAGCTGGTGAGTGATAGTATGTAATGTATGCCATTCATCAGACGCTTTTATACAAAGAGACATTAATCATACTGTATGTCCATACATTTCCATATGGGTGGCCCCAGCGGGAATCGAACATGGGTTCCTGGCGTTGCAAGAGTATCCTGCTTACTCTCACCAAATATAATGTTAAGGACAAGCCGGCGATGCAAAAGGTGGCTTTGATATTAGATGTACTATTTCCTTATAAAATCTAACAGCACGCATTACACACTGGGATTCTGCCTCAAATCCCATCTTTCAAAATGGAAGTGGTTATTGCAGCTCCTCTCGGGCGCTGGCAATTCTCATTTTCCCTCTGCATATTTGAATAAGTTTGCACTCTAATTATCTCTCTGCTCTTTTCATTTCATTTTTTCATCCATCTTCTCTTTACATTTTCCACTCAATTATCCACCACACCATCCATTCCCATCTACATGTCCTGCTATTTCTCCTCCTCTTCTTACCCTCGTGCTGCAGAATGGAATGATCTATACTGGCTATGTAAGTACATGAATATATGTGGAGGGAGTACCTGTAGTGCATTCCTCAGTCTGTTCCTCTAGTCTTGCATTGTTCCATTTCACCCTTTCTCTCCATAGGCTCCAGCACCAGTCGCTTTTCCCATGACGACACAGCAGCTGCCTGTTTATGGAATGGTAAGGAATGATCTGCACCATGGTACAGTACCCAGGCCTAACAATAAGGAATGATCTGCACCATGGTACAGTACCCAGGCCTAACAATAAGGAATGATCTGCACCATGGTACAGTACCCAGGCCTAACAATAAAGGGGGATCTGCACCATGGTACAGTACCCAGGCCTAACAATAAGGAATGATCTGCACCATGGTACAGTACCCAGGCCTAACAATAAGGAATGATCTGCACCATGGTACAGTACCCAGGCCTAACAATAAGGAATGATCTGCACCACAAAGTACCACTGATCCCATGGTGACATCTAACAATAAGGAATTCTGTCCTCCTCCCCCGTTGTAGAATGATCTCCTCATCAGTCTAACAATGGAATGGCAGATGGTACAGTCCCTAACAATGAATGATCACCACAGTCATGATGTACAGTACCAGGCCTGTAACAATAAGGAATGATCTGAACCATGGTACAATCTAACAATAAGGAATGATTGCCCCCAGGCCTAACAATAAGGAATGATCTGAACCATGGTACAGTACCCAGGTCTAACAATAAGGAATGATCTGCACCATTTACTGTCCCTCTTAAGGAATGATCTGAACCATGGTACAGTACAGGTCTAACAATAAGGAATGATCTGCACCATGGTACAGTACCCAGGCCTAAGGAATGATCTGAACCATTTACTGTCCTCAGGTCTAACAATGAATGATCTCACCACTGTCAGGTCTAACAATAAGGAATTTTCTGCACCATGGTCCTCTAACAATAAGGAATGATCTGCACCACTGTACCCTCTAACAATAAGGAATGATCTGCACCATGGTCTACTAACAATAAGGAATGATCTGCACCATGGTACAGTACCCAGGTCTAACAATAAGGAATGATCTGCACCATGGTACAGTACCCAGGTCTAACAATAAGGAATGATCTGCACCATGGTACAGTACCCAGGCCTAACAATAAAGGGGGATCTGCACACAAAGACCACTGATCCTCAGGTGACATTTTGTCCTCCTCCCCCCGTTGTAGATGCCTCCTCATCAGATGGGGCAGATGGGTGGAGTCCCTATGATGGCACCACAGTCTATGATGTACAACCAGCCTGTCCTGCGACACACCAATCCATTTGCCCCCATGCCAGGAGCCCAGGTAATCCCCACTGTCCTCTCTTTACTGTCCTCGCTTTACTGTCCTCTCTACACTGTCCTCTCTTTACTGTCCTCTCTACACTGTCCTCTCTTTACTGTCTACTTCTTGCTGTCTCCTCTCCTCACTGTCCTCTCTCCACTCCTCACTGTCCTCTCCTCACTGTCCTCTCTCCTCTTCTCACTGTCCTCTCCTCACTGTCCTCTCTCCTCTCCTCACTGTCCTCTCTCCTCTCCACATTGTCCTCTCTCCACTCCTCACCGTCCTCTCTCCTCTCCTCTCTCCACTCCTCACTGTCCTCTCTCCACTCCTCATCGTCCTCTCTCCTCTCCTCTCTCCACTCCTCACCGTCCTCTCTCCTCTCCTCTCTCCACTCCTCACTGTCCACTCTCCTCCCCTCACTGTCCACTCTCCACTCCTCACTGTCCACTCTCCACTCCTCACTGTCCTCTCTCCACTCCTCACTGTCCTCTCTCCACTCCTCACTGTCCACTCTCCACTCCTCACTGTCCACTCTCCACTCCTCACTGTCCACTCTCCACTCCTCACTGTCCACTCTCCACTCCTCACTGTCCACTCTCCACTCCTCACTGTCCTCTCTCCACTCCTCACTGTCCTCTCTCCTCACTGTCCTCTCTCCACTCCTCACTGTCCTCTCTCCTCACTGTCATCTCTCCTCACTGTCCACTCTCCACTCCTCACTGTTCTCTCTCCTCACTGTCCACTCTCCACTCCTCACTGTCCACTCTCCACTCCTCACTGTCCACTGTCCACTCCTCACTGTCCACTCTCCACTCCTCACTGTCCACTCTCCACTCCTCACTGTCCACTGTCCACTCCTCACTGTCCACTCGCCACTCCTCACTGTCCACTCTCCACTCCTCACTGTCCTTTCTCCACTCCTCACTGTCCACTGTCCACTCCTCACTGTCCTCTCCACTCCTCTCCTCACTGTCCCACCTCTCCACTCCTCAGTGTCCACTGTCCACTCCTCACTGTCCACTCGCCACTCCTCACTGTCCACTCTCCACTCCTCACTGTCCACTCTCCACTCCTCACTGTCCTCTCTCCACTCCTCACTGTCCACTCTCCACTCCTCACTGTCCACTCTCCACTCCTCACTGTCCTCTCTCCACTCCTCACTGTCCTCTCTCCACTCCTTACTGTCCACTCCTCACTGTCACTCCTCACTGTCCTCTCTCCTCACTGTCCACTCTCCACTCCTCACTGTCCTCTCCCTAACTACTTCTGTTATGTGAATCATGATTCAAGGCATCAGTTAAGAGGCCTAAGTAGGTTAATCATAATCATACTTCTAATCCTGTCTCTGCTCCTTTTAGAATGTATCACTTACTGTTTAATACTTCATTTGTCAATGCCAATTAGTGTTGGTTTGCCAGTAGGTTCTGGAATAATGTAAGATCTTGTTACTATATGACCTTTTTGTAGTGTTACCGTACTGTTTTGTTTCTTACACTGAATGATCTGTTATTAAACCGTAACAGGCTTATTTTCCTATGCAGATGCACTTCATGTAGGACCGGGAGTATTTTACCATGACAGCAAAGCAGAGAGACAAAACAAACCAATCCAGAACCAAATACAATGCAAGATAGAGGAGCAGAAGATCGGGGTGGAGACAGACTGGAGATGTGTTGGTGTCCGTGCTCTTTCAGTGGCCTCTGTGGAATAGAACCTCTGTCACATTGTGTATCATGACTGATAGTCCCATCCAAGTCTTTTGAAAAGTCACAGCTCACATTCATTCTGTATTTCATTTGATCATTTGAATGGGTAATGTTCTGTCTGTTGAACCCCTGGTACGATGACTGCTGTATTCCAGTTTGGAGCTTGGCCCTTTGTAGTGAATTCCAGACAACTGCCAGCCCCCATCCACCGGTGTCTATCTCTTTCTCTAAGAGTTTGCACGCACTTTAATCAATGTCCACATGCGCATTGTCCACTTAGCATCTCATACAAACCACTACAGTACCGCTACGTCTTTCCTCTCCAAGGTTCCTGTCAGAGTTGCTGTTGCCATCGTTGTAACATGCATAAGTGTGTCCTTTTTTTTGTGTGTATTTAAATCAATGTACACCACCATCAGTATTCATTCCATTTTGTTGTAACTGCAGATTCCACAGCCAGTTGTAGTAAGACCTTGGATAAATGGCTTGGAGACACATGTTGTGTGTATGTACTGTGTATCTGTCTGAGGGTTAGGTAGCACCTCAGACATCTAAATGTACAAAGGCTATTGTGTATTGTTTTCATAGGTTCCTGTGAAAGCTGTGGTCTGCATGGCATTGACTGGCCACTGCTGGTTCACGTCTACATACATCTACAAACTGAAAGTATTACTCTTATGAAAGCAATGAAGAAGGCCCACTCATAATTTCATATGTAACGTCATAACACATTCTGCCTCTGCTGTCTCGTCCATTGTTCGCTCTGCTTGAGGTTGTTTTATATGATCCATGTTTCTTGAGCTGCTACAACAGATTCTGCTCTTTGAAACTGGTTGCGTTTTTATAGATAGATGTGCTGTTCTTGTAATGGTCCTACCAGTCTTGCCCTGTCTGTGAGTAAACGTTGGGAGAGTGCGTTCTTTGTTTTTCTTCTCCAGCTAAATGTGCTGCTCCAGGTTGAGGCCTACTGAGTGGTTGTGTTTCTGAGTGGCAGTTATTGTAGTGTAGCTCCTCACCAACCACTGGGGAATGTTGTTGAGGAGCTCTTTCTGAGACTGCGTCCTGAGACAGTGAAACTGACACTTGCTCTAGTGAATCAGCAACTATCTGACATACCGTTGCTAACATCAGCCCCAGAGAGAGCCTAGCTGTCCGGAACTTTAGCAGAAGGCAGGAGACAAGTGAGGAGGAAGTACAGGGATCTGTAAATGTGATCAAGGGTCATGTCTGTCAAACTCCCAAAAGAACGAACGGTGACAGACAGCATATATAGCACAAACCCTGGAGGGGTGAGCGTTCTACTGCACAAAACTAAAACCCTTGCTGGGATGTATAGTCAAAGGGGCTGGGGAAAGCTTTGTTTTCTATTGATTGTGTTTCTCTATGTCCATGCCTTCCCCGTGAGTTAAACAGGGTAGTGATCCTCCACGAGGCCTCCCAGCTCCTGGGTCCTCCGAGGTCAATGAGGTCACTGAAGTCATCCAGGCAATCCGGTAGCGTGTATTTAGCAATGAGTAGTCAAGTGTCGTAACGTGTCTCAATACATGTCCGTCTGTTAGATTGCTATAGAGCCTCTCATTCTGCTAATCATTGGCCTGTCGGACTACTGCATTCTGATCTGTGACCAGCCCACATTGTGTAGATGTTATTAGAAACGTTGTAGTTCAGTCTCAATGTCCTCTGTGTCAGTTAAATGGTTTCATGCAAGTTTGTGCAGTCCCATAGACCAATTCTGACCGTTCTGCTGTCCTCTGTATATAACCTCATGTGTTTTTGATGTGTTCTCTGTAAGTGATGGCCCATGGAGATGCCATGGGTTGTTATAGCTGTGTCTGTGGTGGGGTTATTGTGTTTGGAGATGTGATGGGCTGTTCGTCTGTAATGTTTGTCTACATCTTGATGAGGGATGGGGGTTGGGTTCAACAGTATCACAACTTGTCTACCAAGAGTGTCTTCATTGTGGCAGTGGACACTGTCCTCTCAGTCCGTACAGGAACATTTTGCACCAAAGTCATCAAGCGCAGCTTTTCTCAAGGTCACATTGCTGATATCCAATTTGAAGGAATTTGATTTCAGAGACCCAAGTCTTTATGCATGATTAGTGTTGTCTTTTTATTGACTTGTGTGCCCGGTAAAAAGCATGATCATGTGTGAAATTGCACTTACCATGTGTTTGCAAAACAATATTTTACTTACCTCTTTACAGAAGCATCCATTGGAATTCATAAATGTTTGTCCCACCAGATATCCAGACGTCTGTGTTGCATTCAAAATGCAATTCGGAAGCTCTATCAAATCAGTTGAGACCACGCGTTTGTGAAACAACATGAATGTGAATGACATGCATCACCTATAGCTAGCTAGACATTAGTCTGCAAAACCCCTCTTTATTAAAGCGTTGCTATTTGCAATACATTTGTTGAATGCTTGCTCTTTTTTGAGTACTCTGACAACATTTTTTGGACATCTCTAAGGATGTCTTGTCCCCTTGTCATTGGACCACATCATTCTTTGCCAATAAGCTTCCTTTGTGTTTGCAGTGGAAAATCTCACTCCTATATCTTTTGGCCACTGAAAGATGTCAACAACATGCGTTTTCACTTTTTTTGCCTGACGTTCTCTGGTTATATATAATATATGCATATTTCACAATGTGAGAACAGTATTACCTACTGTATACCATACTGTCTGTCTGGAAACTGTCATTTTTCCTGTGATGAAAGCATTGTCCAGGATGTCTTGTTTGAGGAGTGAGGGCCCATACCTTTTGATTTTGTACATCAAATGTATTGATAATACATAATACACTGTATTGTCAATGATAAGTTACATTGTTATAAACAATTGGTTCTTATTTTAAATGCAGAGGTTGTTGTTTTTGGAATAAAATGTCATATTTTGCTCAGGTTTTATGTAGTTCTTGGCAGTAGTCCTGCTGCCCATTGTAGCCGCTACACCTTGTAACTCACAACAACCGTGTACAAGATGAAGATTGTCACTATTCTCTATCCATTCCAAAGATCCATACAGTACCTGTCACAAAAATGTATAATTAATAACTAATTTCACTACCACTAGTATTGCAACAATTGCTCACTATGACATAGAATCACAGTTTACCATCTATTTAGTAACATATCTACCTGCTGTGAACAACAAGCCTGGAAACCTAGCTATATGTATTACAGCAATGTTTCCCAAGTCCTCCAGTACCCTCAACAGAACACAAACCACGTTCAACTCATTTAGGCTTGTTGATTAGTTGAATCAGGTGTGCTTGTCCAGGGTTACAATAAAAATGAGGACTGATGGGGTTGCGTAAGGACTGGAGTTGTGAAACAGTGCATTACATAACAATCTGCCTTATCAAAGGAAGTTGGTATTCAAAATAGTGTTATCTTGTGATGTGTTCTCCCTCATAGGGAGCGTCTCCCTGTCTATGTCAGTCACAGTCTTCCTGGGGTATGTAATATACCAAAATAAATTAACCTCCATGAGGAACAGGTCTGAACATGTCGGATAACTATAATAAAGTACGCCTCCCGGGTGGCGCAGTGGTCAAGGGCGCTGTACTGCAGCGCCAGCTGTGCCATCAGAGTCCCTGGGTCCGAGGGGCGACGCACAATTGGCCTAGTGTCGTCCGGGTTAGAGAGGGCTTGGTCGGTAGGGATGTCCTTGTCTCATCGCGCACCAGCGACTCCTGTGGCGGGCTGGGCGCAGTGCGCGCTAACCAAGGTTGCCAGGTGCACGGTGTACCCTCCGACACATTGGTGCATGACTTTCAACCTTCATCTCTCCCGAGCTCGTACGGGAGTTGTAGCGATGAGACAAGATAGTAGCTACTACAACAATTGGATACCACGAAGTTGGGGAGAAAAAAGGGGTAAAATAAAACAAAAAAAACAACTATAATAAAATACCACTTTCTCATGTTCTGATCCCTACTATAGTATGTGTCGCTGAAAGCTCATTGGAGGACCGCTGAGAAGGAAGTCCTGGATGTAGGTGCCCACCAGAGGAGGAGCTATAGGAAGACCGGCTCATTGTAATGGCTGGAATGGCATCAATGGAATGGAGTCAAACGTGGTTTCCATATATATAATGTTTGATACCCTTCCATTAATACCGTTCCAGCCATTAAATGAGCCCGTCCTCCTTTAACCTGTCTCCTCACCTTCATCTACATTGATTGAAATAAATGTAACAAGTGACATCAATAAGGGATCATAGCTTTCACCTGGATTCACCTGGTCAGTCTACGTCATGGAAAGAGGTCCACAGACGATGCAATCGCCATCACACTGCACACTGCCCTATCCTATCTGGACAAGAGGAATACCTATGTGAGAATGCTGTTCATTGACTACAGCTCAGCATTCAACACCATAGTGCCCTCCAAACTCATCAGATTGAGGCTATCTATTGCATCTTAGCCGCTCTGTCACTGCTCATCCATATATTTTTTATTTATTTATTCTCATTCCACTCCTTTACTAGATTGTGTGTATTAGGTTTTGTTGTGGAATTATTAGATATTAGGTTTTGTTGTGGAATTATTAGATATTGGGTTTTGTTGTGGAATTATTAGATATTGGGTTTTGTTGTGGAATTATTAGATATTAGGTTTTGTTGTGGAATTATTAGATATTAGGTTTTGTTGTGGAATTATTAGATATCAGGTTTTGTTGTGGAATTATTAGATATTAGGTTTTGTTGTGGAATTATTAGATATTAGGTTTTGTTGTGGAATTATTAGATATTAGGTTTTGTTGTGGAATTTGTTAGATATTGTTGTTGTGGAATTATTAGAAATTACCTGTTAGATACTGCTGCACTGTTGGAACTAGAAACATAACATCTGCTAACCATGTGTAAGTGACTAATAGTGAATAAAATTTGATTTGAAAGAGAAGGTGTTCTCAAGGTTTTGTATACCCAGTGTATAATATACAGTACCAGTCAAAAGTTTGGACACCTACTCATTCAAGGTTTTTTCTTTATTGTAGAATAATAGTGAACTATAAAATAACACATATGGAATCATGTAGTAAGCAAAAAAGTGTTAAACACATCAAAATAGATTTTAGATTCTTCAAAGTAGCCACCCTTTGCCTTGACAGCTTTGCACACTCCCTGCATTCTCTCAAACAGCTTCACCTGGAATGCTTTTCCAACAGTCTTGAATGAGTTCCCACATATGCTGAGCACTTCTTGGATGCTTTTCCTTCTCTCTGCGGTCCAACTCATTCCAAACCATCTCAATTGTGTTGAGATCGGGTGATTGTGGAGGCCAGGTCATCTGATGCAGTGCTCCATCACTCTCCTTCTTGGTCAAATAGCCCTTACACAGCCTGGAGGTGTGTTGGGTCATTGTCCTGTTGAAAAACAAATGAAAGTCCCACTAAGCGTAAACCAGATGGGATGGTGTATCTCTGCAGAACGCTGTGGTAGCCATGCTGGTTAAGTGTGCCTTGAATTCTAAATAAATCACATACAGTGTCACCAGCAAAGCACCCCCACACCATCACACCACCTCCTCCATGCTGAATGGAGGGAACCACACTTGCGGAGATCATCCGTTCACCTACTCTGCGTCTCACAAAAAAAATCACATTTGGTCTTATCAGACCAAAGGACAGATTTACACCAGTCTAATGTCCATTGCTTGTGTTTCTTGGCCCAAGCACGTCTCTTCTTATTATTGGTGTCCTTTAGTAGTGGTTTCTTTGCAGCAATTTGACCATGAAGGCCTGATTCACGCAGTCTCCTTTGAACAGTTGATGTTGAGATGTGTCTGTTACTTGAACTCTGTGAAGCATTTATTTGAGCTATAATTTCTGAGGCTGGTAACTCTAATGAACTTATCCACTGCACTCAAAGTTCTTGAGATTTTCTGCATTGACTGACCTTCATGTCTTAAAGTAATGATGGACTATCATTTCGCTTTGCTTATTTGAGTTGTTCTTGCCATAATATGGACTTGGTCTTTCACCAAATAGGGTTATCTTCTGTATACCACCCCTACCTTGTCACAACATGACTAATTGGCTCAAATGCATTAAGGAAATAAATTCCACAAATTAACTTTTAACATGGCACACCTGTTAATTGAAATGCAATAAAATATATTTTCATTTGTTTAACACTTTTTTGGTTACCACATGATTCCTTATGTGTTATTTCATAGTTTTGATGTCTTCACTATTATTATACAATGTAGAAAATAAAGAAAACCCCTTGAATGAGAAGGCGTGTTCAAACTTTTGACTGGTACTGTAAACATATGAATATAAAGAGACATGAGCCAAAACCAATTACCTGTAGAATGGAATAGGTTACATCTATGATTCATCCCACTTCATCAGTTCTACCAGCTAATATGAGACCTTTAGATTACATAACATTTGAGGACACATCATTTAAGTGCCTATGTATTTTCAATGTGTTCACCTACGATCTCACCACAAAGCTGGCCATCTTTCCCCTCCCTTTCTGGCTAACCTCCTCCTTTCCTTCTAAGTTCAACTTAGTTTATTTGTCATACACACATGATAATATGGAGGAGTATACCAAACAATAGGAACACCTTCTTAATATTGAGTTGCATCCTTTTTTTGCCCTCAGAACAGCTTCAATTCATTGGGGCCTGGACTCTACAAGGTGTACAAAGCATTACACAGGGATGCCCATGTTGACTCCAATGTTTCCCACGGTTGTGTTCAGTTGGCTGGATGTCCTTTGGGTGGTGGATCATTCTTGACACAAACTGGTGCTCCTGGCATCTACTACCATACTTCATTCAAAGGAACTTTCATGTTTTTGTCTTTCCCATTCACCCTCTGAATGACACACATACACAACCCATGTCTCAATTGACCTCCAGGTTTAAAAATCCTTCTTTAACCTGTCTCATCCCCTTCATCTACACGGATTGGAGTGGATTTAACAGGTGACATCAACAAGGGATCATGGCTTTCACCTGGTCTTTCTATGTCATGGAAAGAGCAGGTGTTCTTAATGTGTTGTATGCTCAGTGTACATGTAGGTACACAGTACAATGAAATGCTTACTAGCAGGTTAACCTCTCAATAATGCAACAGTAGAACAATTAAGTAGCTATTGTGAATAAAAATAGTAAAAATTAAAATAAAAATAAAAAATTAAGGAAAATAGAAGGGGAGGGGGGATTTCGATAAGGCTATTTTCTTGCAGTCCCAAGATGGAAGGGGGGGCTGAGAATTTCGACAGGCAAGAAAATAGCCTTGCCGAAGTCCTCCCCCCTCTCCCTTCTAATTTCCTTAATATTGTGGCTAGAGTCAAATACTTTCTGTGGCACACATCAGAGTCAAATACTTTCTATAGAACAAACTTCACGTCAAACGAAATTAATAATTCATGTATGTGTATTAAGCATAGAAGGAGTAAAATGTAGGCAAGCAATAAACATTCAGAACTACTAGTCGAATAAGACATGGGAGAGATGACGAATTTTGGCAAAGAGATTTATAGATAGACTAATACACTTGAAACAAATAGCCAAACCGAAAACTGAAGACATTACTAGTGCCTCCCCCGCGATCAAACCGACTTAAAAAAAATCAAATGAAACGCTGCCTAATTTGATCAGAATTCTCAACTAGCAGGCAAGTCGCAGCAATGAAGAATTGAGTGCGTGCGCGTTTACACGAAGGGGAGAATTCTGGCAGGGGAACACCGTCAGTTCTCCCACCTCAACATTACACATTTCAAACAAGGTTAAATATGTTGTAGTAAAGTTCAGCTTCAGTCCACAGGGGGGCACTGTGTCACGATCAAAAGATATGTGATTCAATCAGCAAACGTTCTCATCTCTTCAATCTCAGCTAGCTAGCCAGCCAATAGCTAATCAGCCAAGAAACGAAACTCAAATCAAATACACACTTTTCCTAATATCATGATTTATATCAAAACCCTTATCTTGTTCATTAAAAAAAACACAAAAAAACACACAAAAATTCACTAAATATACAATTAAATAACTCTGACTGAAACCCAATAGCCTAAGGATGCTGAGCACTAATGCTATGCGGCAGACTAATGGTCTCAATCCATCCCAAACCATTATAAGCAAAGTAATGAAATGGTTGTTTTAAAGTTAGAGGTTCACTGTTCAGCTAAAGTACGACCTCACATGGGATTTGAACTCACAATCTCAAGTGCACTGTACTTTCTTCTGCGCCACAAAGTCTATAGCATTCTTATACACATTAATTACATATAAAACATCTCTGCACTTTGCAAAAGAGTGGCATTGATATATTTTTTTATTTAACTATGTAAGTCAGCTAAGAACAAATTCTTAATAACAATGACGGCCTGCACCGGCCACACCCAGACGACATTGGGCCAATTGTGCGCCGCCCTATGGGACTTCCAATCATGGCCGGTTGTGATACGAACCACTGTGTTTTATGTTTAGTTGTCTAATGATGGTGGGACATAATGTTCTGTGTAGTTGTCTAATGATGGTGGGACATAATGTTCTATATAGTTGTCTAATGATGGTGGGACATAATGTTCTGTGTAGTTGTCTAATGATGGTGGGACATAATGTTCTGTTTAGTTGTCTAATGATGGTGGGACATAATGTTCTGTATAGTTGTCTCATGATGGTGGAACATAATGTTCTGTATAGTTGTCACCAAAAGCACTCACAAACTTCTACAGATGCACAATCGAGAGCATCCTGGCGGGCTGTATCACCGCCTGGTACGGCAACTGCTCCGCCCACAACCGTAAGGCTCTCCAGAGGGTAGTGAGGTCTGCACAACGCATCACCGGGGGCAAACTACCTGCCCTCCAGGACACCTGCACCACCCGATGTTACAGGAAGTCCATAAAGATCATCAAGGACAACACCCACCCGAGCCACTGGATTTTTTTGGGAGTATTAGTGATCATTTATTTACATTTGTAAGTAATTTTGCCCTTTTTTTCCTAAATTAAATTAAATATTTTGTATTTTTCTCTCCCTATTCTATCCATTTTATTCTTGATCTTACAAACACTCCCCGGCCTTTTCCTCGTAGATAAAGTCAAACTGCATTTGTAGTGATGATAACTCCAGTAACTCTTGATTAGTTATTAGTTTTTTTGTATAATCCATTATTCCCTTTATGATGTCATATTCTCTCACTTGGCAAAAGCTATTTCTTTCCCCATTCAAATAGCTAAAAACTTTATCAAATTTCATTAGCTCCCAGTAACTTCCAAAGGTATTTATAACACAGACACGATTCCAATATTTAAATCAACAATTCCTGCTACTTCGATCTTAAATACTTAATTTTCTAGTAAAGTCTTATTCAATTTCCAGTAACCTTGAACTTTGTTTGAGGTCAAACCATGCATATTTATCTTTATTGAAATCCCTTTGTGGTCTGTTAAAATCGATGGTTCAATTGAGACTGTATCAACCTTGTCAGCCATATCTTCAGACATCAGCCAGAAATCAGTGTGGGATTGTATAGATAAGTTTATGTTTACATGGAGTACCAAAGATTTATCTGGTTTCTTACGTCTACAAATATCTGGAACACCTAACCTTAGACATATATTCCTTATCTCACAAACAGAATTGATTTCCTTAGGAAGCCATCTATCCAGATTATCATGTACTACTGTATTAAAATCTACACCTCATATTACTTTGGCCAATGGAAATTTAGACAGAATTTTCCTTATTTTCCTCTCAATGTCTCTAAATAACATATAGTTACTTGACATCTACCTATGGCATAATCCATCTCCCTGTATTATCTGCTTCGTGACTCAGTACATTACTCTTAAAGTAATTTTGCACGCCCAATTTTTCAGTTTTTGATTTGTTAAAAAAGTTTGAAATATCCAATAAATGTCGTTCCACTTCATGATTGTGCCCCACTTGTTGTTGATTCTTCACAAAAAAATACAGTTTTATATCTTTATGTTTGAAGCCTGAAATGTGGCAAAAGGTCGCAAAGTTCAAGGGGGCCGAATACTTTCGCAAGGCACTGTATATAGAGGTAGATATTATATAATACTATACAAATATATGCTGAACGTTCATCAGAGTGAATCAATTGTTTCATATGCAGACTAAGTTGTGGTAAACTGATATTAAGTTCAACTGTATTAAGTTAGCTTCTCCATCCGGTGTGATGAATTAATCAACTGTTTAATTGCACAGGTATTTTTAATTTTCAATCATTCCTGGTGAAATATGGGAAATATTACTTGAATATTCAGTAATATTTATGAAAGATTTGGGACTCACAGTCATGTTGACTGAGCCTTGAGCCAGTCATCAGTCACTCTGATCAGATATGGTTATGTAATTGGCTAATACCCTGACTACACTGCTCACATCGCATGCGCGAGCGTTGCAAAATACATTTTGAAATCTATGTTATTCAATTATTGCACCCACACTGCTCACGCCCATCTGCGTTGCCAAGGGATAACAGGCTGACCACACTGCTCGCGCCCATCTGCGTTGCCAAGGGATAACAGGCTGACCACACTGCTCGCGCCCATCTGCGTTGCCAAGGGATAACAGGCTGACCACACTGCTCGCGCCCATCTGCGTTGCCAAGGGATAACAGGCTGACCACACTACTCGCGCCCATCTGCGTTGCCAAGGGATAACAGGCTGACCACACTGCTCGCGCCCATCTGCGTTGCCAAGGGATAACAGGCTGACCACACTGCTCGCGCCCATCTGCGTTGCCAAGGGATAACAGGCTGACCACACTGCTCGCGCCCATCTGCGTTGCCAAGGGATAACAGGCTGACCTCACTGCTCGCGCCCATCTGCGTTGCCAAGGGATAACAGGCTGACCACACTGCTCGCGCCCATCTGCGTTGCCAAGGGATAACAGGCTGACCTCACTGCTCGCGCCCATCTGCGTTGCCAAGGGATAACAGGCTGACCACACTGCTCGCGCCCATCTGCGTTGCCAAGGGATAACAGGCTGACCTCACTGCTCGTGCCCATCTGCCTTGCCCAGGGGTAACAAGCTGACCACACTGCTCGCGCCCATCTGCGTTGCCAAGGGATAACAGGCTGACCACACTGCTCGCGCCCATCTGCGTTGCCAAGGGATAACAGGCTGACCACACTGCTCGCGCCCATCTGCGTTGCCAAGGGATAACAGGCTGACCACACTGCTCGCGCCCATCTGCGTTGCCAAGGGATAACAGGCTGACCACACAGCTCGCGTCCATCTACGTTGCCAAGGGATAACAGGCTGACCACACAGCTCGTGTCCATCTGCGTTGCCAAGGGATAACAGGCTGACCACACAGCTCGCGTCCATCTACGTTGCCAAGGGATAACAGGCTGACCACACTGCTCGCGCCCATCTGCGTTGCCAAGGGATAACAGGCTGACCTCACTGCTCGCGCCCATCTGCGTTGCCAAGGGATAACAGGCTGACCACACAGCTCGCGCCCATCTGCGTTGCCAAGGGATAACAGGCTGACCACACTGCTCGCGCCCATCTGCGTTGCCAAGGGATAACAGGCTGACCACACTACTCGCGCCCATCTGCGTTGCCAAGGGATAACAGGCTGACCACACAGCTCGCGCCCATCTGCGTTGCCAAGGGATAACAGGCTGACCACACTGCTCGCGCCCATCTGCGTTGCCAAGGGATAACAGGCTGACCTCACTGCTCGTGCCCATCTGCGTTGCCAAGGGATAACAGGCTGACCACACTGCTCACGCCCATCTGCGTTTGTCCTCGTCTTGTCGTGTCCCGTATATATATATATATATTTACAACTTTTTTCGTACATTTTTTTATTTAAATTTTCCATAAACTCATCCTCAAAACACTCTCCTACAACCCGCCTCACCAATTTATATTTATAAAAAAGTATAAAAAAGTATTATTTACCTCATGTCTGAAATCATCCAAGAAGCTAGCCAGAAACTCCAAACTCCAAGAAGCTAGCCAGAAACTAGCCAGAAGCTAGCGAGAAACTAGCCAGAAGCTAGCCAGGAGCTAGCCAGGAGCTAATCCAGAAGCTAATCACAAGCTGGGTCAGGAGCTGGCCGGAAACTGGCCAGAAGCTAGCCAGGAGCTAGCCAGAAGCTAATCCAGAAACTAATCGGAAGCTAGTTGGAGTTTTCGTCGATTCCGGAGCGAGCATCGGTTGTTCCGGAGCTAGCCAGCTGAGGAGTTCCATCAATCGCTCCTGGGCTGCGGTCACCTGTACGGACCCGTTTTGCTGCCTGCGCGGAGCCCCGCCGGGCCTTCACGGCTGAACTGCCGACGTTGTCTACCCGAGGGATTTATCCGTCTGGTTCCTCCGTCGCGACGTTGCCTGGGCGCCCATCTGCGGCCTGCTAGCCATTAGCTGTCTTATCGGCTGCTATCTGAATAGATAATCGGACAATTTATTTATTTATTTTTATTGTTATTGTTATTTTTTTCTTCTTCTGGGCCTCTAGCTATATCTATTATTTTTATTTTTGTTGTTGTTGTGTGATTTGGATTGGTCCCCTCTACCACACGGAACCCCACTAATCTACTGACGGAGCGCAAGAGGTGGCTAATAACAGACGTCCATCCTATGCTAGCTTGCTATCGATGGCCTGGCTGGCTGTCTGGATCGCCGTGACCCCCAACCAACCTCTCCACTCTGGACCCTTTTGATCACTCGACTAAGCATGCCTCTCAATGTCAATATACCTTGTCCATTGCTGTTCTGGTTAGTGTTTATTGGCTTATTTCACTGTAGAGCCTCTAGTCCTGCTCACCATACCTTATCCAACCTATTAGTTCCACCACCCACACATGCAATGACATCTCCTGGTTTCAATGATGTTAGAGAGACAATATCTAGAGACAATATCTCTCTCTTCATCACTCAATACCTAGGTTTACCTCCACTGTATTCACATCCTACCATACCTTTGTCTGTACATTATACCTTGATGCTATTTTATCGCCCCCAGAAACCTTCTTTTACTCTCTGTTCCAGACGTTCTAGACGACCAATTCTTATTGCTTTCAGCCGCACCCTTATTCTACTCCTCCTCTGTTCCTCTGGCGATGTAGAGGTGAATCCAGGCCCTACAGTGCCTTGCTCCACTCCTATTCCCCAGGCGCTCTCTTTTGACGACTTCTGTAACCGTAATAGCCTTGGTTTTATGCATGTTAACATTAGAAGCCTCCTCCCTAAGTTTGTTCTATTCACTGCTTTAGCACACTCTGCCAACCCGGATGTTCTAGCTGTGTCTGAATCCTGGCTTAGGAAGACTACCAAAAATTCTGAAATTTTAATTCCAAACTACAACCTTTTCAGACAAGATAGAACTGCCAAAGGGGGCGGTGTTGCAATCTACTGCAAAGATAGCCTGCAGAGTTCTGTCCTACTATCCAGGTCTGTACCCAAACAATTTGAACTTCTACTTTTAAAAATCCACCTCTCTAAAAACAAGTCTCTCACCATTGCAGTCTGCTATAGACCACCCTCTGCCCCCAGTTGTGCTCTGGACACCATATGTGAACTGATTGCCCCCCATCTATCTTCAGAGCTCGTGCTGCTAGGCGACCTAAACTGGAACATGCTTAACACCCCAGCCATCCTACAATCTAAACTTGATGCCCTCAATCTCACACAAATTATCAATGAACCTACCAGGTACCTCCCCAAAGCCTTAAACACGGGCACCCTCATAGATATCATCCTAACCAACTTGCCCTCTAAATACACCTCTGCTGTCTTCAACCAAGATCTCAGCGATCACTGCCTCATTGCCTGCATCCGTAATGGGTCAGCGGTCAAACGACCCCCACTCATCACTGTAAAACGCTCCCTGAAACACTTCAGCGAGCAGGCCTTTCTAATCGACCTGGCCGGGGTATCCTGGAAGGATATTGATCTCATCCCGTCAGTAGAGGATGCCTGGATATTTTTTTTAAATGCCTTCCTAACCATCTTAAATAAACATGCCCCATTCAAGAAATTTAGAACCAGGAACAGATATAGCCCTTGGTTCTCCCCAGACCTGACTGCCCTTAACCAACACAAAAACATCCTATGGCATTCTGCATTAGCATCGAACAGCCCCCATGATATGCAGCTGTTCAGGGAAGCTAGAAACCATTATACACATGCAGTTAGAAAAGCCAAGGCTAGCTTTTTCAAGCAGAAATTTGCTTCCTGCAACACTAACTCAAAAAAGTTCTGGGACATTGTAAAGTCCATGGAGAATAAGAACACCTCCTCCCAGCTGCCCACTGCACTGAAGATAGGAAATACTGTCACCACTGATAAATCCACCATAATTGAGAATTTCAATAAGCATTTTTCTACGGCTGGCCATGCTTTCCACCTGGCTACTCCTAACCCGGTCAACAGCACTGCACCCCCACAGCAACTCGCCCAAGCCTTCCCCATTTCTCCTTCTCCCAAATCCGTTCAGCTGATGTTCAATCACCAAATCTGGACCCCTACAAATCAGCCTTGGTTTCTTTGTTTGCCTTTACCTCCCTTATCTCACTCAACTACATTCTATATAGACTTGTTTATATTGTATTATTGACTGTATGTTTGTTTTGCTCACGGTAACTCTGTGTCGTTGTATGTGTCGAACTGCTTTGCTTTATCTTGGGGTTCAATTGTAAATGGAACTTGTTCTCAACTTCTCTGGTTAAATACATGAAATAAAAATAAATAAATAAATAAATAAAAAGAGACAGGAACAATCACCCACAAATCCAACACCAAACAGGCTACCATTCTGGTTCCCAATCAGAAACAATTCTTTGGACACTGCCTCTGATTGAGAACCATATCCAGGCAAACATAGAAATAGACAAACAGACATCTAACATAGAATGCCTCCAGATCACACCCTGACCAAACAAAACATAAAACTAAATATACAAAGCAAACTATGGTCAACATCACTACTCAATGTGACAATCAGTTTATGCTGAGGTGTCTGGTTAAGAGATGTAAACTGAGATCAGTTCCATGACTGGGGGTGATCAAATAAGAGATGTACAATGTGAGTTAAATTTATGTTGGGGGTTAGACAGGCTTTAAGAGATGTACAAAGAACAGTTTATCATGGTGCCAAACAGGCTTTAAAACTGACAACATGAGATCAAATGACAGATACTGGTGGACGAGAACTCATCAGGAAGCAAAGGGTGGAGAGCGATGTCATTGGAGAGGACCCTCTCATCAGGAAAAAGGGTGGAGAGGACCCTCTCATCAGGAAACACAAGGGTGGAGAGGACCCTCTCATCAGGAAACACAAGGGTGGAGAGGACCCTCTCATCAGGAAACATAAGGGTGCAGAGGACCCTCTCATCAGGAAACATAAGGGTGGAAGGAGCCCCTCATCAGGACCCACAAGGGTGGAGAGGACCTCTCATCAGGAAACACAAGGGTGGAGAGGACCCTCTCATCAGGAAACAAAGGGTGGAGAGAACCAAATCCATCTGGCTCCATGTCATCTACAAGACCCTGCATCAGGAAACAAAGGGTCCCCCTCTCATCAGGAAACACAAGGGTGGAGAGGACCCTCTCATCAGGAAACAAAGGGTGGAGAGAACCCTCTCATCAGGAAGCAAAGGGTAGGACCCTCACCCCCAAAACCAATTCTTTTTTGGAGAGGACCCTCTCCTTCAGGAAACACAAGACTGGAGAGGAACCTCTCATCAGGAAACATAAGGGTGGAAGGACCCGCTCCTCAGGAAACACAAGGGTGGAGAGGACCCTCTCCTCAGGAAGCAAAGGGTGGAGAGGACCCTCTCCTCAGGAAACACAAGGGTGGAGAGGACCCTCTCCTAGCCCACCAAACAAGGACCTCTTTCCTACAGGTATTTAATTTATTTATTTTGCTCCTTTGGACCCTCATCATTTTAAACACAAGGGTTTGGACCCTTCTTCCATTGGAGAACCCTCTCCTCAGGAAACACAAGGGTGGAGAGGACCCTCTCATCAGGAAACCTTTGTTTGGAGAGAACCTCTCATTATCTCAAACCTCATTTGCTCACATCAGTATAAACAAAGGGTGGAGAGGACCCTCTCATCAGGAAACACAAGGGTGGAGAGGACCCTCTCATCAGGAAACAAAGGGTGAACCCTCTCATCAGGAAGCAAAGGGTGGAGAGAACCCTCTCATCAGGAAACAAAGGGTGGAGAGAACCCTCTCATCAGGAAGCAAAGGGTGGAGAGGACCCTCTCATCAGGAAACACAAGGGTGGAGAGGACCCTCTCATCAGGAAACACAAGGGTGGAGAGGACCCTCTCATCAGGAAACAAAGGGTGGAGAGAACCCTCTCATCAGGAAGCAAAGGTGGAGAGAACCCTCTCATCAGGAAACAAAGGGTGGAGAGAACCCTCTCATCAGGAAGCAAAGGGTGGAGAGAACCCTCTCCTCAGGAAACACAAGGGTGGAAGAACCCCTCATCAGGAAACAAAGGGTGGATGAGTTCCTCTCATCAGGAAACAAAGGGTGGAAGGACCCTCTCCTCAGCTGAGGGTGGAGAGGACCCTCTCCTCAGGAAACACAAGGGTGGAAAGGACAAACTAGACAGGAAAACAAGGGTGGAGAGGACCCTCTCCTCAGGAAACACAAGGGTGGAGAGGACCCTCTCCTCAGGAAACACAAGGGTGGAAGGATATCCTCAGGAAACACAAGGGTGGAGAGGACCCTCTCATCAGGAAACACAAGGGTGGAGAGGACCCTCTCATCAGGAAACACAAGGGTGGAGAGGACCCTCTCTTCA
This sequence comes from Oncorhynchus masou masou, assembly GCF_036934945.1. Classification (NCBI taxonomy): domain Eukaryota; kingdom Metazoa; phylum Chordata; class Actinopteri; order Salmoniformes; family Salmonidae; genus Oncorhynchus; species Oncorhynchus masou. The sequence goes on along the minus strand of NC_088219.1, from coordinate 13,700,179 downwards.
GGAAACACAAGGGTGGAGAGGACCCTCTCCTCAGGAAACACAAGGGTGGAGAGGACCCTCTCCTCAGGAAACACAAGGGTGGAGAGGACCCTCTCCTAAGAGATGAAACATGGGTGGAGAGGACCCTCTCCTCAGGAAACATAAGGGTGGAGAGGACCCTCTCCTCAGGAAACACAAGGGTGGAGAGGACCCTCTCCTCAGGAAACACAAGGGTGGAGAGGACCCTCTCCTCAGGAAACACAAGGGTGGAGAGGACCCTCTCCTCAGGAAACATAAGGGTGGAGAGGACCCTCTCCTCAGGAAACACAAGGGTGGAGAGGACCCTCTCCTCAGGAAACACAAGGGTGGAGAGGACCCTCTCCTCAGGAAACACAAGGGTGGAGAGGACCCTCTCCTCAGGAAACACAAGGGTGGAGAGGACCCTCTCATCAGGAAACACAAGGGTGGAGAGGACCCTCTCATCAGGAAACACAAGGGTGGAGAGGACCCTCTCTTCAGGAAACACAAGGGTGGAGAGGACCCTCTCCTCAGGAAACACAAGGGTGGAGAGGACCCTCTCCTCAGGAAACACAAGGGTGGAGAGGACCCTCTCCTCAGGAAACATAAGGGTGGAGAGGACCCTCTCCTCAGGAAACATAAGGGTGGAGAGGACCCTCTCCTCAGGAAACACAAGGGTGGAGAGGACCCTCTCCTCAGGAAACACAAGGGTGGAGAGGACCCTCTCCTCAGGAAACACAAGGGTGGAGAGGACCCTCTCCTCAGGAAACATAAGGGTGGAGAGGACCCTCTCCTCAGGAAACACAAGGGTGGCCTGGCAAGGGATTAAATCCATGGCTAGTGCCTCCCACATAGGCAAGGGAAAAACAGTGCTGATTTTGGGGGATACGAGGGCCAGAACATGGCTAATGAACTGAATGTTTTCTTCTCAAGATTTGAATCAGACAACTTCGTGTCAGAAGTAAAACAAATGGAAACATCATTACAAATGTTTGAGGGAGTTGTTGTTCAACAGTCTGATGTTCTTAAGTTGTTCAGGGGATGTAACACATACAAAAGCCCAGGTCCAGACAAAATAAGTGGACATGTGTTAAAGCACTGTGCAGAACAACTGGCTGGTGTTTTTACAGACATTTTCCAATCCTCACTCAACCAGCAACACGTGCCAGTATTGTGGAAAAACTCAATAATTATACCAATTCCTAAAGCATCTAATCCCTCTGTGCTGAATGACTATCGCCCTGTCGCTTTGACATCCTTAGTTATGAAATGCTTTTGAGAAACTTGTGAAAAGTCATATTCTCAGTGTCACCCAAAAGCTCCTCGGCCCATTTCAGTTTGCCTATCAGCCTAGCAGAGGAGTTGATGATGCCATTCTGACCCTCCTTAACATGGTCTATAGACATCTAGAGGGGGTAGTCTCCTTAACATGGTCTATAGACATCTAGAGGGGGTAGTCTCCTTAACATGGTCTATAGACATCTAGAGGGTGTAGTCTCCTTAACATGGTCTATAGACATCTAGAGGGTGTAGTCTCCTTAACATGGTCTATAGACATCTAGAGGGTGTAGTCTCCTAACATGGTCTATAGACATCTAGAGGGGTAGTCTCCTTAACATGGTCTATAGACATCTAGAGGGTGTAGTCTCCTTAACATGGTCTATAGACATCTAGAGGGTGTAGTCTCCTCAACATGGTCTATAGACATCTAGAGGGTGTAGTCTCCTTAACATGGTCTATAGACATCTAGAGGGTGTAGTCTCCTCAACATGGTCTATAGACATCTAGAGGGTGTAGTCTCCTTAACATGGTCTATAGACATTGAGAGGGCGTAGTCTCCTTAACATGGTCTATAGACATCTAGAGGGTGTAGTCTCCTTAACATGGTCTATAGACATCTAGAGGGGGTAGTCTCCTTAACATGGTCTATAGACATCTAGAGGGTGTAGTCTCCTTAACATGGTCTATAGACATCGAGAGGGTGTAGTCTCCTTAACATGGTCTATAGACATCTAGAGGGTGTAGTCTCCTTAACATGGTCTATAGACATCTAGAGGGTGTAGTCTCCTTAACATGGTCTATAGACATCTAGAGGGTGTAGTCTCCTTAACATGGTCTATAGACATCTAGAGGGTGTAGTCTCCTTAACATGGTCTATAGACATCTAGAGGGGGTATTAACATGGTCTATAGACATCTAGAGGGTGTAGTCTCCTTAACATGGTCTATAGACATCTAGAGGGTGTAGTCTCCTCAACATGGTCTATAGACATCTAGAGGGTGTAGTCTCCTCAACATGGTCTATAGACATCTAGAGGGTGTAGTCTCCTTAACATGGTCTATAGACATCTAGAGGGTGTAGTCTCCTTAACATGGTCTATAGACATCGAGGGTGTAGTCTCCTCAACATGGTCTATAGACATCTAGAGGGTGTAGTCTCCTTAACATGGTCTATAGACATCTAGAGGGTGTAGTCTCCTTAACATGGTCTATAGACATCTAGGGTGTAGTCTCCTTAACATGGTCTATAGACATCTAGAGGGTGTAGTCTCCTTAACATGGTCTATAGACATCTAGAGGGTGTAGTCTCCTTAACATGGTCTATAGACATCTAAGGGTGTAGTCTCCTCAACATGGTCTATAGACATCTAGAGGGTGTAGTCTCCTCAACATGGTCTATAGACATCTAGAGGGTGTAGTCTCCTCAACATGGTCTATAGACATCTAGAGGGTGTAGTCTCCTTAACATGGTCTATAGACATCTAGAGGGTGTAGTCTCCTTAACATGGTCTATAGACATCTAGAGGGTGTAGTCTCCTTAACATGGTCTATAGACATCTAGAGGGTGTAGTCTCCTCAACATGGTCTATAGACATCTAGAGCCAAATCCCATGTCAGGGTTCTGTTTGTTGACTTTTCTTCTGCCTTCAACACAATCCAGCCTTACATTCTGGCACAGAGACTCATTCGGGTCTTAGATGGGGGGCTGGTTTTGTGGCTGTTGGACTTCCTGAGCCAACGCTCACAGCGAGTCAAAATAGGTCCCCATGTGTCTGATATACGCAATACCAACACAGGCTCTCCTCAGGGATGTGTTTTGTCCCCACTTCTGTACATCTTGTACACTAATAGTTGTACTAGTTCCCATACTGACAGACACCTCGTTAAGTTCGCTGATGACACTGCCTTGATCAGCCTGTTGCATGATGACGAGGAACATCATGGCCCGGTCCTAGATGACTTTGTAGAGTGGTGTGAGGAATCACACTTGGTCCTCAATACCAACAAGACCAAAGAGATGTGCATAGACTTCAGGAAGCATACAACACCAACCTCTGCAACATCTATCAGAGGTCAGAATTTAGAAATCCTAGAGGAATATAAATATCTGGGTGTTTTTCGGACAATAAGCTTCAGTGGAGTAAATGTACAGACCTGATCTACAAAAAGAGGCAACAGAGACTGTACTTTCTAAAGTAGTTGGGTTATTTTAATATAGACTGTACTATACTGACTCTGTTTTACAAATCCTTTATTGAGAGTATTTTAACTTTTTGTATTGTTTGTTTGTTTGGCAATGCCACTGTCAGCCAGAGAAACATGCTGAGAAGGATTATTACCACAGCAAGCAAGGTACTTGGAGTCAAACAGACAGGCCTGGATGAGATCTTTAAGGTCAGGGCCCTCCGTAAGGCTCACAAAATAATTTTAGACCCAAGCCACCCCCTGTACCTGGACTTTGAATTACTCCCCTCTGTGTGCAGGTATAGGGCACCCCTCAGCAGGAAAAATAGAATGAGACAATAATTTGTGCCAGGTATGATATCCCTCCTAAATAGCTTGGGCGAATGTTCCCATTGACCCCATAAAGCCAGCAGGCTAGTCATTTCTTCTTCTTTTTAAATTTATTATTATTTTTTTTTTAAATGTTTTTCTTATTTCTTACTATTCTTATTTTAATTGGTGCGTAACTGTTATGAAAGTTGTTTTGTCAATCGTGTTGTGTATTTAAACGCCACTTTGAATGTGTACATGATACTGCAACAGAATTTCCCCATGGGGTCAATAAAGTCAGTAAGTTATTCAATTATTGCGCGCGTCAACGAGCGTCTGCGTTGCCAAGGGCTAAAATAAAATTGCGCTGCAAGTCCTGCCTCTCCCATCTCCTCATTGTTTTATAGAAGCAGGTACCCACGTGCCATCTCCTCATTGGTTATACCCACCTTGGTGATTGAAAGACAAACTGTGTTGTCGGTCATCGTGGTAATACTATGAAAGTTTAAATGCCAGTCATCATATAAGTTCAAAGATGAAAAAGCCTGGAAGGAGGAGAAATGACTAGAAACGATTCGGTTGGCGGTTTTATGTGTGGATTAAATTGTCAGAGTAGAGGACCTTGTGCATTTCAGGTAAAATAACAACTCAATGTTTATATCCCAGGACAAATTAGCTAGCAACAGCAAGGACAAATTAGCTACCAAGTGCAAGCTAACTAGATAAATTGCCATACATTTTTAATGCTTTTCAACCTGTCCCAAATTAATGTCATTGGTTCAGAGTTTGTGTTGATATTTTAACCTGCGTGTCGTGATCGCGTTTTGTGTAGGGTAACAAAATATGTGTGCGTGTGTGTGCGTGTGTGTGTGTGTGTTGACAATGTGCGTGTTTGTGTGCTAATTGTGTGTGTTCGTGAAACACTTTGTGCAGCTAAACTGTGTGTGCATTTTGCACCAAAACAGTTTTCTGAACAGGCTTTTTTAGATAGTTAGGACAATAAGCAGTGTCCATTTTGTCAACCCTTGAATCTTGTCCATTCCCAGTGCACCTCTCCAGGTGTTGTTAGAGAGACACATTGCTGCAGCATTCCATTTTTTTATACCTCTATTTAACTAAGCAAGTCAGTTAGTTAAGAACAAATTCTTATTTTCAATGACAGCCTAGGAACAGTGGGTTATCTGCCTGTTCACATGTTAAAACAACATATCCTAAAAACAATCAGGGCACTCACACAACTGCTGTCCAGGAGTTTCACCCCATAGGCTAAATTGTTATGATCAGCTATTTCATGTTTGTATACATTTTTTACATGCTGTTCATAGCAAAAAAATAAAATACTTCTGCATTGCTCACTGTGTAAACACATTGCAAATAGGTTCAGCATAACTCCTACTGATAAAGTTGGGAAGCTGAAATTCAGAGCTTAAATGGCCAAATTGAATAGTCACAGAAATCAGGACTTGCCAATGCAACAGCATGTTTTACAAATGGTGGGACTACCATACTACCATAAAATTCCATCGCAGGCCTCCATGGTAGGCTACACACCAGTAAGCACAGACCGACACCAACGTCTTTTGGATGTCCTTTTTTGGTGTTTTACGAAACAGTAGTCCTACCACGTGGATGGGCATTCCTAAAATGTCATTTCAGGCGACACTGTAGGCTGTACCCCAGTGAGCACGGACTGAGGCTGACGCCTGTTGGCTGTATTTTTGTTCCTGTTCGGATGTCTTTTTTTGGTTCAGATTTTGTCCGGTCTGGACCAGCCTTGATTTGGTCCAAATATAGACATCTATCAAGGACGTCTTTAAAGTCTTAACTTTAAAGTCTGGAAAACATGTATTTTAGACATCTTTTCAACATCATTTTGCTTACTGGGATGGCAATTGTGGCAGAAAGGCCAGGACCAGCACTGCACTCAGCTGTGATTATCCAATTCACTGTCCCTTTATCCATACAAGATGTGGTGTGGAAATAATAAACATGAATACAATGGCATGCAGACTAAGACAAGGCACATTCATTTAACAATAACATACCATGATATACAGCTCCTCATCTGTTATAATAATCCAATGACTGAAACCAAAATACGGGTAGAAAGCAACATCAGACTAGCCAGTTAAACAATGACAGGCAAAAATGTAGCTATTAATGTTAGATAGCTAGCATAAAAAAATAGATACATAATGCTTTAATAATTACGCAAATATTCTTAAACTATTGACAACTGACAGTGAAATATGGGGAAACAAATACCGTATTTACAGTTCTGATATTTACACACAGTGATGAATAAATTCATTAGAAAGGAAAATGTCCAAAAACCGAGATTTGTGTTCACAGCAGGTGGCAAGCTGCACTTGGTAAAGAATTGATAGCTGTGATGTCATCAGTGAATTATTTTTCTTCTTCTATGATGGGGTTTAAAGGCAGTTGGCATCCAATGTTAATGGTGTGTTGTGGCCACCAGCTGGACAGGGTATTGAACTAGAAAATAAAAATCAACTGCGGAAAAACGGCATATCAAAAGTTAGACGTCAACAAACAAAACCCATCTTAATTAAGCAATTAACTTCCCATCATGCTTAGGGTCATGCATAACAATGCTGCGCAGGCAATTATTTTGTCTACCATGGCTATGCCCCCATAGGAAGACCATGCCCACATCCACAGAATACGAGTGGTCACTGAATGGTTTGATGAGCATGAAAACGATGTAGGCCATATACCATGGCCATATCAGTCACCAGATCTCAACCCAATGGAACAATTATGGGAGATTCTGGAGCACAGCTCTTTCCACCACCATCAACAAAACACCAAATTATGGAATTTCTTGTGGAAGAATGGTGTCGCATCCCTCCAGTAGGGTTCCAGACACTAGTAGAATATATGCCACGGTGCTTTGAAGCTGTTCTGCCTTGTAGTGGCCCCAACGCCCCATTAAGACACGTTATGTTAGTCCTTACTTTATTTTGGCAGTTACCTGTACATGTTTACACACATTATCACCCATGGAAAAGAGCGTCTGCTAAATGACTTCAATGTCAATGTTGACTGATGCAAGAAATGTGACAGAAGGGAGGTGCTGATATTAGCATTGAGTGTTTAAATTTCAACATAAGCAGTGCACTTTAAAAATAAGACAAGAATCAACAATATTTGCCTTTCCAAAAAATGTCATTGTTTTTGGTATTAAGCAGGGCTAGACTAATCATAAATGGACATTAGATATTGGATACACAGCATGTCAAAGGTTGCCAGCCTATTGTCATGAATAGGCCCACAGTGCACTCACCAGTTGACGGAGTATAGTTTCCGTAACCATCTGTGTGTTATTGTGAGTTTCACCCCAGAGCACAGAGGGCAGAGTGAGTGACTGCAGGTTTTTGCTCCTCCCTTGGACTTGATTGATGAAATAAGGCCACTGATTAGTAAGGAACTCCCCACAAATGGTTGTATAGGTCTTAACTGAAAGGAAAAAACAAAAACCCTGCAGACTCTAGGCCAGGGCTGCACAACCCTTTTCCTGGAGATCTACTGTCCTGCAGGTTCAGTCCAACCCTAATTTAGCAGTTCTGATTCAGCTAGTTAATGTCTTGTTGAGCAGCTAATTAGTAGAATCAAGTGTGTTAAATTAGGGTTGGACTGAAAACCCACAGGACAGTAGATCTCCAGGAAGAGGGTTAGACTGAAAACCCACAGGACGGTAGATCTCCAGGAAGAGGGTTGGACTGAAAACCCACAGGACGGTAGATCTCCAGGAAGAGGGTTGAACTGAAAACCCACAGGACGGTAGATCTCCAGGAAGAGGGTTGGACTGAAAACCCACAGGACGGTAGATCTCCAGGAAGAGGGTTGGACTGAAAACCCACAGGACGGTAGATCTCCAGGAAGAGGGTTGAACTGAAAACCCACAGGACGGTAGATCTCCAGGAAGAGGGTTGGGCAGCCCTGCTCTAGGCCCTCAGTGGAATGAGTTTGACACCCCTGCCCCAGAGACTCTACTACTCCTCGTGACGTTGATGGTTTTGTTTGAATTTCAGCCCTCAAACCTCGCTGACATTCTCTCCAATGTTTATTTGAAATTTGAACATTTTCAGGATGAAATCTCTTGAGATGCTGTTCTGACCTTAGTTCTGTTGTTATGTCATTGGTCCTCCTCTTTTTCTCCCAACGACAAACGCTACAGATGCACCATCTCGTTTTCAGAAGTGTCCAATTGAAGAAAAAAAACACTGCTTCGTAACAATAATAATATGGAACCTACTGTCTAATAATAATAATAATGATAATAATACATAAATAAAACCCGATATTAACACCATAGAAAGTTGTGTACAACTACTAATAGACCTACAACTAATAAAAACTACTGTTACAACTACTAATACAACTTCATATAAACTACTTCTACAACTACTAATGCAACTAATAACAACTACTGCTACAACTACTAATACAACTAATATAAACTACTTCTACAACTACTAATGCAACTAATATAAACTACTGCTACAACTACTAATGCAACTAATATAAACTACTGCTACAACTACTAAAGCAACTAATAAAAAATACTGCTACAACTACTAATGCAACTAATATAAAATACTGCTACAACTACTAATACAACTAATATAAACTACTGCTACAACTACTAATGCAACTAATATGAACTACTTCTACAACTACTAATGCAACTAATATAAACTACTTCTACAACTACTAATGCAACTAATAAAAAATACTGCTACAACTACTAATGCAACTAATAAAAAATACTGCTACAACTACTAATGCAACTAATATAAACTACTGCTACAACTACTAATACAACTAATATAAACTACTGCTACAACTACCAATGCTACTAATATAAACTACTTCTACAACTACTAATGCAACTAATATAAACTACTTCTACAACTACTAATGCAACTAATATAAACTACTTCTACAACTACTAATGCAACTAATAAAAAATACTGCTACAACTACTAATGCAACTAATAAAAAATACTGCTACAACTACTAATGCAACTAATATAAACTACTGCTACAACTACTAATACAACTAATATAAGCTACTTCTACAACTACTAATGCAACTAATATAAACTACTTCTACAACTACTAATGCAACTAATATAAACTACTGCTACAACTACTAATGCAACTAATATAAACTTATTCTACAACTACTAATGCAACTAATATAAACTACTGCTACAACTACTAATGCAACTAATATAAACTACTGCTACAACTACTAATACAACTAATATAAACTACTTCTACAATGACTAATGCAACTAATATAAACTACTTCTACAACTACTAATACAACTAATATAAACTACTTCTACAACTACTAATGCAACTAATATAAACTACTGCTACAACTACTAATGCAACTAATAAAAAATACTGCTACAACTACTAATGCAACTAATATAAACTACTTCTACAATGACTAATACAACTAATATGAACTACTTCTACAACTGCTAATGCAACTAATATAAACTACTTCTACAACTACTAATGCAACTAATATAAACTACTTCTACAACTACTAATGCAACTAATATAAACTACTTCTACAACTACTAATGCAACTAATATAAACTACTGCTACAACTACTAATGCAACTAATATAAAATACTGCTACAACTACTAATGCAACTAATATAAACTACTGCTACAACTACTAATACAACTAATATGAACTACTTCTACAACTACTAATGCAACTAATATAAACTACTTCTACAACTACTAATGCAACTAATATAAACTACTTCTACAACTACTAATGCAACTAATATAAACTACTTCTACAACTACTAATGCAACTAATATAAACTACTTCTACAACTACTAATGCAACTAATATAAACTACTGCTACAACTACTAATGCAACTAATATAAACTACTGCTACAACTACTAATACAACTAATATAAACTACTTCTACAATGACTAATGCAACTAATATAAACTACTTCTACAACTACTAATGCAACTAATATAAACTACTTCTACAACTACTAATGCAACTAATATAAACTACTGCTACAACTACTAATGCAACTAATAAAAAATACTGCTACAACTACTAATGCAACTAATATAAACTACTTCTACAACTACTAATGCAACTAATATAAACTACTGCTACAACTACTAATACAACTAATATAAACTACTGCTACAACTACTAATACAACTAATATAAACTACTGCTACAACTACTAATGCAACTAATATAAACTTATTCTACAACTACTAATGCAACTAATATAAACTACTGCTACAACTACTAATGCAACTAATATAAACTACTTCTACAACTACTAATGCAACTAATATAAACTACTGCTACAACTACTAATGCAACTAATAAAAAATACTGCTACAACTACTAATGCAACTAATATAAACTACTTCTACAACTACTAATGCAACTAATATAAACTACTTCTACAACTACTAATGCAACTAATATAAACTACTTCTACAACTACTAATACAACTAATATAAACTACTTCTACAATGACTAATGCAACTAATATAAACTACTTCTACAACTACTAATGCAACTAATATAAACTACTGCTACAACTACTAATGCAACTAATATAAAATACTGCTACAACTACTAATGCAACTAATATAAACTACTGCTACAACTACTAATACAAATAATACAACTTAGTACCATAGGCCTACAGATTTACAAATATCTTCACAAGATGATGTTTCTATTAGTTAAAAACAAAAAAATGTTTGATCTTAACATTTGAAAAAGCCTTTTTTTAAATTCACTGTGTGATTGTAATGCCCTGATTTCTATAGGTAAATGACTAAAGTCAAGGCTTTGTACCTGAAAGATGTTACTCTAACCTCATGATGTACCTTTGGAATGTGTAATGGCTGCTGTTGTTGAAAGGAGTAGCGTGCGTTTCCTTAACCAATGTACTTGTCTGAATCGGCTTGTTAGAAATTACATCTAAATCGCAAAGTGTGATCTTGGTTGTGTTTTGTTTTGATAGATGATGTCACCACAGTCTAGTATAGGAAGCAGCAGTTTGATTACTAAGGTCTCTGAAAATGGATACAGTAAAACAATTCTTACTACAACTTGTTGTTGTTGCATCATCGGATGAGAACGTGAAAGGGAAGCAAACGTCAGGCTTTAGGAAGGTGCGTTCTGGTCACTGTGTGCTTCTCTCAGACGAGTCAGTTTGTATTTTCTGTGTGCATTAGGCCTAGCCGCAGTGTATAACTGACTACAGCATCTTCAACCGAATAGTTGTCATAAACAATCAAATAAAGTTCAATATAAAGTTATGAAGTTATTCATAAAAATTAACAAAAAGGCTACAAAACGTTGAAATATCTGTGCTGTGTCATCAGTAAGATATGAGCAGTCAATGAATAAACAAGAACATCAAAATTATCAGAAATGTACTTTTATTTTTGCAACTTTAAGTGTGTCTTCTCTTGTTAAACAATGTAAGTGTAGACAGGCACAGTACATTGATTCCTTTACAGTACGCTCTTATGCAAATATTTCACCCTTGCATTAATTTGTGCGCAAATCTTTGGTGCATTACCTTTTTCAAATACATCTGACATTTTGCCTCTTCGTTATACTATTTCTATAAAAATCACTACAAATACATTAGACATGAGTAAGCAAGAATAGTTACAGTACAGCACATGGATGAATGGTTCATATTTACTTTAGTACACACTTAACAGTGCATACTAAACATTTAAACTAACCTAAACACCGTTGTATAGGATGTCAGTCTTCATGTAGGACATTTACAGCAATGTTTAATGGTGATCATTGTGTGGACCCCAAGAAGAATAGCTGCTGCTTTCACAACAGCTAATGGGGATAAAATACAAAATAAAACGCCCTTGAGTTGTAGTATTATACAGTACATACTCATAAATGGTAAGTTAAAGTGCTTTCAAGTACATGTGAGATCAATATACACCAAGTTGATAAAACCATTCCTCTAATTTCAAAATGTTTAATCTCTGGCCTACATTAAAAAAAAACAGTTTGCAATCTGATAAATTTCACCATGTTTGGGAAGATTCTTGCCATGCTTGTTACGTAAATCAACTCCATTAAAATATTAGTCAATGTTCTCTGATTGGTGAGAAGAAACCTCTGGCTCCTCCACTTCTAGGAATGAACTGCCCCATTGAGGGCACAGTGGCCCCTTCTACACCAGGAGAGAAGTGACAGTCGATCAACATAAATGGGAAAACAAAACAATCAAATAATAGCTTGTGTATAAAGCCAAGGCAGTTAACTATATCTTACCTGCAGATTTGGGTGGAGCACTCAAAATGGTCTCGGCAGTAGGCCCCAGTGGGCTTGGTACCCATGAACCTCCACAGAGGGGTCATGCGGGTTCTCCGTTCCAGTAGCTTGGTTCCCTGCTGCAGACTCAGCCTTGAATCATGGCTTCCAATTGGACTAGCACACACCTGCCATACAAAGTGTATATGTCAACAACATTTAGCATTACAGTTTCACTACTGGTTAAAGATGGTTAACAACACTATTCCAAAGAAAATGATAAAAAGTGCTTTACCTGATGCATAAGAATCAGAGCCACCAGACACACACCTTGCGTTGCTTTGCTGTGGTTTTGACCGTGCATGGTGAGATATACTCTGGAAAATTCGGTGAAAGGTGCTGGATGGCAGGCAGCTAGGTGTCTGTTTCTAACGTTATTTTGGAGAACTCCGCTTATATACCATCCCTCTCTCTCGCTCTCGCTCTCTCACTCTCTCACTCTCTCACTCTCTCACTCTCTCTCTATCGCTCCCTCTCACACACACGCACACACGCTCACACACAGACATATATACACTCACACACACATACACACATGCCATGTCAAATATTTGACAATGGTAAAGATAAGATCTCCACTGTGGACCAGTAACTCTCTGATTGTAAACTGTCCTAGCACTGGGAGCTATGGCCAGAATGACATCAACTCTGCTGATATCTTGGGCACCTCTAGGAAACTCCTTCTGTTGATAATGACAAGTCCATAACCTCATTAGAGCGCACATAGAAAAAAATGCATGAACGTTACACGTGTGACAGCACTCGGTACCGAAGTAAACAAAAGATTACATTTGGCGTCTACGTGTTACCTTTGTACAGACAAATGATTTATGTTATGCATACTTCTTCCAATTCTTACCTTTTGACATTTATGCCAACATGTGTTGTGAGGGTAATGATGATGAAACCAAGTCGCTTTGAATAATCATTCAATCAGTCAAATGTTTTTATTCAAAGAAACATGTCTTACAAAGAGTCAACAGTCAAGCCCGGTCTGGAGGCATGCATGGTTTATTTTCAAATATGATTATTTTATTGTACCTTTATTATTACAAGGAACACAGACTGAGACCAATGTCTCTTTTACAGCTGGGCCCTGCGTATACATGTTTACACATACAGTTTAGGTACAATGATTAAGAAACTACACAAGACAAACAGATAACACAAAAAAATACAGCAACAGATTACATTTACACTACAGGTTATTCCCCTAACAGCACAAGAACTTGCATTACCCAAAGCAGTTACAAGCAATACAAAAATAAAATGCTATTCCATATAATTGTCAACATACAGTTATAGCACCATATTAAGGTGTGGGATGTTCACTGTATTACAAGGAACAACTAGAAGGTCAATTTCGCTCCAGCAGCTAGCATAATCTGTCCATTCACAATTCACCTGTGGGAATGAAACTGGGGGGCGAAGGTTCACCTTCCAACAGGACAACGACCCTAAGCACACAGCCAAGACAATGCAGCGGTGGCTTCAGGACAAGCCTCTGAATGTCCTTGAGTGGCCCAGCCAGAGCCCGGACTTGAAACCGATCAAACAAAGGTGCTTCAGCAAAGTACTGAGTAAAGGGTCTGAATATTTATGTGAATGTGATATTTACGTTTTTTTTCTTCTAAAAACTTGATTTTGCTCTGCCATTATGGCGTATTGTGTGTAGATTGATGGGGACAAAAAACTATTGAATCCATTTTAGAATAATGCTGTAACGTAACAAAATGTGGAAAAAGTGAAGGAGTCTGAATAATTTCCTGAATGCACTGTAAATGTTTGGGCAGGAGAAGCTGGGTCACATGCCGCTGATTAACATTGCGCACCGCACAGGTCCTCTCTGCAACGGATCCCGGTGTATGATTGTACAAATCTAAAGTTTTGAAGTTAAAGAGCAAATTCTTCTCCTTGCAGCAGAATTGGAGGCTCTGACCTGTGTTGAGAAAACTATCAGCATCTACCCAGATCTGAGCGCCGAGCTGCTGAAACAGAGGGCGACCTACAACGAGGTGAGATCCCAGCAACGCAAGCTAACCCTGAGATGCGGCTTCATACACCCGGCAAAGCTCATCTTGAACTTCCAGAATACAACACAGGTTTTCCACTGCCAATGAGGCTTCTTTGAGAAACACATCAAGCCCAACACACAAGGGGAGGAGCCGACAGATCTAGGCTAACCCCAATTTGACTGGCTCAATATTCAGGTATGCTATCCATGAAAAATCACGAAGCCTATGGCTGTGATGCTGCTCTCAGCACAAGACAATGATGAGGACAACCCTTCAATGGGGTAAAAGGAACACAGTTATTACTATTATTGAACACTGGACTTTGTTATTATTATACTGCCTATGGTCCATGAAATTTAGACAATGATGACACCACGAATTCATGAACAATGGACACTTATGTTGAAGTGTCATACAGACTGGGGCTGCTTCCTCGTGAGGATACAATGCATTGCACCTCTATATGGCCGAAATATGGCAATATAAATTGGAAGCTATTCCCCTACAATTTTCTATTATACTACTGTTTAGGATAGATGGGCAGTCTCATATGGGCTATCACATAATCAAATGTTCTTTTTTAATAATGTATGGCGGTCCCCCTCTGTTATAGGACATGGCCTACAGGTCATTGTGAATTATTGTGAAGATTATAGACTGCATTTGTTGCACATACCCTCTTCTTATTTATTGTATTTAGTAATAGAGCACCTAAAAGCTTAATACAAATGTATGGTACATTTATGTTTAAGGAATTGAAACTATATTGCTGATAACAATGAAAGGTTTAAAAAGGACACACATAGAATAGAGAACCATTTGTACAAACTGTCTGCTATTTCATCAGCCCCAAACAAAACTAAAGGTGTAAAGGCAAAGACCAAGAAGGCAGAATCACTTTCCTTAAATGTACAGTGCTTTCAAAAATGTATTCTACAGTGTTTGTGTTACAGCCTGAATTCAGAATTGATTAAAAACAATGTCTCACCATCTACACACAATACTCCCATAATGACAGAGTGAAAACGTGTTTTTAGACATTTTTGCTAATGTATTGGAAGTTAAATACAAAAATATCTCAATACATGTTAGAATCATATCTTTGGCAGTGATTACAGCTGTGAGTCTTTCTGGGTAAGTCTCTAAGAGCTTTGCACACCTGGATTGTACAATATTTGCACATTATTATTTTTTTATTCTTCAAGCTGTCAAATTGGTTGTTGATCATTGCTAGACAGCCATTTTCAAGTCTTGCCATGGATTTTCAAGGCAAAAGTCAAAACTAACTAGGCTACTCAGGAACATTCAATGGGATCTTGGTAAGCCACTCCAGTGTATATTTGGCCTTGTGTTTTTGGTTATTGTGCTGCTGAAAAGTGAATTTCTCTCCCGGTGTCTGTTGGAAAGCAGACTGTACTAATTTTGCATCTATGATCTTGCCTGTGATTAGTTCTATTCTGTTGATTTTTATTATAAAAAAAACATAGTCCTTGCTAATGACAAGCATACCCATAACATGATGCAGCCACCACCATGCTTGAAAATATGAAGAGTGGTACTCAGTGATGTGTTGTGTTGAATTTGCCCCAAACATAATGCTTTGTAATTCTTTGTCACATTTTTGCAGTTTTACTTTAGTGCCTCATTGCAAACAGGATGCATGTTTTGGAATATTTGTATTATGTCTAGGCTTCCTTAGTTTTCTCTGTAATTTAGACTAGTATTGTGGAGTAACTACAATGTTGTTGATCCATCTTCAGTTTTCTCCTATCACAGCCATTAAACTCTGTAACTGTTTTAATGTCACCATTGGCCTCATGGTGAATTCCCTGAGTTGTTTCCTTTCTCTCCGGCAACTGAGTTAGGAAGGACACCTGTATCTTTGTAGTGACTGGGTGTATTGATACACCATCCAAAGTGTAATTACTAACTTCACCATGCTCAAAGGGTTATTCAATGTCTGCTTTATTTAAAAAAAATGTATCCATCTACAAATTGGTGCCCTTCTTTGCGAGGCATGGGAAAACTTCCTTGGTCTTTGTGGTTGAATCTGTGTTTGAAATTCACTGCAGAACTGAGTGACCTTACAGATAATGGTATGTGTGGGGAGATGAGATGAGGTAGTCATTCAAAAATCATGTTAAACACTATTTTGTCCATGCAACTTGATACCATGATACTAACTGACACAGGACACTTCAGCTTGTCATTTCTTATTCATTTGTTAAAAATTCCCCAAAACATAATTTCACTTTGACATTATATGGGTGTAGGCCAGTTACACAATATCCAGATTCAATACATTTTACATTCAGGCTTTAACACAACAAAATGTGGAAAGATTCAAGGGATGTGAATACTTTATGAAGGTATTGTGTGTATATACAGGGCCTTTGGAAAGTATTCAGACTGTTGACGTTTTCCACATTTTGTTACGTTACAGCCTTGTTCTAAAATGGATTCAATTGTTTTTTGTCCTAATCAATGACAAAGCGAAAACAGGTTTTTAGAAATTGTTGCAAATTTCTTAAAAAAAATAAAAATGGAAATACCTTATTTACTTAAGTATTCAGATGCTTTTCTATGAGTCCCAAAATTGAGTCAGGTGCATCCTGTTTCTTTGATCATCCTTGAGATGTTGCTACAACTGGATTGGAGTCCACCTGTGGTAATTTAAATTGATTGGACATGATTTGGAAAGGCACACACCTGTCCCACAGTTGACAGTGCATGTCAGAGCAAAAACCAAGCTATGAGGTTTAAGAAATTGTCCGTAGAGCGCCGAGACAGGTTTGTGTCAAGGCACAGACTAGGAATCACTGGCCACTTTAAGGAATGGAACACTAGTCACTTTAATAATATTTACATATCTGGCGTTACTCATCTCATATGTATATACTGTATTCTATACTATTCTACAGTATCTTGGTCACTTAATGTTTACATATCTGGCATTACTCATCTCATATATATACTGTATTCTATACTATACTACCGTATCTTAGTCCGTTTTGTTCTGACATCGCTCGTCCATGTGTATATAGTCTTCATACATTCCTACTTAGATTTGTGTGTATTGGGTATGTGTTGTGTAATTTGTTAGATATTACTGCACTGCCGGCGCTAGAAGCACAAGCATTTCACTATACCCGCAATAACATCTGCTAATCACGTGTATGTGACCAATACAATTTGATGGGGAGGGTTTTTTGTTTGGTTGCCGGGAAGGGGTTTGGGGGAATGAGATTGGAGGTTGGGTGGAGGCCCACTTTTTTATTTATTTTTTACTTCAACTCCGTATGTTATTTTCCTTTTCAGTGGCAGCCCACAGGTATATGTTTTATGAACTTATACATTGAAATTAATATTGTACTTGTAACCCCCCCCCCAAAAAATGACTAAACAAATAAAACATTATGATGTTCTCAGTGTCTGGACAAAATGTTCCTCTCTTTCATACATTTTAACCAGACACTAGTCATTAAAACAAGCTCCCACAAGGGGACTAACACACATTATTTTACATGATATATTACAGAGTTTTAGAGCTTCCATACTCTGTGGATATTGAACCTTCAAAATTCTGTTTGTTATTCATAAAAAAATATTATTATCCTGGTCTTTGTTCTGCATTGGTGGGATAGTTTTGAAATGCATAGCTTCCTGTTACATTGAGTGAGATAGTTGGAGATCACTTAACTGTCACGTGTCCATTATATGACAGCATGATCAAAAATTAGGTGTGGATTACACATAAACACTGAGCTTGAAGTTTGCCCTCTGTGGATGATCTTTGGTGAGTTCTTTGCTCTGTATGCAACATCACACCCAAGTCATCTCACGGTCAGTATTTCGAAATAGTTCTCTCCCCAATTCTTATCTAACTAACCTGGAGAGTTTGCTATCTTCTATTCCAATATTGATTGGGTAAACTTTCACTGTAAATGTCTTAATTTTCACTGTAAATTACTCAATTTTCAGATGATGCAAGCCAGAGCAACAATCTTTTGGATCCTTTCAGTTTCATGTGGATAGCAGGGCAGAGTGACCATTCAGATGCTAAAGAAGTAGTCTAGTTGTCTGTTGAGCTCAGGTGTGTCAAACTCATTTCACGGAGGGCCGAGTTTGTGCAGGTTTTTTTTTTTTCTTTCAATTAAAACCTAGATAACCAGGTGAGGGAAGTTCCTTACTAATTAGTGACCTTAATTCATCCATCAAGTATAAGGGTGGAGCAAAAACCTGCAGACACTCTGCCCTCCGTGGAATGAGTTTGACACGTGGTATAGTTGCATGCTAGCTGCTCCTGTAGACTTCCAGTCATTACATTAACACTAGTTAGCGATGGCTCCAGAAAAGACCTTCAACTTCCTTCATATTGCACACAGTTAATCCGCCTCTGGTGAGTAGAAGAAAAAAGGGCTTCATTGGCAAAATCTTGAACTATCCCTTTAAAGGTTGATCCAACCGACAGCATAGCAGTCGGGGCCTCTGTCGTCTCTATGGGACCATGGGTGGTGACCTTTGCTAGCACTTCACTGTTTGTTTGCAAGTCTTGGCTGTCTGACATCAAATTGCAAGATAAAGACAGAAACCATTGAGTCTGACAAAGTGCACTGAAAAGTACATGCACATTGAGCCCTCACTTAAGCCAGGCCACGTGCCATGAGGGTATTTAGCACACCAGAATGGCCCAAAGATATTTACAGTGTGATTTATTTTTGGGATCTTCCTGAAATAAAGGGTAATTTTGGGGAAGGATGTTTGGCATACCTTACAAATCTGTATCCAAAACGATTATTTCAAAATAACTAATAACATTTGGGAAATTTGTGACATTTTGACCCATGCCTTCTTTAAAACCCATAAGAGTCTAAGCCAGGGGTTACTACTAAGATATATGAAATTGTTTTAATGTCATACCAAGGATAATTTTAAGATGCCTTGAAGTAACAAAAAAATATATAGTCAGTAGCTATCAGTAAAGTCTGTGCTTGAAGGGGGGGTCAAGTGTTGATCCGATTATAATTCTAATTATTTTTTTGTTGGGGGGGTTAAGGTGAGGGATTATTTAAGACACTCTTTGAAGAGGTAGGGATTCCTTGGTGTCCACATCACTACAGAGCCTTTCAAAAGTATTCATCCCCCTTGGCGTTGTTTCCTATTTTGTTGCATTACAACCTGCAATTTAAATGGATTTTTATTTGGATTTCATGTAATGGACATACACAAAATAGTCAAATTTGGTGAAGTGAAATGAAAAAAATAACATGTTTCAAAATAAATAAATAAATGTTAAACGGAAAAGTGGTGCGTGCATATGTATTTACCCCCTTTGCTATAAAGCCCCTAAAGAAGATCTGGTGCAACCAATTACCTTCAGAAGTCACGTAATTTGTTAAATACAGTCCACCTGAGTGTCACATGATCTCAGTATATATACTGTTCTGAAAGACCCCAGAGTCTGCAACACCACCAAGCAAGCGGCACCATGAAGACCAAGGAGCTCTCCAAACAGGTCAGGGACAAAGTTGTGGAGAAGTACAGATCAGGCTTGGGTTATAAAAAAATATCTGAAACTTTGAACATCCCACAGAGCACCATTAAATCCATTATTAAAAAATAGAAAGAATTAGGACCTCCCTGTGGCGCAGTGGTCTAAGGCTGTGCCACCAGAGATCCTGGGTTCAAGCCCAGGCTCTGTCGCAGCTGGCCGCGACCGGGAAGCCCATGGGGCGGTGCACAATTGGCCCAGCGTTGTCCGGGTTAGGGAGGGTTTGGCCGGCAGGGATATCCTTGTCTCATCGCGCACTAGTGACTTCTGTGGCGGGCCGGGCGCAGTGCACACTGACCAGGTTGCCAGATTTACGGTGTTTCCTCCAACACATTGGTGCGGTTGGCTTCCGGGTTGGATGTGTATTGCGGCCTGGTTGGGTTTTGTTTCGGAGGATGCGTGGCTCTCGACCTTCGCCTCTCCCGAGTCTGTGCGGGAGTTGCAGCAATGGGACAAGACTGTAACTACAACCAAATTGGATACCACGAAATTGGGGAGAAAAAAAGGGGTAAAAAAATGGAAAGAATACAGCACCACAACAAACCTGCCAAGAGATGACCGTCCACCAAAACTCACAGACCAGGAAAGGAGGGCATTAATCGGAGAGGCAACAAAGAGACCAAAGATAACCCCGAAGGAGCTGCAAAGCTCCACAGCGGAGATTGAAGTATCTGTCCATAGGACCACTTTATGCTGTACACTCCGAGGAGCTTGGCTTTTCTTTTTTTTTAACCTTTATTTAACTAGGCAAGTCAGTTAAGAAAAAAATCTTATTTTCAATGATGGCCTACGAACAGTGGGTTAACTGCGTTGTTCAGGGGCAGAACAACAGATCTTTACCTTGTCAGCTTGGGGATTTGATCTTGCAACCTTTCAGTTATTAGTCCAACACTCTAACCACTAGGCTACCTGCTGCCCAGCTGGGCTCAATGGAAGAGTGGCCAGAAAAAAGCCATTGCTTAAAGAAAAAATTTGCAAACACGTTTGGTGTTCGACAAAAGGCCTGTGGGAGAAGCTACTCTGGACAGAGGAGACTAAAATTGAGTTTTTATGCCATCAAAGAAAACGCTATGTCTGGCGCATACCCAACACCTCATCCCCCGAAAAAACTAAAGCATGGTGGTGGCAGCATCATACTGTGGGGATGCTTTTCATCGTCAGGGACTGGGAAACTGGTCAGAATTGAAGGAATGATGGATGGTGCTAAATACAGGGAAATTCTTGAGGGAAACCTGTTTCAGTCTTCCAGAGATTTGAGACTGGGACGGATGTTCACCTTCCAGCAGGACAATGACCCTAAGTATACTGCTAAAGCAACATCCGAGTGGTTTAAGGGGAAACATTTAAATGTCTTGGAATGGCCTAGTCAAAGCCCAGACCTCAATCCAATTGAGAATCTGTGGTGTGACTTAAAGATTGCTGTACACCAGTGGAACCCATCCAACTTGAAGGCGCTGGAGCAGTTTTGCCTTGAAGAATGGGCAAAAATCCCAGTGGCTAGATGTGCCAAGCTTATTGAGACATACCCCAAGAGACTTGCAGCTTTAATTACTGCAAAATGTGGCTCTACAAAGTATTGACTTTGGGGGGTGAATAGTTATGCATGCTCAAGCTCTGTTTTTTGTCTCATTTCTTGTTTGTTTCACAAAACATATTTTGCATCTTCAAAGTGGTAGGCATGTTGTGTAAATCAAATGATACAACCACCCCAAAAATCTATTCTAATTCCAGGTTGTAAGGCAACAGAATAGGAGAAATGCCAAGGGGTGTGAATACTTTTGTAAGCCAGTCTAAAGACATAACATGAAGTCATGAAGAGATAACGAAAGCGCCTCTTCCCCTTTAAGAGTCTGAAAAGAGTTGGCATGGGTGGGCCCTCAGATCCTCAAAGTTATTCAGCTGCACTATCCAGAGCATCTTGGTTTGCATCTTGGTTTTCCATAACAAGCTGCATCACCGCTTGTTATGGAAAATGCACAGCCCTCGAACACAGTGCTACAGAGTGTGGTGAGGATGACTCAGTACATCACTGGTGCCAAGCTCCCTGTCATCCAGGACCTCTATATCAGAGGAAGGCCCAATAAATTACCAAGGCCCAACAAATTACCATCAGCCACCCAGGTGGCGAAGCATCGGCTCTTGGACTAACAGGCTCCTTGACAGCTTCTACCTCCAAGCAACAAGCCTGGTAATTAGCAATAAGACTACTAAATAGTATATTAAATGGTTTCCTGGACTATCTGCATTGACCTTATCTTGCACTGACTCTATGCACACTCACAAGACAAGATTCAGTATATAAACACTATATAGGCCTGCACACTCATCCACACACACTATAATCACACTACAGTACGTACATACATACATACACACATACATACAGTACATACATAACAGATTCACTACATGAAACAATAGAAAGCCCCCCAAACATTTTTTTTAAAGGAAGTTTGTTCTGAAGTGTCTATCCTATCTGAGAGATACAAGAAATATCAGTAAATATATATATATATTTTTTTTACAACTATTTAACCCCTTATTTTTCGTCAGTAAACAGCCTCCATATACTTCTATATTAAACTGTTGGGACGCTACAGACAGAATATCAAATAAAATGTTACTCGTCACATGCGCCGAATACAACCGTGAAATGCTTTCTTACAAACCCTTAATCAAAAATGCAGTTCAATAAATAGAAACCTTTTGGGCTAGGTGTGCCACTAGCCTCCCACCATGACAACTTCCGGTGAAATTGCTGAGCGCAAAATTCAAAATACAAAAATCGTAAAATTAAATGTTCATGAAAATACAAGTGTCTTACATCGTTTAAAGCTTAACTTCTTGTAAATCCAACCGTGTTGTCAGATTTCAAAAATACTTTACGGTGAAAGCATACGATGTGATTATGTGAGGACAGCGCCCCACACCAAAATACTTTTCCAAACCAGCACATGCGTCACAAATCACAAATAGCGATTTAAATAAATGACATACCTTTGAAGATCTTCCTCTGTTTGCAATCCCAATGGTCCCAGCTACACAACAAATTATTGTTTGTTCGATACAGTCCTTCTTTATATCCCAAAAATGTCAGTTTAGTTGGTGCGCTTGATTCAGTACTCCACTCGTTCAACATGCATAAAAACGAATCCAAATAGTTACCGGTAAAGGTCGTCCAAACAAGTCAAACGAAGTTTCTAATTAATCCTCAGGTACGCTAAAATCTAAATAAATTATCAAATTTAAGACTGAGAATAGTATTTTTAATAGGGAAGATAAATGAAGAGCGCGCAACTCAATCACGCGCGCAACAAGAATACTTTTCTAATGGAGACACCTTGGAAAAACTACAACTATTTATTTGTTTTTCAAAAATCAAGCCTGAAACCCTTTCCAAAGGCTGACGTCTAGTGGAAGCCATAGGAACTGCAATCTGAGAGGAATTATTTTGAATATCCCATAGGCTTGCATTGAAATGGCCTGTGACCTTAAAAAAGAAAGAATTATGGATGGATTCTCCTCTGGTTTTCACCTGCCTTATCAGATCTGTTATACTCACATACATTATTTGAACAGGTTTAGAAACAGAGTGTTTTCTATCCAATGCTACCAATTATATGCATATCCTAGCTTCTGGGCCTCAGTAACAGACAGGTGACTTTGGGCACGTCAGTAATCTGGAATTCAGGATACTGCCCCCTAGCCTTAAAAAGTTAAGAAAATATTCACTAAATAAACTAAAGTGCAAATATAATAAAATCAAAAAGTAATAACGAGGTTGTATACAGGAGTTACCTTTACCGAGTCACAGGTTAGTTGGGGGGGGGGTCAATGTAAATTGTCCAGGTGGCCATTTGATTAATTGTTCAGCAGTCTTATGGCTTGGGGTTAGAAGCTGTTAAGGAGCCTTTTGGTTCTAGACTTGGTGTCGTGCAGTAGCAGAGAGAACAGTTTATGACTTGGGTGACTGGAGTCTTTGACAACTTTTTGGGCCTTCCCCTGACACCGCTTAGTATATAGGTCCTGGATGTCAGGAAGCTTGGCCCGAGTGATGTACTGGGCCATACGCACTACCCTCTTCAGTGCCTTACGGTCAAATGCCGAACAGTTGCCATACCAGGCTGTGATGCAAACGGTCAGGATGCTCTCAATGGTGCAGCTGTAGAACTTTTTGAGGATCTGTTGGCAGATCGGCTGTACCAACTTCAGACGATGCTTGTTGGGGTTGTAGAGCAAAATACAATTGTGTTCGTGAGAGTCTCATCTTTCCATAGAGTGGCCATAATACTTTGTCGGCCAAACTGTTCGGACACTACAGAACATTTTGTGAGAAGACCGATTATCGGGATGTCTCATGGTCTGACAAACACTGCTCTAGCTCTGTCACCTTTCACTGCAGATGCGGAAGTAGGCGGATGTGGTGGATCGTGACTCATCCAATGCAAAAAAACATATCTCTAGCTTAAACTGACTGATTTTTCCCTTCTGTAATAAGCAGCCAATGAGGTAATAAGCAGCCAATTCCTTTATTCATGTGTTTAATCTGATACTGTTATCTCCGGCTAAACTGTTTGTATGTACTGTATCTAAGCACTTCAGAGTTATATCAAGCTAATAAGTCACTCATAAGACAAAGTTGTAAGAGTGTGCTTAACTGTATTTTCATTTACTTTATAGTTCTCACGGAAGGTGATAATTCTGACTAAAACACTTACTGTGTGCTCTGAAATATGAGTAGTGTTTAGAATAAGAACACAAATTCTTTACATCAATCTATGGATAATTACAAAAATAAACATAAATATTTAAAAAGTACACCTTTTGCTTTTGTAATTTTAGCTTTTTTTAAAATATTTTTTTAACATATTCTTTTAAACAATATACGCTACATGTACATCACATTTCCAGAGAACATTTCTAGGGTTTTTCTTTCTAGAAGATCCAAAACATCATAAATATCTTTGGGCTATCCTGGCATGGTTTTGCCCACGAGTCCAAATCACTTGACTGTTCCTTTTTCTACTTGCCCCTGATAGGAAAAGCTCAATCAAAGGAGATCTTGTCTCAGCAGAATCAGGCATTCAACACAAAAATGAAAGATATAAACAGCAAACACATATTGTGTTCCTGCATTTTGCTGTAAATCTTCACATAATCTTTTGGTGGAGCACTGGCAGGGGAGGGATTTACTTGAAGAAAAAAATCAAATCAAATTTGATTTGTCACATGCTTCGTAAACAACAGGTGTAGACTAACAGTGAAATGATTACTTACGGGTCCTTTTCCAACAATGCAGAGTTAAATACACTGCTCAAAAAAATAAAGGGAACACTAAAATAACACATCTTAGATCTGAATGAATGAAATATTCCTACTAAATACTTTTTTCTTTACATAGTTGAATGTGCTGACAACAAAATCACACAAAAATTATCAATGGAAATCAAATGTATCAACCCATGGAGGTCTGGATTTGGAGTCACACTACAAAATTAAAGTGGAAAACCACACTACAGGCTGATCCAACTTTGATGTTATGTCCTTAAAACAAGTCAAAATGAGGCTCAGTAGTGTGTGTGGCCTCCACGTGCCTGTATGACCTCCCTACAATGCCTGGGCATGCTCCTGATGAGGTGGTGGATGGTCTCCTGAGGGATCTCCTCCCAGACCTGGACTAAAGCATCCGCCAACTCCTGGACAGCCTGTGGTGCAACGTGGTGTTGGTGGATGGAGTGAGACATGATGTTCCAGATGTGCTCAATTGGATTCAGGTCTGGGGAACGGGCGCGCCAGTCCATAGCATCAATGCCTCCTCTTGCAGGAACTGCTGACACACTCCAGCCACATGAGGTCTAGCATTGTCTTGCATTTGGAGGAACCCAGGGCCCACAGCACCAGCATATGGTCTCACAAGGGGTCTGAGGATCTCATCTTGGTACCTAATGGCTGTCAGGCTACCTCTGGCGAGCACATGGAGAGGTTTGCGGCCACTCAAAGAAATGCCACCCCACACCATGACTGACCCACCGCCAAACCGGTCATGCTGGAGGATGTTGCAGGCAGCAGAATGTTCTCCACGGCGTCTCCAGACTGTCACGTCTGTCACATGCTCAGTGTGAACCTGCTTTCATCTGTGAAGAGCACAAGGTGCCAGTGGCGAATTTGCCAATCTTGGTGTTTTCGGGCAAATGCCAAACGTCCTGCACAGTGTTGGGCTGTAAGCACAACCCCCACCTGTGGACGTCGGGCCCTCATACCACCCTCATGGAGTCTGTTTCTGACCGTTTGAGCTGACACATGCACATTTGTGGCCTTCTGGAGGTCATTTTGCAGGGCTCTGGCAGTGCTCCTCCTGCTCCTCCTTGCACAAAGGTGGAGGTAGCAGTCCTGCAGCTGGGTTGTTGCCCTCCTACGGCCTCCTCCACGTCTCCTGATGTACTGGCCTGTCTCCTGGTAGCGCCTCCATGCTCTGGACACTACGCTGACAGACACAGCAATCCTTCTTGCCACAGCTTGCATTGATGTGCCATTCTGGATGAGCTGCACTACCTGAGCCACTTGTGTGGGTTGTAGACTTCGTCTCATGCTACCACTAGAGTGAAAGCACCGCCAGCATTCAAAAGTGACCAAAACATCAGCCAGGAAGCATAGGAACTGAGAAGTGGTCTGTGGTTATCACCTGCAGACCCACTCCTTTATTGGGGGTGTCTTGCTAATTGCCTATAAGTTCCACCTGTTGTCTATCCCATTTGCACAACAGCATGTGAAATGTATTGTCAATCAGTGTTGCTTCCTAAGTGGACAGTTTGATTTCACAGAAGTGTGATTGACTTGGAGTTACATTGTGTTGTTTAAGTGTTCTCTTTATTTTTTTGAGCAGTGTATAAAGATAAGCAGCTTACAGATCATTGCACCTGTACATAGCCCATCTGTAAATAGCCCACCCAACTACCTCATCCCCATATTGTTATTCATTTTTTTTGCTCCTTTGCACCCCAGTATCTCTACTTGTACATTCATCTTCTGCACATATATCACTCCAATGCTTAATTGCTTACATTGTAATTATTTAGCCACTATAGCCTATTTAATGCCTTACTCAATCTTACTTAATTTGCACACATTGTATATAGACTTTTCTATTGCGTTATTGACTGTACATTTGTTTATTCCATCTGTAACTATGTTGTTTGTGTTGCACTGCTTTGCTTTATCTTGGCCAGGTTGCAGTTGTAAATGAGAACTTGTTCTCAACTAGCCTACCTGATTAAATAAAGGTGAAATAAATACCCCCCAAAAATGTATTTAGATATATTAGTGACACAAGGAATAAATACACATTGAATAACGAATAACAATAAAGAGTAAAAATAACATGGCTATATACATTACTGGGAGTACCAGTACCGAGTCAATGTGAACCTAGAATATGGGTTGTGTCATGCAGCTTCCACGCATTAAATAGTCATACATATTCATAATAGCCTCAGGAACCAAAACAATGTAACCAAAGGGATTGAAAACTATCCACATTGGGACTTATAAAGAGGATGTAATTCATGAACCGTGTTTTGTTTCACAAACTGGGTCCATTACATTTTGGGATGTTTTTAGGTTTATAATGCTAACAATAGGCTTTCATGTCAGGCTTGATCATACACAGTACCCCAGACCAATTCTGTAGACCAGTCTATGTCAATTGACACAGGTGGCTATCTCTCCATGTAGCTGTGAAAGTATTGAACTGGTAAAGATGAATTCACTTATCATATTGTTTTCACTTCATCCTTTGACCTCATTGGTTCAGATGAAACAGAGGTGCCAATGAGAGGTCACTAGAATACAGATGCACTGTGGACAAAGTCTGACTTGTTCTGCTAAGAAATAGGGTACACTAGGATTGTAACTCTCACCATTGTCTGTTCAGTGTTTCTCTTTGAGCAAACAAGGACTCTAAAAATAGGCTGTTGGTATTGGGGAGTCATTGAACCCTCTATGCTTTCCGGGAGTACATGTTCAAAGAAATAATGCTTGATTTCAATAGTGATACCCAAAAACCTACTGCCATTGCTGAGCTTTTTTGAGAGTGTTTTTTGATACACTGTCATCTGCATACGTGGACCCATTCCATTTATAACCCAGTTTTCAAACAGACAGTTGAAGTAGGAAGTTTACACACACCGCAGCCAAATACATTCAAACTCAGTTTCTCACAATACCTGACATATAATCAGAGTAACATGTCCCTGTCTTAGGTCAGTTAGGATCACCACTTTATTTAAAGAATGTGAAATGTCAGAATAATATAGAGAATTATTTATTTCAGCTTTTATTTCTTTCATCACATCCCCAGTGGGTCAGAAGTTCACATACACTCAATTAGTATTTGGTAGTATTGCCGTTAAATGTTTAACTTGGGTCAAATGTTTCAGGTAGCCTTCCACAGGCTTCCCACAATAAGTTGGGTGGATTTTGGCCCATTCCTCCTGACAGAGCTGGTGTAACTGAGTCAGGTTTGTAGGCCTCCTTGCTCGCACACACTTTTTCAGTTCTGCACACAAATTTTCTATAGGATTGAGGTCAGGGCTTTGTGATGGCCACTCCAATACCTTGACTTTGTTGTCCTTATGCCATTTTGTCACAACTTTGGAAGTATGCTTGGGGTCATTGTCCATTTGGAAGACCCATTTGCGGCCAAGCTTTAACTTCCTGACTGATGTCTTGAGATGTTGCTTCAATACATGCACATAATTTTCCCTGCCTCATGATGCCATCTATTTTGTGAAGTGCACCAGCCCCTTCTGCAGCAAAGCACCCCACAACATGATGCTGCCACCCCCATGCTTCATGGTTGGGATGGTGTTCTTCGGCTTGCAAGCCTCCACCTTTTCCCTCCAAACATAACGATGGTCATTATTGCCAAACTGTTCTAGTTTTGTTTCACCAAACCAGAGGACATTTCTCCAAAAAGTATGATCTTTGTCCCCATGTGCAGTTGCAAACCGTAGTCTGGCTTTTTTATGGCGGTTTTGGAGCAGTAGCTTCTTCCTTGCTGAGCAGCCTTTCAGGTTGTGTCGATATAGGACTTGTTTTACTCTGGATATACTGTAGATACTTTATCTGTTTCCTCCAGCATCTTCACAAGGTCCTTTGCTGCTGTTCTGGGATTGATTTGCACTTTTCACACCAAAGTACGTTCATCTCTAGGAGGCAGAACACGTCTCCTTCCTGAGCGGTATGACGGCTGCATGGTCCCATGGTGTTTATACTTGGGTACTATTGTCTGTACAGACGAACGTGGTACCTTCTGGTGTTTGGAAATTGCTCCCAAGGATGAACCAGCCTTGGTGGTCTAAAAAAAATTCTGAGGTCTTGGCTGATTCATTTGGTTTTTCCCATGATGTCAAGCAGAGAGACACAGAGTTTGAAGGTCGGCCTTAACATACATCCACAGGTGCACCTCCAATTGACTCAGATGATGTCAATTAGTCTACCAGAAGCTTCTAAAGCCATGACATGATTTTCTGGAATTTTCCAAGCTGTTTAAAGGCACTGTCAACTTAGTTTATGTTAACTTCTGACCCACTGGAATTGTGATACAGTGAATTATAAGTGAAATAATCTGTCTGTAAACAATTGTTGGAAACATTACTTGTATCATGCACAAAGTAGATGTCCTAACTGATTTGCCAAAACTATAGTTTGTTAACAAGAAATTTGTGGAGTAGTTGAAAAACGAGTTTTAATGACTCCAACTTAAGTGTATGTAAACTTCCGACTTAAACGGTACCTGTTTGGGGACGAGCAGTAGCATGTCATAGCCACCAGAGGGTAACCTTGTCTAATTTCGCTACACCTCTACATCTGCTGGAAACACAGATCAAATATCAATATTTTAACATCCTTTTTTTAAACATCCTCGTTTGCTACACTGATGGGTTAAACAATTACTTTAAAACTATTATCTCCATTTTGACGGGTTACCAAAGTATTAACCAGAGTCTTTGGGAAATAAAGGAATAATAATAATAATCCATCACCAATTAACTGATCAGCATTACGCAGACCAGCTGGCAAGTGTCTTCACTGACATGTTCAATCTCTTCTTGTCCCAGTCTGTAATCCCAACATGTTTCCAGCTGACCCCCATTGTCCCTGTTCCAAAGAACTCCAAGGTAACCTGCCTAAAGGACTACCACCCTGTAGTACTCACATCTGTAATTATGAAGTGCTTTAAAAAGCTAGTCTTGACACACATCAACACCATCATCCCAGACATCCTGGACCCACTCCAATTCATATACTGAGCCAACAGATCTACAGGAGACACAATCTCAGTTCCACTTCACACTGCCCTCTCCCACCTGGACAAAAGCAGAAATAACTATGTGAGAATGATGTGCATAGACTACAGCTCAGCGTTCGACATCATGGTCCCTTCCAAGATCATCCCCAAGCTCGGGAGCCTTGGACTGAACACCTCCCTCTGAATCCAAGACTTGCTGACCGGCCGGCCTCTGGTGTTGAGTGTTTAGTCCCTCGGGTGCATGCTTATTCCCCTTCTGTACACCCTGTTCAACCACGACTATGTGGCCACGCACGACTCCAACACCATCGTCAAGTTTGCTGATGACGGTGGTAGGCCTGATCACCGAAGATGATGAGATCGCCTACACGGAGGAGATCAGAGACCTGGCAGTGTGATGCCATTACAAAAACCTCTCCCTCAATGTCAGTAAGACAAAGAAGCTGATCGTGGACTATAGGAGAAAGAGAGCACAGCACGTCCCCATCCACATCGACAGGGCTGTAGACGAGTGGGGGAGGGGTTCAAGTTTGTTACATTTTAGTCATTTAGCAGACCCTCTTATCCAGAGCAACTTACAGTTAGTGCATTCATCTTAAGATGGCTAGGTGGGACAGTCACATTTCACAGGCACAGTAAGTACACTTTTCCTCAATAAAGTAGCTATCAGCAAAGTCAGAGCTAGAAGGGGGAGGGCAAGTGTTGGATGATCAGGATTTAATGTTTGTATTTTGGGTGAGGGGGATTATAAAATTAAGACACTCTTTGAAGAGGTAGGGTTTCCTTGGCGTCCACATCACTAAGGACTTAACAAGAAGTTATGAAGAGGGAACGACAGCGCCTCTTCCCCTCAAGAGGCTGAAAAGATTTGGCATGGGTAGGCCCTCGGATCCTCAAAGTTCTTCAGCTGCACCATCAAGAGCATCTTGACTAGCTGCATCACCGCTTGGTGTTGCACATGCACAGCCCTCAACCTCAAAGCGCTACAGAGGGCGGTGCGGACGACCCAGTACATCACTGGGGCTGAGCTCCCTGTCATCCAGGACCTCTATCAGGCGGTTTCAGTGGAAGGTCTGGAAAAATTACCAAAGACTTCAGCCACCCAAGCCATGGACTGTTCATTCTGATACCTTCCAGCAAACGGTACTGGATATTCGGCTTTCGCACCATCATGGTTCGAGACAGCTTCTACCTCCAAGCAACTAGCCTTCTAATTAGCCATAAGACTACTAAATTGTAAATTAAATGGTTGCCTGGGCTATTTGCATTGACCTTATCTTGCACTAACTCTATGCAGTTACGAGACTATATATAAACACTGTATAGGCCTTCACACACACTACACTGACACACAAAATCACACATAATCACACATTCATCATTGCTGCTGCTGCTACTCTGTTCTGTTCTCTTACTCTTATTAGTATCTATCTGATGCCTTGACACTTCTTCTACCTTAATTACCTCATGCCCCTGCAAATTGGTACTGGTACTCCCGCTATGTAGATTAATTGTGTATTTATTCCTCTTTCTATTACTATTTTTGCTATCAATCATAGATTCTGTCATGTCTTGTTATGTCTGTTCCTGTCCTTTCTCTTCACTCTGTCTCTCTCTGCTGGTCTTTTTAGGTTACCTTCTCTGTCTCTCATTCTTCAGCTGTTCTACATCTCCCCTAACTAGCTCATTCACTCTTTCCCACCTGTTCTCTCTTCCCCCTCTGATTAGGTCTCTATTTCTCTCTCTGTTCCTGCTACTTTCAGTGTCTGATTCTTGTTTGTGTTTTTGATGCCAGAAGCAAGCTTCGTCCCGTTTGCTTCCACCTTGTCCTATCCTGTCGGAGTCTGCCTGGCAGGTGCATCCTGCATTATGCTTTTTGTTCCATTGACTACGTTGGAAGAGGATTTATGCCATTCCTGTTTTTCATTAAAGAACTCTGTTTTCTGTTAAAACCGCTTTTGGGTCTTCACTCAAGTACATAACAGATTCTGCATTGTTGAGAGAGGCTGTATAAGCAAGCATTTGATAGTAAAAGTCGGCACTTGTTGTATTCTGCGCATGTGACAAATGAAACATTATTTGATTTGATTAGCATCTGGTTGGGGGGGGGGGGGGTCGTTACAAGGTAGTAGTGCTCTTTAATTTATTTCTTTTCCTGAAGGGGAAGATGATCATCTGGGATCAGCTCTCAATGTATGTCGCAACAGGAAGTTGTTGGCATTCGAGTCAGACAATAACAACAACATTAGCAGGACAGCAGAGTTCTCAGTCGAAGTCCATCCGACAAAGTAATAACGACTTTTATATTAATATGATGTCAGTAATATGTGCTTGCATATAAACCTCTCGGGTTTCTCTGGCTAATGTTAATCTTGCTTGCAAGTGTTATGTGAGTGTGGCTGCGCTTTGTGCTAACTTGTTAGTTAGCAAGTTAGCTAACGCGTTAGCTGCCTTGGTTGGAGTCACTATTGTCGATGTCAGTCCGTAGCTAACGTTAGCTAACCACAAAAGCCATTCAAATATAACACACATTTAAAACAGAGCTAGCTAACTTGACAATGTTTGTCCGATTTATTAGCTAACTAACGTTAGCTCACATAGCTAGGGAACATTAGTGTAGCTATCCAGTTAACGTTAGGTGGATGATTCCTTTGCTTTGAACTCTTTGCTTTTGGACCATGACCTCATTATGTGTGTGTGTTCCTTCAGTATTATCGATGGATAACACCGGATATTGCAACGATAGCTTCAATAGCTTACGAAGTAGCACAAGTGACGAAGACATGGTGGAGATAGCAGGGTCGACATTAGACTTCTCTAACACGGAGGATGTACCACCCTTGGACCGAGACTATGGTTCTGGTAAGACCAAGGCCCATGTCTTTGTTGAAGTGTATACGCGCGCGCACACACAAATCATGAATTTGTTAATGTGTGTCTTGTTTTGATAGGTGTGTTGTTTGATCAAATGTCTATTAGTTATGAGTAAACGGTAACACATTAATCTAGGCCAGCCTACATTGCTGGGATTTAATATAAGTGAGAGCAATGTCCGCTTTGCATTCCTTCCTTTGATTTGGTTTAATTTGACACCAATTGAATTTGGAATATGCAGTTATTAGGTCTAAACTATTCTGATCACATCCCAAACCTCACACTCAGTGAGGTGCTACGGTTTTTCATCAATATTTTCCAGCTATTTTATCTGTAACACATTGTTCCCTTTAGGTATGTGTTATTGATATGCAAGTAAAACCTTTGTTATTAGATAAACACTAAGGGGTAGTTTCCCAGACACTGATTAAGCCTCGTCCTAGACCAATGGATAATCTCCATTAAAAATATATATATTATTAGTCGAAGACTATGTTTAGCCTAATCTGTGTCTGGGGAAACTGCCCTTCAAGCAATGCCAGCTCTAGAATGTGTTTTCCCTCTGTCCATTGAATCTCTTCAATTCCTCACATCGCTTCTTCATCCCTTCTCCTCCAGGGGATAACCCAGGTATGGAGGAGGTAAACGGGGTTCCTAAACTGATGGACCTGCTTGATGAGCCTGTGCCTGGGGTGGGCACCTATGAGGACTTTAACACCATAGACTGGGTGCGGGAGAAGTCCAAAGACCGTGACCGGCACAGAGAGGTGACCCACATCCTATTTATCTCCTTGTCCTTTTAATTCTTAGACTTAACCCACTTCCCAACCCATAACAAAACGTGTGTCTCAAACAGGCTTCAGATCAGTATCTATGTATACTTGTCATCATTATTAGGTGTAGTAGCAACACCTGTATAAGTTACATGGCATTACTGTCTGAATCAAAAGCATCATAGTATTATAACAACAATATTTATTTCACCTGTCTGATGTGTAGATTACCAGTAAAAGCAAAGAGTCTACATGGGCGCTGGTGAACAGTGTCTGTGATGCTTTCTCTGGATGGCTGCTCATGCTGCTGATTGGACTCATGTCAGGTCAGCCTAATTGTATACAGATTGATGATGCATAAATGCTTTTTCATTTGATTCCCTCTACTAAGACCCACACAGCAATGCACCTGGGAGCCATTGGTAGTGTTAGTAAATTACCGTGTGGTCTATTCCAGGCGCGTTGGCAGGTGGGATTGACATATCAGCCCACTGGATGACAGACCTGAAGGAAGGGGTTTGTCTGAACGGGTTCTGGTTCAACCATGAACACTGCTGTTGGACCTCCAACGAGACCACCTTCCAAGAGAGGGACAAGTGTCCACAGTGGAAAAGCTGGGCTGAGCTCATCATCGGCACAACAGAGGTGTGCTAAAATATTACTACTTGACCCATTGTGTTTATTGTATGTGATTTATTCTTGTCACAGTCTGATTGTGAAATTTGTGTCTGCAGGGTCCCTTTGCGTACATTATGAACTACCTAATGTATGTGTGCTGGGCTCTGCTATTCTCCTTCCTGGCCGTGACACTGGTCAGGGCCTTCGCCCCCTATGCCTGTGGTTCTGGAATCCCAGAGGTAAGATTATTTAATTTCTTTACCCTTATTTGATATGTCTTCTTTTGAATGAGGACAAAGGACGTTGTTTATTTTCCCATGCTATTTATTTTCTCTCCCAGATCAAAACCATATTGAGTGGTTTCATCATCCGAGGGTACCTGGGGAAGTGGACCCTGGTGATTAAGACCATCACCCTGGTCCTGGCTGTGTCGTCGGGGCTCAGCCTGGGGAAGGAGGGGCCCCTGGTCCACGTGGCCTGCTGCTGTGGCAACATCCTCTGCCACCTCTTCACCAAGTACCGCAAGAATGAGGCCAAGCGCAGAGAGGTGAGAAATGGGGCCTAAAATTCACTTTTTGGTCCACCAGCCACTGGCAGGTAGATGGAAAAATATACCAGCCACTCAGATTTTTTAGATTTTATTGCATAATTACCTAAAAAACACAAGATGACCATGCTTACTGTTTCTAAAACAAGTAATGTATTCGTAAGAAGCATTGTGATATATATTGTGATCTATTGCTCAATTTCATTTCATTTTTTGTGACCTGAGTCTTTTAACCAAAATATCAGATGAGACAAAATGTTAAGCTGCCCTTTTAAAGGTGAGAGGTTACCGTGGTAACGGGGCCACTGAGTCGTGTGTCTGTGTGAGAGATTTTGGCATCTGACTTGTAGTAGACATCATATCTTCGCTAACAGTTGAAGCAGCAGACTCAAAGTAACATTGAAAACCAACTGTCCTTGTGAACTAAACAATGCTCATTTTGTAGACTTTTGCGTAAATTAGACAGACTTTTATGCCTGTGCACTTGGCATCTAAGAATGAATGTATTAGCACATTGCACAAAGCTCCCCAGACAGCAGGCAGCGTTGCTGTGCGAGGTGGGATAGAGATTGATATTTATTTGTGCTATAAGCAGCTATAAAACAAAATAGAAGAAAATAGCTACTGCAGCATTTTTTCCTACTTGACTTTTCACTATTTCTATTTGCGAATGTAATGCTCGCATTGTAGAGCCTTGCAAATTGACCTCCCGCCAGCATGGCTGGGGAAATCAACATTCTTACCCACTAATACCTAAATCTACCTGCATTTGGCGGGTGTTCATTTCATGCTGCACTGGGCTATTCACAAACATCTGAACCCTTTTTTAAATGGATCGATACAATACTGGTTAACCTTTTAACCATTATTTTAAGGAACTGGCACAAATTGCAAAAGCTAGGACCACTGATGTTGTTTTGACTCAAATCAAGCTGTATCAAGAGTGAGAACCTCAAGTCAAATTCAGCAGGAAAACCCCATTCAACTATAAATAGCCTGTGGCTGGTTTGATGATTTCAACAAACACATACCACAAGGTGATGTTTTTGCTTCTCGGCTACAGTGGGATGGTATTAATGGAAGTACAATGCCACAAACATGCGGTGACTCTGTCTCCCTTCTGTAAACATTGTGCCTGAGATTTATTTTCCAACACAGAGATATTTTGCATTGAGTCATGAATCATCGTGTTATATTAATTGTTATTTAGCCGTGTTGCTGAGCTGTGTTGTAAAGCATTAATGTACTGACACATTGATTTTAGCTGTGTTGTAAAGCATTAATGTACTGACACCGATCACCTTCTTCCTTCCTTTGCTTGGTGATTTGTGTTGCAGGTTCTGTCTGCCGCTGCAGCAGTTGGTGTGTCTGTGGCTTTTGGGGCCCCCATAGGAGGAGTGCTCTTCAGTCTGGAGGAGGTAACAAGTGCCTTAGCTTCCTCCTTCTTGTGTAAATCTATGGGCTCTATGACTGTCAAATTGAAACACTCCTAAAGGTAACTTTTGAATGTTTATAAAGTTGACTATGATCACTGTGTAACTGTCCGTCTCCTCATGGCCCTGTCAGGTGAGCTACTACTTCCCTCTGAAGACCCTGTGGCGGTCGTTCTTCGCAGCGCTGGTGGCAGCCTTCACCCTGCGCTCCATCAACCCGTTTGGCAACAGCCGCCTGGTGCTGTTCTACGTGGAGTTCCACACCCCTGGCACCTCCTGGAGCTTGTACCCTTCATCCTCCTGGGCATCTTCGGGGGCATTTGGGGCGCCTTCTTCATCCGTGCCAACATCGCGTGGTGCCGGAGGCGTAAGACCACGTGGCTGGGCCACTACCCGGTCCTGGAGGTGCTGGTTGTCACCGCGGTGACAGCGGTGGTGGCTTTCCCTAACAGCTACACCCGCACTAGCACCAGTGAGCTCATCTCTGAGCTCTTCAACGACTGTGGCCTGCTGGACTCCTCCAAGCTATGTAACTATGACAACGCCAATGTCACCAAGAGCAGCAACGAGCTGCCGGACCGCCCAGCTGGAAATGACGTTTACACGGCCATGTGGCAGCTGTCCCTGGCCCTGGTCTTTAAGATGCTCATCACCGTGGTTACCTTCGGCATGAAGGTACTGGAGAACCTCCGTCACATCTGTATGGCACATCTGTGCTTTGAGCGTTAATATAAGGATGTCATTCCTCCAGGTTCCCTCTGGTCTGTTCATACCCAGCATGGCGGTAGGGGCGATCGCAGGCAGGCTGCTAGGAATAGGCATGGAGCAGCTGGCCTACTACCACCATGACTGGGCGATCTTCAGGGGCTGGTGTTCTCCTGGTGCTGACTGCATCACCCCAGGCCTCTACGCCATGGTGGGGGCTGCTGCCTGCTTAGGTAAGGCCTCCGTAGCTACTGTATGTTGGCACCTTGCATGTTTAACAGCTTTTCCTTTTGTCTTTACTCTAGGTTCCTTTTCCTGGTTAAATGTTGTCTTGTGGTTAGAGGTCGACCGATTATGATTTTTCACCGCCGATACAGATTTATTGGAGGACCAAAAAAAGCTGATACCGATTAATAGGCTGTTTAAAAAAAAAGTTTTTTTTTTTATAGTTTTTTATATATATATTTGTAATAATGACAATTACAACAAATATTGAATGAACAATGAACACTTATTTTAACTTAATATAATAAATGAAGAAAATATATTTAGTTTAAAAAAAATAATGAAACATGCTCAGTTTAGTTTAAATAATGCAAAAACACAGTGTTGGAGAAGAAAGTAAAAGTGCCATATGTGCCATGTAAAAAAAGCTCATGTTTAAGTACCTTGCTCAGAACATATGAAAGCTGGTGGTTCAATATTCCCCGTTCTTCAATATTTCCAGTTAAGAAGTTTTAGGTTGTAGTTATTATAGGAATTATGACGCATCAACGATTTCTCTCTATACCATTTGTATTTCATATACCTTTGACTATTGGATGTTCTAACAGGCACTTTAGTATTACCAGCCTATTCTCGGGAGTTGATAGGCTTGAAGTCATAAACAGCGCTGTGAATAAAGCATTGCTAAGAGCTGCTGGCAAACACAGTAAAGTTTGAATGAGTGCTTATGAGCCTGCTGCCTACCACCACTCAGTCAGACTGCTGTATCAAATAACAAACCATAGACTTAATTATAATATAATAAACACAGAAACACAAGCCTTTGGTCATTAATATGGTCAAGTCCGGAAACTATCATTTCGAAAACAAAACGTTTATTCTTTCAGTGAAATATAGAACAGTTCCTTATTTCATCAAACAGGTGGCAACCTAAGTCTAAATATTGCTGTTACATTGCACAACCTTTAATGTTATGTCA
This sequence comes from Oncorhynchus masou masou, assembly GCF_036934945.1. NCBI lineage: Eukaryota > Metazoa > Chordata > Actinopteri > Salmoniformes > Salmonidae > Oncorhynchus > Oncorhynchus masou. Next base: position 13,661,980 of record NC_088219.1, on the reverse strand, counting down.
TAATTATATAAAATACTGTCAAATTAGTTCGTAACGTGCCAGACGCCTCAAACTGTTGCATATACCCTGACTCTGTGTGCAATGAACGCAAGAGAAGTGACACCATTTCCCTAATTAATATTGCCTGCAAACCTGGATTTTAAGAAAGGCGTTGATGTTTATGGTTAGGTACATTCGTGCAATGATTGTTTTTTTTTCACAATTGCGCTTTTGTTAAATCATCCCCTGTTTGGCGAAGTTGGAGGCTGTGATTCGATGATAAATTAACAGGCACCGTATTGATTATATGCAACGCAGGACACGCTAGTTAACCTAGTAATATCATCAATCATGTGTAGTTAACTTAAATTAACATATTCACTAGTTAGGTTTAATGCTAGCTAGCAACTTACCTTGGCTCCTTGTTGCACTCGCGTAACAGGTGGTCAGCCTGCCACACAGTTTCCTCGTGGAATGCAATGTAATCGGCCTCCAAAAATGCCGATTACCGATTTGTTATGAAAACTTGAAATCGGCCCCAATTAATCGGCCATGCCGATTAATCGGTCAACCTCTACTTGTGGGTATGCCTAATGTTTTCTGCCTCCACCCCTCTCTCTGTGCCACCCACTCCCTCCCCACTGGCTTTGTGCCCACAGGTGGGGTGACCCGTATGACTGTGTCCCTGGTGGTCATCATGTTCGAGCTGACCGGAGGGCTGGAGTACATCGTGCCCCTGATGGCTGCGGCCATGACCAGTAAGTGGGTGGCGGACGCCATCGGGCGCGAGGGGATCTACGAGGCTCACATCCGCCTCAACGGTTACCCCTTCCTGGAGGCCAAGGAGGAGTTCAGTCATAAGACCCTGGCCATGGACGTGATGCGGCCGCGTCGCAGTGACCCGCCGCTCTCCGTACTGACCCAGGACGGCATGACGGTAGAGGACGTGGAGACCATGATCACTGACACCACCTACAGCGGCTTCCCCGTGGTGGTCTCCCATGAGTCCCAACGCCTAGTGGGATTCGTGCTGCGAAGGGACCTCACCATCTCCATAGGTAGGGATGACAGATCATCATCATGCTGAGGTGCTGGCTTTTGACCCACATGCTCTGTCACCTTTGTCAAAACAATGTCATGTATTCTTAATAATAATACATTATATTTAAAGTGGGGCAAAAAAAAGTATTTAGTCAGCCACCAATTGTGCAAGTTCTCCCACTTAAGAAGATAAGAGAGGCCTGTAATTTTCATCATAGGTACACTTCAACTATGACAGACAAAATGAGGAAAAAAAATCCAGAAAATCACATTGTAGGATTTTTTATTTGCAAATTATGGTGGAAAATAAGTATTTGGTCACCTACAAACAAGCAAGATTTCTGGCTCTCACAAACCTGTAACTTCTTCTTTAAGAAGCTCCTCTGTCCTCCACTCGTTACCTGTATTAATGGCACCTGTTTGAACTTGTTATCAGTATAAAAGACACCTGTCCACAACCTCAAACAGTCACACTCCCAAGACCAAAGAGCTGTCAAAGGACACCAGAAACAAAATTGTAGACCTGCACCAGGCTGGGAAGACTGAATCTGCAATAGGTAAGCATCTTGGTTTGAAGAAATCAACTGTGGGAGCAATTATTAGGAAATGGAAGACATACAAGACCACTGATAATCTCCCTCGATCTGGGGCTCCACGCAAGATCTCACCCCGTGGGGTCAAAATGATCACAAGAACGGTGAGCAAAAATCCCAGAACCACACGGGGGCCCTAGTGAATAACCTGTAGAGAGCTGGGACCTAAGTAACAAAGCCTACCATCAGTAACACACTACGCCGCCAGGGACTCAAATCCTGCAGTACCAGACGTGTCCCCCTGCTTAAGCCAGTACATGTCCAGGCCCGTCTGAAGTTTGCTGGAGAGCATTTGGATGATCCAGAAGAAGATTGGGAGAATGTCATATGGTCAGATGAAACCAAAATATAACTTTTTGGCAAAAACTCAACTCGTCGTGTTTGGAGGACAAAGAACACCATACCTACTGTGAAGCATGGGGGTGGAAACATCATGCTTTGGGGCTATTTTTCTGCAAAGGGACCAGGACGACTGATCCGTGTAAAGGAAAGAATGAATGGGGCCATGTATCGTGAGATTTTGAGTGAAAACCTCCTTCCATCAGCAAGGGCATTGAAGATGAAACGTGGCTGGGTCTTTCAGCATGACAATGATCCCAAACACACCGCCCGGGCAACGAAGGAGTGGCTTCGTAAGAAGCATTTCAAGGTCCTGGAGTGGCCTAGCTAGTCTCCAGATCTCAACCTCATAGAAAATCTTTGGAGGGAGTTGAAAGTTCCCAGCAACAGCCCCAAAACATCACTGCTCTAGAGGAGATCTGCATGGAGGAATGGGTCAAAATACCAGCAACAGTGTGTGAAAACCTTGTGAAGACTTACAGAAAACGTTTGACCTCTGTCATTGCCAACAAAGGGTATATAACAAAGTATTGAGAAACTTTTGTTATTGACCAAATACTTATTTTCCACCATCGTTTGCAAATAAATTCATTAAAAATCCTAGAATGTGATTTTCTGGATTTTTTTTCTCATTTTGTCTGTCATAGTTGAAGTGTACCTATGATCAAAATTACAGGCCTCTCTTATCTTTTTAAGTGGGAGAACTTGCACAATTGGTGGCTGACTAAATACTTTTTGCCCCACTGTATATAGCTCTTTTGAAGGACCCAAAGTTGCTTCTTATTTGGTCTTATCCCACTGACAGCCCTCAGTAACCCCTCCCTCTCCTCTCAGATAATGCCAGACAGCGTCAGGATGGGATAGTGAGCACATCGAGGGTCTTCTTTACAGAGTACACGCCCCCTCAGCCCCCCAACAGCCCCCCTCCTCTGAAGCTCAGAGGCATCATGGACCTTAGTCCCTTCACCGTCACAGACCACACCGCCATGGACATTGTGGTGGACATCTTCAGGAAGCTGGGCCTGCGCCAGTGCCTTATCACACACAATGGGTAACACACCTGCTACTGAGAACTAGCTATGTAATTAGTGACCTCTACTTACATCTATAGTGGACTGATTTCATAAGTAGAAATAGAGCAGCCCCCCCCCCAAGACAGACACAAAAAATTACTTGAAATTGATAACATGTTTTATTAAAAAATGCCACTGAATTGTACATTTTTCTTTTTTATATCCTTTTTGTTTTGTTGTATTATGGTAAGAAGTCCAGACCTCTTTGACATTTTGTCCCTCTTTTTTTTACAGCCGCTTGCTGGGTATTATCACAAAGAAGGACATTCTGAAGCACGTGGCTCAGATAGCCAACCGGGACCCAGACTCGATCCTCTTCAACTGATGGTATAGTACCAGCTGCAGCACCGTGGGCCAGACATCACTGTGGAGCCACTGCTTTCGCCCAGGCCTCTCTACACTGCACTATGTTCATGTCTAGTGGACTCCTCCCTGCTATGACAACTGGCCACTCCATTAGAACTCTAGTGGATTCCTCCCTGCTATGACAACTGGCCACTCCATTAGAACTCTAGTGGATTCCTCCCTGCTATGACAACTGGCCACTCCATTAGAACTCTAGTGGATTCCTCCCTGCTATGACAACTGGCCACTCCATTAGAACTCTAGTGGATTCCTCCCTGCTATGACAACTGGCTACTCTATTAGAACTCTAGTGGATTCCTCCCTGCTATGACAACTGGCCACATTAGAACCATTAGAACTAGAACTCCAGTGGATCTATGACAACTGGCCCCTCCATTAGAACTCTGGATGACAACTGGCCACTCCATTAGAACTCTAGTGGATTCCTTCCTGCTATGACAACTGGCCACTCCATTACAACTGGAGAGGTAGAGGATTCGTTGTTCTTCAATCCTGGCTTTCCAGGATTGGCCCAAAAGATGAGTTGGATTTAGAAAAGATGTATGACTTCTTAAATGAGCGTCAGTAACTGGGAGAATATTTTTTCTTGGCTCTGTTGGCAGGAGTGGTCTTCCTTTTCAGTTGACAGATGAGAGCAGGCATGCTGGGTAGGGCATGTGTCTCTGGAGAGACCAAGGATTGTAAATGAGCAGAGACCAAGTCTGGAGTCTGAGATATAAACCACACCACTGCCAAGACATACTCTACCCTCCCTCCTCTACATAGACATCTTAACCCATACAATCACTAAGCTAGGAGTGAAAATGATCAGCTTCTACCTATCAAAGTATCATGAAGATATGCACCGTTTAAATTGATGTCTGCCTGAAATATTTGTCATTAATGAGCACTTGCATATGGCTGTCAAGACTAAATGTATTTTCTCTGGTGTTTCTTTCCTTGGAAATGTCATATTCCTCATTGTTTTTTCATGTAATTGGTTGTGGTTTAACACCGACCTGGAGATGATGTCCTCTTCGTACAGGGACACTGTAAGGCAGCATGGATTTCTTATTCACCAGGATAAAATAAGCTCCGTAAATAACCCTCCTCTGAAACCTGCATGCTCTGGTTCTCTTTGACCACAGGGAGGCGCTACTGTGCACCACCCAGCTGTGGTTACAGTCACATTACTATACTTTTTTTACCAGGTCATCAGTAACAAACACTCAAAAGATGAATTGTATTACTCATTTAGAATATGCATCTCTATATATTTCTGGTTTGTAATGACCTTTTCTGTGAATATTACATATTGTATAGGTTTATGGATCACTTTATCCAGCACACTCTAGAATCCTCAGTGATGAACAGCCTAACAGGCAGTCTGAGTATGAGGTCAAAGAGAAGAGTAGTGTTGGATGGGATGATTAAGGGAGAGGACTCCAGTGTGTCACATCTCTTTTCATCCTCCAGCTATTATCTCTCCTCTCGCAATGTCTATGGATCTGCATGGCCAGGGCAGGGGATCTAGAGACAGGACTGGCCTGTCAACAGTCTAGTAAAGAACTCTGGATCTCTTCTCCCTTTTACCTCATGCTCTTGCTGTCTCACGACACCCTCATGCTCTTACCCTCCCTACAACATCAAAGTCCACACTAAGAATTAGCAATTGAAATGTAGCATATACTGTCTCTTATACATGAACAAAGCCAAGGAACCTCAAATCTCACTTTTATCTAGAGCAGATACCCTTGGAGGTTGATGGTGGACATTCTTAAACTAGATGCATGTATTCCTGTCAATCATGTCTTATCCTTTAAGGACAAGTGTGACTTCAACCAAGTTCAACCATTTTTGTGTTGTATACCGTAGTTCATTACATCAGTAAAAGGTTTGACTTTGGGGTCTCAAAGGTAAACACATTATCACTTAAAAAGCACTCCATTTCAAAATAACATGCTTATCAGTTGTTTTTGGAGATGTAGCTACAGTAATCGTATTTAACATCATCAAACCATGTCTATTTTTATTTCTGCAAACTGCAATGGGTTTGTATCACTACCGTCTTAAGTAAACATGCAACTGAGATTCAAAAATATTGAAATATCAATTTATTCCCTGTCATTTCATATTTGCCTTGAATTAAAACAACATTGACTTTCACATGAGTAAATTTGTGCTCATTGTGCCCAGTTACTCACCAATAAGTACGTTTGGAGTCATTCTCACTCCAACATCATGAACCCATTGAATCCCTCCCTGAGGATCTAACCATTATGACTCAATGCTGTGGGCTGAGGGCTGTGTGTGGGTGGCCTGTCATGCCTTTCAGTAGAAAGTGACAGGAAGATGTCTAGACAGTAAATGTTTATAGTTTCAAACAATAGTCAAATACACAGTCAAAGAGTCACTCTTTTTAGACATTGCAAACAGTTTTACATCAAACCCAAACAAACCAATAACACATTGTCCATTAGGATGTGGCCCTGAAGAGTGCTTAACAGGAAGTTCAAAATTGGCTCTGACAATACTTAATATTTTTTGCATTTTTTTTCCACAGGAATGTTGCCTGTAAAAATAAAACGGGCAATGTTTTTTAAAACCCAATTCATACAATCTCATTTTTACCACATTCTTGCCGAGATAGGCCTTTTTTTAAATCGCCTGTCCACATGCTGGCAAATTCAGGGGTGGGAGTAGATGTGGGTGGGCATCCTATAGTATTTTAATAAATCCATTGAATATAGACTACACCGTCACAAAGAAATCCATTATTAATTCGTTTTTAGGCAAATCCTAAAAAACACAAGACTAATAAAATGTATTTTCAAAAGAATAGAATGGCATATATTGGGTTTAATTATGTGACTGGTCTGTGCAGTCTATGGGCTAGATGGCTACGCCATGCACATGAAATCCATAGTTATTTTGTTCGTTACACAGACAAGACACATGTAGGCTACCCTGATCACAATCAACATACATATTTTATAGTAGGCTAAGAATTTAATGAAATACAACAGAATAAAATACAAATAATATTTTTGCCACACAACGTATGGAACCGCTGTAATGACACAAATGATATTTTGAAAACAGACCAAGGCAATTTCATGCTTTAAAAAAAAATCCATGTTTCAGCTCTTACCATCACTCAGCTTTGTTAGGGAGCAGATTTAAGGTCTTACATTGAGAGAAACTTGGCGAACATTACAACAGTCTTAATTGTAGAGGCTTTGTCACCAACATGGTCTCGGAGTATTTTGTATTATTCTGTATTTAGCATGATATGTTATGTTTCATATGGTGTGTTAATTAGTGGAATGTCCATCATCCATTTCATTTCGTATGACATTATGGCAATTTTTTGTTGCGGTTAACGTTAGCTAGGTGGCTAGTTGGCTACCGCTAATTTTAGGTAGTTGGCTAACATTCGCTCGAGGGGTTAAAGTTAGTTAGTTAGGTTAGGGTTAGGGGAAGGTTAGCTCAACGGGTTAGGGTTAGAGTTCGCCAACATGCTAAGTAGTTGCAACAACAACAAAAAGTAAGTAGTTGCTAATTAGCTAAAATGCTAAAGTTGTCAGTGATGAGATTCAAACAAGCAACCTTTGGGTTGCTAGATGTTTGCGTTATACTTATTATTATAGTATTATTAGCTAGTCGTCTACAGTAGTACTAAGTTACTGTCCAGTGCTGAATCTCTGTCCCACTGGGAACACACTGGTTGAATCAAACAGACGTAAAGTTGATGCATATGTCCAGTGGAGTATGACTGAGTACTAGTACTGATATCTGGTTAACTGCAGTAATCAGTAATACCTCCACCCACAGAAAACAATCAAAAGTTGTTGCTGAAAAAAAGCAGTTCATTGCTATTTTATTTACCTAGGCACGTCAGTTAAGAACAAATTCTTATTTACAATGATGGACTACTTGTAAAGCCTCCCCAGCCAAACCCTCCCCTAACTCGGACGACGCTGGGCCAATTGTGCACCGCCCTATGCTAAACGGAATAAATAGTAGAATTCTCAGTATGATGAAGGAATCCCAAGAGGGCCATTACCAAAATCCCTTCGAGCCTTACCGACGCCCATTAAATAAGGTTTTGTACAAATTGGAAGATTATGCCAGGATCAAGAAGAACTTTCACCATTCCTTGTTTTTACCCCTTGAGCCCATTGTTTGTTAATTATCCATAATTAGCTATAGTTAGAGTTTGTATTCTCAATAGGTACATTCAACACTAAAATAACACCCTGGTGCTAGAGTGCTTGTTTAAATCAAAAACAAATGTTCAAATTTAAATCAAATTTTGTGTAAGTTACAGGTCAGATCAGTCTTGGAAATCCCAGACTTAGGGCAACATGTACATTGTGGGAAGCAACCGGTATGTCTAGAGAGATCAGGGCTGAAGAGTGGTTTCATATGGACACCAGAGCTATAGTTATCGTTGGTAGTTGGTAGTGCCGCATGCCATACTGTATATCGAAGAATTCACACATTCCTTAGTCTTATGCATTTCCACTATCCCTCTTAGTTCTGAAGATTCTTATTCGTGATTGTGCTACAGTACCAAAGCGGGATGCCAATTAGTCCGCACCACTCTTATTCAAATATATAGTTCTAATGTAGCCATCTGTGAGCCAGTTTTATTAATGGCCTGTGCACCAGCAAGCTATGTCAGAACCATGGGGATTTGTAGTCTATGTACAGTACATGTTTAGTATCCTCTTGTGTGAGAGCTTTTCCCTCCTTAACCTCCACGCTCATGGGTCAAATCGAAATGCCCCAAAATAGCTGGATGAGTCCTCTGCGTGCACGGCTGTAGGCGACGACACAGAAACAAAGATCTCATCCCCGGCCCTCAGCTCAAACAGGCCTCCCTGGTAGACAGAGTGGAGGGCATACTCAGTGTCAGGCGCCCAGCACTTGGTGCCCACCCCCTTCAGCAACTGAAGGGGCTTGGTGTATGACGTCTTCTTGTAGACACACTGGACCAGCTGGTAGCTGGAGGAGCCCCCATGGTGGTTACCCCCCTCGTGGGTGAGGGAGGGATAGCGGAAGTACACCTGGGCATACAAGTAATAACGTCCGGACCGGGGTATACGTAGGCGTCCATGAGACAGGGTCATGTTGTGGAGATGGGAGCCGAAACTCTGGTTGCCCCAGGACCGAACCGGGTGGCGGCAGGACTGATGCAGGTCTTTCTGAGGGGCCAGGGATATAGGGCCTATAAGGAGGACAAAGGAAGATATTTCAATACATTTACATTTAAGTCATTTACAGACAGACAATTCAAAGCATTACTACTGTAGACTCAAAGGTGAGTCGGCCTATACAGTGGCTTGCGAAAGTATTCACACCCCTTGGCATTTCTCCTATTTTGTTGCCTTACAACCTGGAATTAAAATAGATTTTTTTTTTGGGGGGGGGGTTGTATCATTTTATTTACACAACATGCCTACCACTTTGAAGATGCAAAAACAATAAGACAAAGAAACTGAAAACTTGAGCGTACATACAGTGCCTTGCGAAAGTATTCGGCCCCCTTGAACTTTGCGAACTTTTGCCACATTTCAGGCTTTAAACATAAAGATATATAAAACTGTATTTTTTGGTGAAGAATCAACAACAAGTGGGACACAATCATGAAGTGGAACGACATTTATTGGATATTTCAAACTTTTTTAACAAATCAAAAACTGAAAAATTGGGCGTGCAAAATTATTCCGCCCCCTTAAGTTAATACTTTGTAGCGCCACCTTTTGCTGCGATTACAGCTGTAAGTCGCTTGGGGTATGTCTCTATCAGTTTTGCACATCGAGAGACTGACATTTTTTCCCATTCCTCGCAAAACAGCTCGAGCTCAGTGAGGTTGGATGGAGAGCATTTGTGAACAGCAGTTTTCAGTTCTTTCCACAGATTCTCGATTGGATTCAGGTCTGGACTTTGACTTGGCCATTCTAACACCTGGATATGTTTATTTTTGAACCATTCCATTGTAGATTTTGCTTTATGTTTTGGATCATTGTCTTGTTGGAAGACAAATCTCCGTCCCAGTCTCAGGTCTTTTGCAGACTCCATCAGGTTTTCTTCCAGAATGGTCCTGTATTTGGCTCCATCCATCTTCCCATCAATTTTAACCATCTTCCCTGTCCCTGCTGAAGAAAAGCAGGCCCAAACCATGATGCTGCCACCACCATGTTTGACAGTGGGGATGGTGTGTTCAGGGTGATGAGCTGTGTTGCTTTTATGCCAAACATAACGTTTTGCATTGTTGCCAAAAAGTTCAATTTTGGTTTCATCTGACCAGAGCACCTTCTTCCACATGTTTGGTGTGTCTCCCAGGTGGCTTGTGGCAAACTTTAAAGGACACTTTTTATGGATATCTTTAAGAAATGGCTTTCTTCTTGCCACTCTTCCATAAAGGCCAGATTTGTGCAATATACGACTGATTGTTGTCCTATGGACAGAGTCTCCCACCTCAGCTGTAGATCTCTGCAGTTCATCCAGAGTGATCATGGGCCTCTTGGCTGCATCTCTGATCAGTCTTCTCCTTGTATGAGCTGAAAGTTTAGAGGGACGGCCAGGTCTTGGTAGATTTGCAGTCTGATACTCCTTCCATTTCAATATTATCGCTTGCACAGTGCTCCTTGGGATGTTTAAAGCTTGGGAAATCTTTTTGTACCCAAATCCGGCTTTAAACTTCTTCACAACAGTATCTCGGACCTGCCTGGTGTGTTCCTTGATCTTCATGATGCTCTCTGCGCTTTTAACGGACCTCTGAGACTATCACAGTGCAGGTGCATTTATACGGAGACTTGATTACACACAGGTGGATTGTATTTATCATCATTAGTCATTTAGGTCAACATTGGATCATTCAGAGATCCTCACTGAACTTCTGGAGAGAGTTTGCTGCACTGAAAGTAAAGGGGCTGAATAATTTTGCACGCCCAATTTTTCAGTTTTTGATTTGTTAAAAAAGTTTGAAATATCCAATAAATGTCGTTCCACTTCATGATTGTGTCCCACTTGTTGTTGATTCTTCACAAAAAATACAGTTTTATATCTTTATGTTTGAAGCCTGAAATGTGCCAAAGGTCGCAAAGTTCAAGGGGGCCGAATACTTTCGCAAGGCACTGTAACTACTATGTAGAGCCACCCTTTGCAGCAATTACAGCTGCAAGTCTCTTGGGGTATGTCTCTATAAGCTTGACACATCTAGCCACTGGGATTTTTGCCCATTCATCAAGGCAAAACTACTCCAGCTCCTTCAAGTTGGATGGGTTTTGCTGGTGTACTGCAATCTTTAAGTCATACCACAGATTCTCAATTGGATTGATGTCTGGGCTTTGACTAGGCCATTCCAAGACATTTAAATGTTTCCCCTTAAACCACTCAAATGTTGCTTTAGCAGTATTCTTAGGGTCATTGTCCTGCTGGAAGGTTAACCTCTATCCCAGTCTCAAATCTTTGGAAGACTGAAACAGGTTTCCCTCAACAATTGTTCTGTATTTAACGCCATTCCTTCAATTTTGACCAGTTTCCCAGTCCCTGCCGATGAAAAACATCCCCACAGTATGATGCTGCCACCACCATGCTTCACTGTGGGGATTGTGTTCTCAGAGTGATGAGGGATGTTGGGTTTGCGACAGACATAGCGTTTTCCTTGATGGCTAAAAAGCTCAATTTTAGTCTCATCTGACCAGAGTACCTTCTTCCATATGCTTGGGGATTTTTTTCTTTAACAATGGCTTTTTTTCTGGCCACTCTTCCGTAAAGCCCAGCTCTGTGGAGTGTACGGCTTAAAGTGGTCGTATGGACAGATACTCCAATCTTCGCTGTGGAGCTTTACAGCTCCTTCAGGGTTATCTTTGGTATCTTTGTTGTCTCTCTGATTAATGCCCTCTTTGCTTGGTCCATGAGTTTTGGTGGGCGGCCCTCTCTTGGCAGGTTTGTTGTGGTACCATATTCTTTCCATTTTTTAATAATGGATTTAATGGTGCTCCATGGGATATTCAAAGTTTCTGATATTTTTTATAACCTAATTCTGATCTGTACTTCTCCACAACTTTGTCCCTGACCTGTTTGGAGAGCTCCTTGGTCTTTGTGGTGCTGCTTGCTTGGTGGTGCCCTTTGCTTAGTGGTGTCGCAGACTCTGGAGCCTTACAGAACAGGTGTATATACACTGGGATCATGTGACAGATCACTTAGATTGCACACCGGTGGAATTTAACTCATTATGTGACTTCTGAAGGTAATTGGTTGCACCAGATCTTATTTAGGGACTTGATAGCAAAGGGGTGAATAGATATGCACGCACCACTTTTCTGTTTTATTTTTATTTGTTTGTTTTTTAAACAAGTAATTTTTTTCACTTCACCAATTTGGACTATTGTGTGTATGTCCAGTACATGAAATTCACATAAAAATCCATTTAAATTACAGGTTGTAAAGCAAAAAAATAGGAAAAACGCCAAGGGGGATGAATACTTTTGCAAGGCACTGTAGGTAATTGGATTCCTTTAACAAGGGTTTCTTTAACTTTGGCGAAATTTGTGCAGTAGGGAAACAGCATTAAGGTGGATTCGATAGGAGAATGAGAAAGCGGCAAGCGAAAATTCAGTCAAGAAACAAATAAATATCGCTGTTCTGACGTATTTGTTTATGAGGACGACATTACTGAGTTCATGTGGATACATGATTTCTGGTGATCTGAATATGAAAACAGTGCCCTGTATGTGAAGTCTGAGGTTTATGTGAAATCATGACATAGTTAGAGATGAGCGATGCCACGCCATTATTTGCTCAGATGGTCTTTGAAGATGTTCAGGTTCGGTTCCAGGCATAAGCGGTCGCTTCGGACCCCCGGATGTTAAAAAAAATATATTTTAAAGAAATTAGTCAGGGTCTCAACTTACAATTGAGAGTAAGAATAGTAGAATACACAATGTGTAATTTTTTACAATTTGGATGTGCATCAGCAGTTTTTCTCTTGTTATGTCAGTCACTGACAGTCCTCAATTGGCCATGTCAGCTAACAATGTTAGACTGGTAGTTACTCTAGCCAGCTATCAAAACCTGTAGTAATCGGACAGATACCGACCGGGCCCACATTGATTTTCGAAGTCATTCTCACACATTAATCATATTAACATGGCATAAGTCATTAAAGAATGTGTAGAATTGCAGGAAATGTACTATAAAATTGTAAGGTTTTCTTTCCGATCCATGGCAAAATGTGTAGAATTGCAGAAAACGTACTTAAAACTTCAATATTTTCTCTACGTTCCATGGAAAAATGTGTAGATTTGCATGAAATTAAATAAAACTTAAATATTTTACTATACCGTCGAGAGGGGTACCACCAAAATATTTGCCGTGAGTTGGGGTGCGACCCAATCAAATTGCTTAGGGCCCCCAAAAGGATAGAGCTGGCCCTGCAGATGTTTGATATTAGTACAGTGTTATTAAAGCTATACTGTTGAAATTGACTGACATTCTGCAATTTTATCCCAGCATAAAAACATTGGATTACATTAGATAAAACCAAATCAAAACAACTCTGACAAAAGTGAATGTCCCACCAAAAGAACAAGAAAGCACAAACATACTAGTCTCCCATACCCTGTAAGCTACTGTCTCGGAGTGTGAGGTGAGCAGAGGGCTTCTGATGCCCTGCAGAACTGACGGGCTTGGTTCTGGGCTGGGCACTGGGCTCTGAAAAGGAGCATAGCAGTGAGAGAACAGTAGCACCAGGAGTGGATATTAGATAGATAAGATATGCTATAGTGATGATGATGACTGATGGATGGATGATTACCTGGAACGGCGTGTTTTGAAATAATGTTTTCTGTCACCTGAAAGACAAAGCCCCTTTTAAAGATGTGGCATAGAGCTCAATAGAGAACACACAGCATAGGATTGAGTATAATACAGCCTATGACATGCAGTGCAGCATTCCTCTTGAGCAATCCAATTCTTTGTAATTCCAATTTCATGCTGAACACAATTTTTTTTTTTTTACAAGCTCGTTCGACAAAGTCGAGAGGGTACACATTTTATTGGGACCTGGACACATCCCAGTAAATTATCTCACTCCCTCGATTTCATGGAAAAACACAAGGAGGCGACAGACCAGATGTGCGACTGCCTCAATTGGTTTTTCAACTGAAATAATGAAAAACAGCTGTGCTCTTTGAAGATGAATCATCATGCACTCTCAAATGCTACTCCCACCCACCCCTTGATCAGGATCTACACTACCGTTCAAAAGTTTGGGGTGACTTAGTAATGTCCTTGTTTTCCATGAAAACATACATGAAATGAGTCGCAAAATGAATAAGAAATATAGTCAAGACGTTGACAAGGTTATAAATAATGATTTTCAATTGAAATAATAATTGTGTCCTTCAAACTTTGCTTCGTCAAAGAAACCTCGATTTGCAGAAATTACAGCCCTGCAGACCTTTGGCATTCTAGTTGTCAATTTGTTGAGGTAATCTGAAGAGATTTCACCCCATACTTCCTGAAGCACCTCCCACAAGTTGGATTGGCTTGATGGGCACCTCTTACGTACCATACGGTGAAGCTGCTCCCACAACAGCTCAATAGGGTTGAGATCCGGTGACTGTGCTGGCCACTCCATTATAGACAGAATACCAGCTGACTGCTTCTTCCCTAAATAGTTATTGCATAGTTTGGAGCTGTGCTCTGGGTCATTGTCCTGTTGTTGGAGGAAATTGGCTCCTATTAAGGGCCGTCCACAGGGTATAGCATGGCATTGCAAAACAGAGTGTACAAACCGTGTACAAATCTCCCACTTTACCACCATCAAAGCACCCCCAGACCATCACATTGCCTCCACCATGCTTGACAGATGACGTCAAGCACTCCTCCAGCATCTTTACATTTTTTCTGCGTCTAACGAATGTTCTTCTTTCTGATCCGAACACCTCAAACTTACATTAGTCTGTCCATAACACTTTTTTCCAATCTCACTCTGTCCAGTGTCTGTGTTCTTTTGCCCATCTTAATCTTTTATTTTTATTGGCCAGTCTGAGATATGGAGTTTTCTTTGCAACTCCGCCTAGAAGGCCAGCATCCCGGAATCGACCATTCACTGTTGACGTTGAGACCGGTGTTTTGCGGGTACTATTTAATAAAGCTGCTAGTTGAAGACTTGTGAGGCATCTGTTTCTCAAACTAGGCAATCAAATGTACTTGTCCTATTGCTCAGTTGTGCACCGGGGCCTCCCACTCCTCTTTCTATTCTGGTTAGAGCCAGTTTGCTCTGTTCTGTGAAGGGAGTAGTACACAGCATTGTACGAGATCTTCAGTTTCTTGGCAATTTCTCACATGGAATAGCCTTCATTTCTCAGAACAAGAATAGACTGACGAGTTTCAGAAGAAAGTTCTTTGTTTCTGGCCATTTTGAGCCTGTAATCGGACCCAGTGCTGATGCTCCAGATACTCAGCTAGTCCTAAAGAAGGCCAGTTTTATTGCTTCTTTAATCAGAACATCAGTTTTCAGCTGTGCTAACATAATTGCAAAAGTATTTTCTAAATGATCAATTAGCCTTTTAAAATTATGAAGTTGGATTAGCTAACACAACGTGCCATCGGAACACAGGAGTGATGGTTGCTGATAATGGACCTCTGTACACCTATGTAGATATTCCATAAAATAATCTGCCGTTTCCAGCTACAATAGTCATTTACAACATTACCAATGTCTACACTGTATTTCTGATCAATTTGATGTTATTTTAATGGACAATTTTTAAAATTTTCTTTCAAAAACACGGACATTTCTAAGTGACCCCAAACTTTTGAACGGTAGCTTCCTGCCATCCAGGACCTATATAATAGGCAGTGTCAGAGGAAAGCCCATAAAATTGTCAGAGACTCCAGTCACCTAAGTTATAGACTGTTTTCTCTGCTACCGCACGGCAAGCGGTACCGGAGCGCCAAGTCTAGGTCTAAAAGGCTCCTCAACAGCTTCTACCCCCAAGCCATAAGACTGCTGAACAATTAATACAATTGTTCAGTAATAAGCCTCATTATTGTTATTCTTATTGTGTTACTTTTTATTTTACTCTACTTGGTAAATATTTTCTTAACTCTTCTTGAACTGCACTGTTGGTGAAGGGCTTGTAAGTAAGCATTTCTTGGTAAAGTCTACAATTGGTGTATTCGGCACGTGTGACAAATAAAGTTTGATTTGATTCGATGTATTTGACGTGTGACAGAAAGAGACCATGACGGATGATTCTTACAGCTTTATCTAATTAGTGAAGAATTTGTTCTTAACTTACTTGCCTAGAAAGGTTAAATAAATAAAACATTTTTTTGTGTGTTTTTTTTTTCCATAAGAGTAAACTAGAGAATTGAGTATGATGCAATGTGGACCATTGGAAGAGGAAAGCTGGAGAGGAGCTTTGTCTGATATTTGGGTTTAAGCTGGGGTTAGACCTCCATTAACAACCATGCATCAGAGAGGAAGCTGATGTACGTAAGGTTCTGAAGTATTCCATCACTGGACTAAGCTCTGAGATCAGAAATGTCAACACAGCATGTTACGAGTATGGCAAAAGTGAATGCTATTATAACTCTCTCCCTTGTTAGGAATTCCATCACCATGTGTATGTAGTACTTCTACAAACATTGTCGGTATTTCAATAGTTTGTAATGAACAAATGTTCATGTAAAAAACTATGACTGTGTAACTGAGACATTGACAGTTAAGCTCCTGCAGCCCTCCCACTCAAACACATTATGGATGACGGAGTGGGTGTTCCCCTCCTCATCCAAGAATTGGATTACCCACTGGGCACACTGGTTGAATCAATGTTTCCTCGTCATTTCAATGGAATTACGCTGAACCAATGTGGAACAGACGTTGAATTGATGTCTGTGCCCAGTGGGCGGGCTTTAACGGCAACTCAGATCAATTCAAACCTGTCGTAGAACAAAGACATACATCATGGCAGCATCAAACAGCAGGTGGTACCCACCTTGGTGACATAGGCCCTTATTCCCTGGGCCAGTTTGATGCAGGGCTCCCCAAACAGTTGAACCAGAGACTCCGGTATCTCCTGGTCTTTCTCCAGGGCATTAAGGAGCCCCAGGCAACGTAACTCCTCAGCCACCCCTTGACTCCTCACCTGCACAGAACAACCCACACAGGACAGGGATAAGTAGGTATCTTTGTCTGTATCTATATTAGAGGACAAGGATGCAACTACTTTGTTTTGGGTTTACCCTATAAAAAATATAGACCAAGTATCGCCATAACATCTGCGATGTAATTCTTTTAAATATTATTGTTCTATTTTCAAAGGATTAACTAACAGGCTTGATGGCACAGACCAGAAATAGTGTGCTGCTTTTCATAAATACTATATATATATATATAAAAAAATACTATATATTATATATACTATATAAATACTATATATACTATATATAAATACTTCCTGACTGATGTCTTGTTGCTTCAATACATCCACATAATGTTCCTTCTCATGATGCCATCTATTTTGTGAAGTGCACCAGTTCCTCCTGCAGCAAAACACCCCGACATCATGATGCTGCCACCCCCACAACATGATGCTGCCACCCCCACAACATGATGCTGCCACCCTCACATCATGATGCTGCCACCGCTGTGCTTCACGGTTGGGATGGTGTTCTTTCACTTACAAGCCTCCCTCTTTTTCCTCCAAACATTATGATGATCATTATGGCCAAACAGTTCCATTTTTGTTTCATCAGACCAGAGGACATTTCTCCAAAAAGTACGATCGTTGTCCCCATGTGCAGTTGCAAACCGTAGTCTGTTTTTTTTAATGACAGGTTTGGAGCAGTGGCTTCTTCCTTGCTGAGTGGGCCTTTCAGGTTATGTCAATATAGGACTCGTTTTACTGTGTTTAAAAAAAAAATGTACCAGTTTCCTCCGGCATCTTCACGGGGTCCTTTGCTGTTGTTCTGGGATTGATTTGCACTTTTCACACCAAAGTACGTTCATCTCTAGGAGACAGAACGCGTCTCCTTCCTGAGCGGTATGACGGCTGCGTGGTCCCATGGTGTTTATACTTGCGTACTATTGTTTGTACAGATGAACGTGGTGCCTTCAGGCATTCGGAAATTGCTCCCAAGGATGAACCAGACATCCACAGGTACAGCTCCAATTGACTCAAATGATGTCAATTAGCCTATCAGAAGCTTCTAAAGCCATGACATCATTTTCTGGAATTTTACAAGCTGTTTGAAGGCACAGTCACCTTAGTGTATGTTGTGTATGTAAACTTCTGACCCACTGGAATTGTGATACAGTGTTGAAATAAGTGAAAGTGATAAGTGAAATAATCTTTCTGTAAACAATTGTTGGGAAAATGATCCGTGTCATGCACAAAGTAATGTCCTAAACGACTTGCCAAAACGATAGTTTGTTAACAAGAAATTTGTGGAGTGGTTGAAAAACGAGTTTTAATGACTCCAACCTAAGTGTATGTAAACTTCCGACTTCCACTGTATTGACGTGTGCTGTGCTGTTAGTCACACTGCTGCAGTTGTACGTTTTCCAACACGATAACAACAAATGGCAAACATTCCCAGAAACCTGTTTTTGTTTTGATAAGTAATGCAGTACAAGACCAGTCATGTACATGATTTGATTGCTCTGCTTGGGTGAAAGAGATACAACACCTTTCCATGCCCCCATTGCCAACTCCTCAGAACTTAGCTGACTCTAAACTTGGCAGCTTTTGTAACTTTGTACAATACTTAATGCATTGTTAGTCAGGCCTTATGATAAAGTTTGACATAGCATTGAGTTGCAGTGAACTACAAATTCCTTTCCTCTCAACTAGTATTTGCCTGGTAACTACCAGTTTCATAAACTTTAATTGTTACTTCCAATGTAGGTGTTTTTTTCCCTGGGGGATGTGGTTCATTTGGGTTTGTTTCTTCCACCCCAGACTCATAATAGTGACTCACTGGCTCTTTGTCTGTGCTGCTAACAGGCTCTGCCATCATTGTAACAATCCAATGCCAGAATTACAGAAAGAGGAGAATTTGACCCATGTAATTAGTACACTGATTAGACCTGACAGCTCCAGACTACATTGATTATTACAGTCATATTAAACAACATCCAATTACAACGTCTTCAGTTTCCACTTTTAATCAGCAGGTATCATACAGTCTAAATGGGAAAGTGGACTGTCTTTATAAGTACGCATTATAGTTCTGATTAGGAGGTGAAGATGAATGTAGCCTACTGTATGTGTATTTATTATCTGTAGCTAGAATACTGCTTTTTAGAGTATTTGTAACATGTTTATATAGGGTAGTTAGTTCATATACTCTTAATGATTAGATACGTGTTATTTTATTGGCAGACTGATTTGCATCACCTCAAGAAGACTCTATAGGCAACTACATACTTAATAAATGTGTTTATGCATGTTCTCTGAATGTGTTGGCATAACTTTCCTGACTGGAGAAGCAACTGTGAGCTGAAAAAAAGAGAGCCTAAACAGAAGTTTTCTGGTTGTCGTGCGAACATCAGCTGTTTTGTCAAAGAAAACGCCTTACCTGAGCAACTGACATGTTCAAGAAGACGAGGAGTCCAGTTGTCGAAGCTACTTGCAGTACAACCACGACAATAACGATCATTGGGATCCATAACTTTGACTTGACGTCTCGTCGGCTGTTTGATGCGGCCATGATATTTCTTTGTTCAACGACAGGTCTCAATTGATCTCGAATTGCCATAAAATACAATTGGTGGATGAGGGGGGCCACCAACTCCGTCACCCATAACACTGTCAATATTTTCTCTGTTGAGTGGGAGGGCTGCAAGGGCTAAACTGTCCAAATTCAACATCGCCCACGTGTCATTGTTGCCGAACACAAAGGCTTTTTTTCCCCTGAGCGTTTTTATACTAATCTCCCGTGGGAAGATTCTGTAGCCTATAGCCTGCTACAAGTACTCGGTTTTCTAATTTGAACAGTCAACCCCACTATTTTAATTGGCTCTAATGCTATATGTTTGGATCTGCTTTTTGCAAACAGGTAGGCTAAGTTTGACATGGTTGGTTTATTGATGCTTGATTTATGTTCATCTAAAATGTAGCCTGTTTTTGTGGTCCTACGTGTTCAGTAGGATATTGATATTGAGCTTTATTTGTAACACTCAATGGCTCACATTCCCTCAGATAGAGTGAGAAGAAGACATTTTGTCTGTCCACAAGTCAAACTGGCAGTCCCCAATTTCCTCACTGGTCCAGTAGACTCTAGCTGCAGACCTCATCATTCAGGACCCTCATCTCTCAGGCTCCTCTCTATACTGCCACCTACTGGAGACCTCATCTCTCAGGCCCTTCCCCTAATCGCTCAAGCCCCTCTGATGAACCGCCTCGGGAAAACGAACCCCTATTTCATTTGGCTTCTGAATGCTTATCATTTCATTGGCTCCTGACTACTTCCTCATTCTACGGGTCACAGTAGCAGCCATTTTTTTAAACTTCATTTTGATTTGTCTACCTGAATAGAAATAGCCTATTGTTGCTGCTTTATATGATTATTTATGTATTTTAGTTCATGGAATTCTGCTTGTGTCACTATCCCAATTTGTTGAATTTACTTGTTTATTTCATTCTATTTGGGAGACAATGAATTTAAACATTTTGCATTATTGAAATATTATGAATTATGTTGGATGATGAAAATAATCCTGTCTGACAGAGAGTTCAGTCCTATGTCAATCCTGGAAGATGAAGATGGGTTCTAGATTACTCCTGCTGGGAATGATATCTTTAAGCCTACCTTTCTCTCAAGACAGTAGGTTCTATGTCAACATTTCTGACTGACTGCCGAAAGAATCTCTCCTCTCATGCACATGACATGGTTCTGGTCGTAGAGGCTGGTGCGTAGCATAATTTGGAAATATGAAAAGGCTGGCAGCTCCCCTCACCCAGTTCATATTGGACATAGACGGCTCAGATTGTATTACACTGTGCATCCATAGGCCTACCTCTGCAGGGTTTTAACCTGTCACAAGCAGTGGCTCAATTAAACTCAACCAGGATATTTCTCCAAGACTAACGCTTCGATGTAGCAAGCGCAAAAGAGTGGGTATTCAGCCCTGTTTCCCAGCGCAGCCCACGGTTTGTCCAAGGAAGAAGCAGAGTCTGTTTGGATACGAGATAGAGGATGAGCATGTGACTGACTCAGCAGAAATTCAGATTGTGGATTCTGCTATCTAGTCCATCAACAAGCGCTTTACCCAGTTTGAGGAGCACAGAAGTGTTTTCAGCATCCTGTGCATCCCTACCATCAAAGGCATGGACATTGCGATGCTTACCAGGGACTGCGCAAAGCTGGAAATGGCTTCCAAATGTAACAGTACAGCTTCCGTCCATCTCCTCACCCCTACCTGGGCTCGAACCAGGGACCCTCTGCACACAGCCAACAGTCACCCACAAAGCATCGTTACCCATCACTCCACAAAAGCCGCAGTCCTTGTGGCCCTTGCAGAGACTGCTTCAAGGTTTCACAGCAAGTGACGTCACCAATTTAAACGCTATCAGCTCGCACCACCGCTAACTAGCTAGCCATTTCACATCGGTTACACAAGGACATCGACACAAAATACTTCTGAGATTAGCTCAAAGCCTTGAGCAGGACACTGGGCAGTGAGACTGAACCAATTGACACATTGGAGCACATCTCCAGAAACCAGATTGCCTCCTTGTACCCCAATTCTTTTGTTGCCCTGAGAGTTTGCCTCAGACACCCTGTGATAGTGGCAAGTGGAGAGCGCCCCTTTTCCAAACTCAAACTAATCAAAAACTGCCTGCACTCTACTATACTCTAAAAATAAAGGTTCCTGGAGTATCCTTAAGGGGTTCTTCAAATTGAAACTGTGGGGGAACCCCTATAAGTTATTTTTCAAAGAACCGCTTTTAATTAAGGATCCAGACCTTTTTTACTCCAATTTTTATGATGGTACAAAAAAAAACAATTCCTTTATATTATCTTTTACCAGATCTCATGTGTTATATTCTCCTACATTAATTTCGCATTTGTACAAAGTGACAAAAAACACATTAGATCTGGTAAAAGATAATATAAAGGAATTTTTTTGTTGTACTATCATTTTTGAAATGCAAGAGAAAGACCATAATGTATTATACCAGTCCAGGCAAAATTTAGATTTTGGCCACCAGATGGCAGCAGTATATGTGCAACGTTTTAGACTGATCCAATGAACCATTGCGTTTATGTTCAAAATGTTGTATCAAGACTGCCCAAATGTGCCTAATTGGTTTATTAATAACTTTTCAAGTTCATAACTTTGCACTCTCCTCAAACAATAGCATTGTATTTTTTTTAACAAGAATTTAAGCTTTCTGTCAATATCAGATATGTCTATGTTCTGGGAAGTGTTCTTGTTACTTACAACCTCATGCTAACCACATTAGCCTACATTAGCTCAACTGTCCCACAGGGGGACCCACCGATCCTGTGGAGGTTTTAAGAACCCCTTTTAATGGTTCCTTGAAGAAGCTTTTGAATAACCTTTTGGGGTTAATTTTTGAATTAACCCCCCTTCCCCATTATTATTATTAATAATAATAATAATAATAATATGCATAACAATAACAACATATTTTAGTTGTCAGTGTTTATGATTTTAGTGGCAAAACATAATTTTAAAAATCTAATATGAGTTAAACTCCCAGCAGAGCCCCAAGTACAAGGGGTATATCCTCTGGCATATTGATGTTCTCCGTATCCAGAGTCAGAATGATTTTGCAGGGCACGGTGATCGAACAGGTTTCCTGTTATATTCATCAGAGGTGTCGGAGGGTAAAGTCTGTGAATTCAAAAAAATAGTAATTATACAGATGATTAACACAACATGCACCCAACAGTATTCATACCTTGGTTTTTGTGGTAAATGTGAATTTAAAAAACTGTTTTGATAATGGTTTTCATACACACACATTGTCCATAATGTAGAGGCCTATAGGATATTCATTGAAGAGTTAAGGGAGGATGGTAAATGTGAAAAATAAAAAATGTGCAAGAAATCCTGGTTCAGTCTGCTTTCCACCAGACACTGAGAGATGACTTCACCTTTCAACAGGACACTAACCTAAAACACAAGGCCAAATCTACACTTGAGTTGCTTCCCAAGAAGACAGTGAATGTTCCTGAGCGGCCGAGTTACAGTTTTGACTTAAATCCACTTGAAAATCTATGCCAAGACCTGAATATTTTATTAGCAATGATCAACAACCAATTGGACAGAGCTTGAAGAATTTTGAAATGAATAATGGGCAAATGTTGCACAATCCTGGTGTGGAGTTCTTAAAGACTTACCCAGAAAGGTAAGTAATTGCGGCCAAAGCTGCTTCCAAAAAAAAGTATTGACTCAGGGGTGTGAATACTTATGTAAATGAGATATTTCTGTATGTCATTTTTAATAAATGTGATACATTTCTTAAAACATGTTTTCAATTTGTCATCATGGGGTATTGTGTGTAGATGGGAGAGAAAAATAAATATTGAATTCATTTTGAATTCAGGCTGTAACACAAACAAAAAGTGGAATAATTTAAGGGGTATGAATACATTCTGAAGGCACTGTGTGTGTATATATGTGTGTATATTTCAGGCTTATAAAGATATAAAACTGTATGAAGAATCAACAACAATATCATATGGAACGACATTTATGGATATTTCAAACTTTTTACAAATACATGCTAAGGTAACATGTATCTGGCATGATGCCAAACAATATAGCTAATTGTTACTCATATGGTAATTGGCAGGCAAAGTACAGGAAGCAGCTCTTTCAGTTGTTGAGTTTGAATAGGGTCCAGTATGCAGCTTGAAGGTTTAGAGGCCATGATTATTTTCATCAATGGGTCAAGAGATATAATCTCAGCAAAATAAGAAACTTCCTCTCACTGTCAACTGCGTTTATTTTCAGCAAACTTAACATGTGTAAATATTTGTGAAAACATAACAAGATTCAACAACTGAGACATAAACTGAACAAGTTCCACCGACATGTGACTAACAGAAATGAAATAATGTGTGTGACGTCTGCTCCCGCTCTTTCCTCCCCCTGGCGCTTGAAGGTGCCAGGCTACCCAGCATCACGCACACCTGCCTTCCCTTGTCACACGCATCACCTTTATTGGACTCACCTGGGCTCACTTATAATCTGTTAATTTCCTCCCCTATATTTGTCAGTTCCCTGCTCTGTTCCCCTTTTACTCCCCTTACCTGCTTCGTTTCTCCAGCGTCATCTCATGTGACATTGTGTCCCTGAACAAAGGGAGGGGGGGCAACATCAACAGTAACAGTCAGTATCTGGTGTGGCCACCAGCTGCAGTGCTGCAGTGCATCTCCTCATGGACTGCAACAGATTTGCCAGTTCTTGCTGTGAGATGTTAACACACTCTTCCACCAACACACCTGCAAGTTCCTGGACATTTCTGGGGGGAATGGCCTTAGCCCTCACCCTCCAATCCAACAGGTCCCAGACGTGCTCAATGGGATTGAGATCTGGGCTCTTTGCTGGACATGGCAGAACACTAACATTCCTGTCTTGCAGGAAATCCGCACAGAACAAGCAGTATGGCTGGTGGCATTGTCCTGCTGGAGGGTCATGTCAGGATGAGCCTGCTGGAAGGGTACCACATGAGGGAGGAGGATGTCTTCCCTGTAACGCACATTCTTGAGATTGCCTGCAATGACAACAAGCTCAGTCCGATGATGCTGTGACACACCGCCCCAGACCATGACGGACCGTCCACCTCCAATTCGATCCCGCTCCAGAATAGAGGCCTCCATGTAACGCTCATTCCTTCGACGATAAACGCAAATCCAACCATCACCCCTGGTGGGACAAAACCAGAACTCGTCAGTGAAGAGCACTTTGCCAGTCTTGTCTGGTCCAGCGACGGTAGGTTTGTACCCATAGGCGACATTGTTACCGGTGATGTCTGGTGAGGACCTGCCTTACAACAGGCCTACAAGTCCTCAGTCCAGCCTCTCTCAGCCTATTGCGGACAGTCTCAGCCTATTGCGGACATCTAGGGTATTACGCAAGGTTAAATTGAGTTAGGTGGTTAACTGATTTTTGTACTCTGACGGGTAGGTGGAGGGAGTCTGGAACGGCTTCTAGGAATCTTTGGGTTGTCCGAGAATTTATAGCACGGCTTTTGATGAACCTTGGTTGGGGTCTGAGCAGATTATTTGTTGCGATTGCAAACGTAATAAAATGGTGGTCCGATAGTCCAGGATTGTGAGGAAAAACATTAAGATCCACAACATTTATTCCACAGGACAAAACTAGGTCCAGAGTATGACTCTGGCAGTGATTAGGTCCGGATGTTGGACATGTTGGACAAAACCCACTGAGTCGATGATGGCTCCGAAAGCCTTTTGGAGTGGATCTGTGGACTTTTCCATGTGAGTATTAAAGTCACCAAAAATGGGAATATTATCTGCCATGACTACAAGGTCCGATAGGAATTCAGGGAACTCAGTGAGGAGCTAGAGGTGTTAGAGCCCTGTCTATGTTGGTAGATAAGATGAGAGCACCCCTCCAGCTAGGATGGAGTCCGTCACTCCTCAGCAGGCCAGGCTTGGTCCTGTTTGTGGGTGAGTCCCATAGTGGGTGAGTCCCACTATGCTACCCTGGGGCGGCAGGGTAGCCTAGTGGTTAGAGCGTTGGACTAGTAACCAGAAGGTTGCAAGTTCAAATCCCTGAGCTGACAAGGTACAAATATATCGTTCTGCCCCTGAACAGGCAGTTAACCTACTAGGCCATCATAGGCCATCATTGAAGGCCATCATTGAAAATAAGAATTTAAGAATTTGTTCTTGCCTGACTTGCCTTAAATAAAGGTTTTTTTTTTAAAGAGGGGTAATTATTTACAAATATTATATTTTGGGAGGGGCAGAAAACAGTTTCAACCAGCGATTAAGTTGTGAGACTCTGCTGTAGAGCTCATCACTCCCCCTAACTGGGAGGGGGCCAGAGACAATTACTCAAATGCCGACACATCTTTCTAGCTGATTTACACTCTGAAGCTACGTATGTTGCGCTTGGTGACCTCTGACTGTTTCATCTTAACATCGTTGGTGCCGACGTGGATAACGATATCCCTATACTCTCTACGCTCGCCAGTTTTAGCCTTAGCCAGCACCATCTTCAGATTAGCCTTAACGTTGGTAGCCCTGCCCCCTGGTAAACAGTGTACGATCGCTGGATGATTCATTTTAAGTCTGCGGGTAATTACTGCGGGTAATGGAGTTGTCAATGACTGGGGTGTTCAATTTGTCAGAGCTAATGGTGGGAGGCTTCGGTGTCTCAGACCCCGTAACAGGAGGAGTAGAGACCAGAGAAGACTCGGCCTCAGACTCCGACTCGCTGCTTAATGGGGAGAACCGGTTGAAAGTTTCTGCCAGCTGAATGAGCGACACCGGTTGAGCATTCCTACAGCATTTCCCTCCAGAAGCCATGAGAAGATTGTCCGGCTGCGGGGACTGTGCGAGGGGATTTATACTAGTATCTGTACTTACTGGTGGCACAGATGCTGTTTCATCCAGACAGAACCAGAAAGCAGCGTAAACAAGTTTACACGTTGTGACCGGAAATGACGGATAAATTCTGCAAATCTGTGTATGAGACCAATACACTTTGATTTCATTTACACTCACACAAGCTGGGCAAAGAAAGCACACAGACCCTCTCTCCCTGTCAACTAATTCAACATAGGTCATACTGACCCAGACTCACTCTTAAGCGCAATAACAGGAGGCATTTACATTCACAAACATAACAGTAGGCCCTTGCATAGTAAAACAGTTTCCCACAGCAGCCCCAGGAGTGTGTTATTGAAAATAGGACTGTCCATCCATGGAGTGAGGCCATCACACAGACAGAGAGGGAAACACACAGACACATAAGAAAATGGGTGGATGGAGTTGCAAAGAAAGAACAGCCAGAGATGGACGGTATAGTGTCATGCAGTCAGTGTCAGACTGAAATCCCACACACTTCCCCAGGCTCTCTGGATTGAATAGGATGTTGCAGTAGGTCTTTTTCAGAACGTGGATGACACACCGGGCTCGGCTGTGAAAGCCCACTATTAGGTTCAACAGCAACTAACACAAAGACAGAGAGGGGTTGGCAGGTCAACAGCTTTAGGGTAGCCTGGAGTTAAGGTAGAGTTGTTGGAATGCAGAATTGCATGTATGGGAAGAATGAGCGCAGGAGTGCTGTATATAAATGTGTACAATGTGTATGTGCGTGTAAATACTGTAAGTGAATGTGTGTGTGTGTGTGTGTGTGTGTGTGTGTGTGTGTGTGTGTGTGTGTGTGTGTGTGTGTGTGTGTGTGTGTGTGTGTGTGTGTGTGTGTGTGTGTGTGCGTATGTGTGCGTATGTGTGCGTGTGTGTGCGTGTGTGTGCGTGTGTGTGAGAGACTTACAGGCAGTTGGTGGTTGAAACCATTACAATACACACTTTCTGTTGTCCTAGTTGAAGCCAAGCAGCTATCTAACACAGCTAACATAACGTTAGCTAGATAATGTTAGCTAGCTAACTCTTAGTACAAGTTAGATAGATAGATATGAAACACTAATTTCAAAGAAAAATCCACCTGAAAACTATCTTTTGGTATTTGTTTCATTAGTCCATTGTTGATATTGTCCCAAAATGTTTTAAATGTTAGCAATGAAGTTTTCAAGATATATAACTTTCAAAATACAGACATACAGCCGGTATGATGGATTTTGCATCATATGGACTAATGAAACAAACAAAGGATAGTTTGTCGGTGGAGTTTTCCTTTAAACAGAAAGTGACGTTTACTCTGGCATTGGAGAGGGGGAGAGGGGCCTGAGAGATGAGAGGAGCCTGAGAGATGAGAGGGGCCTGAGAGATGAGAGGGGCCTGAGAGATGAGAGGGGCCTGAGAGATGAGAGGGGCCTGAGAGATGAGAGGAGCCTGAGAGATGAGAGGGGCCTGAGAGATGAGAGGGGCCTGAGAGATGAGAGGGGCCTGAGAGATGAGAGGGGCCTGAGAGATGAGAGGAGCCTGAGGGGTAAGGTCTCCAGTAAGTGGCAGTATAGAGATGAACCTGAGAGATGAGAGGGGCCTGAGAGATGAGATGTCCAGTGGGTGGCAATATAGACAGGGGGCCTGAAAGATGAGGTCTTCAGTAGGTGGCAGTATAAAGAGGGGGCCTGAGAGATGAGGTCTGCAGCTGGACCCAATGGTCTGGTCACAGCTGAGATGTGGGGGTGAAATGGCTTAACTGTAATTAGAGCTATGTCCCTAGACATCATATAGGCCTACTCAAACTTGTGCTGGCTGTTGAGTGGGAACTTTTCAACATAATCTGCATTTTCACTGCATTCTCAGTCCCCCCTGTGTCCTTACTGCCTTCTTTGGCACTGTCTATTCCAACACAGCTGGATTGTGTGTATGCAGAGGCCTTATGGACATTGCAGCTGTGCATAAGACTGCAGATTTAATACACACACACATTCCTGGTGTTAAATGATTTGAGGGATTTAGGTCTATTTTTCCAGATATAATGTTTCAAGCGGGCTTCCATGTCTCAAGCAGTCAATGACATAAGGTTTCAAAACCACAGTGTCCTCTACTGTCAGAAACTGTCATTACATAACCTACTACAGCAGCATAATGCTGCCGCTGGCTGGGGTGTTGGTCACCAGCGATGGTAACGTCATGTTATGGTTCATAAGCCCTTAATGTGGTTCGTTGGCCCTTTATAAGGCCTACATAAACACTTCACATATCATGTAAGGAAAGTAATGACACATTTGGTAAAGCATAGGTGAATTACTGGTGTTGCACAGGCCTAGGCAATGTGACAGTACCAGAACCATAGAAATATAATCTCATTCTAGTTGTGACCAGCACTCTGTGGCCATCATTCTGGAGCATCATAATTGGATTTCTCTGTCACTTCCACTGAACACTTGATGAAGAGCAAAACACAAACCTATCAGCAACCTATTGGCCTGAGCGACACCCAAGTCTAGATACTTGACCTCATCAGTTGGAAATGTATAGACATTTAATTTCTTTCCTTTTTTCCCCCAACCGGCCTGAAAACCAAGAGAGAGAACAACAGATGATCCTTGTGCTCTAAAAAAATAATCTTTAGCCTAATCTTTAAAAAAAGGTTTAGTCATTTTAGCAGATTCTCTTATCTGCAGCAACTTACAATAGTGAATCCATACATTTTCATACTTTTTATTTGATTTTTCGTGCTAATCAAGTGGCCCATGTGTGGGCTATTTTCTTAAACAATCTGGCTAACTGTTATAAATTTATACAATGCCCCCTCTGTTAGCAAGTGTGATTAAATCTGACTAGATATGTTTTACTGTTAGTCAATAACGGGGATTCATTTTAACTGCCTAGACTGGACTAGACTGAAGTGGACTAGACTGGGCTAGACTGGACTGGACTAGACTCCACTAAACTGGTCTGGGCTGAATATCATATAAAAGAATAGAATAGCAACCGGCAGCATGTGTTTGTGTCTTTCACAAACAGAGATTAATTGGTTGGGTTAATTGACTGACTGAGTGGTTGGTTGGGTTGAACAGTTTGACTTATTGATTGCCTTATTGATTCATAAATATATATGCTTTTTTTGTGGCTTTCCCAGTATCTAACACACCCAACCTCAGTACAGAGCTTCTGGAACAGTGTAAGGAACAGTGTAAGGGTTCGGTGTGGACAACAGCAGGTGGTGCCGTCTGCCAGCAGATCACATTTCACTAGATGTCTTTTCTCTCCCAGCCAGCTCCTCAGATGGAGAGAGAGAGAGGGCGGGAGGAGAGAAATTGACAGGGAGTTAGAGAGTAAAGGAGAGTGTAGATGCAGAAATGCATGAAGACACTGAATATTCTCTATAAACTGCTGGAGAAAATACAAAAGGAGGGAGAGCTGGTGAAAATAAAGGAGAAGGGTGATGAGAGCGCAAATGAAGAAATTAAGACAAGAATGGAGGAGGTAGAGAGGAAGGAGAAGGAGGTGGCAATGCAGGGAGATGAGATCCAGAAGGTGAGGAAGGAAGACAAAGAAGTGAAGAAGAGGGAGGAGGTAGAGAGGAAGGAGAAGGAGGTGGCAATGCAGGGAGATGAGATCCAGAGGGTGTGGAAGGAAGACAAAGAAGTGAAGAAGAGGGAGGAGGTCGAGATGAAACACGAGGGTCTGGATAGGTGCAACTCCACATGATTCAAGGTTGCTGTATTTATGTCAGGGGAACATAGCAGGGGTGAAACTTAGGTGCAACTCCATACGATATGATATGTGGCTCTGTTCACGCCAGAGGAGATGAGCAGGAGTTAACAACTTGAGTTAAAGTCTACATGATATGATATGTATCTCTGTTCACGCCAGAGGAGATGAGCAGGAGTTAACAACTTGAGTTAAAGTCTACATGATATGATATGTGGCTCTGTTCACGCCAGAGATGAGCAGGAGTTAACAACTTGAGTTAAAGTCTACATGATATGATATGTGGCTCTGTTCACGCCAGAGGAGATGAACAGGAGTTAACAACTTGAGTTAAACTCTACATGATATGATATGTGGCTCTGAGATGAGCAGCAGTTAATGACTTGAGTTAAACTCCACATGATTATTGCATTTCACTTGCTTTCAGCAGCATCTCTGAGTCATATGATTATCAACCAATGGTTCCTGATGTTGTGAGATTCTCTCTGGTGTTTACAGAACAATTGGTGCTGTGAGATTAGGATATCAGGATCCAAGAATGTTGTCAGAGTTTGGATATCAGGATCCAAGAATGTTGTCATTGTTAGGATATTAGGATTCAAGAATACTGTCAGATTAGGATATTAGGATCCAAGAATGTTGTCAGGATTAGGATATTAGGATTCAAGAATGCTGTCAGGATTAGGATATTATAATTCAAGAATGTTGTCAGGATTAGGATATTATAATTCAAGAATGCTGTCAGTGTTAGGATATCAGGATTCAAGAATGCTGTCAGATTGTTCAGGGATATCAGGATTAGGATATTATAATTCAAGAATGCTGTCAGATTGTTAGAATGATATTAGGATATTATAATTCAAGAATGCTGTCAGTGTTAGGATATCAGGATTCAAGAATGCTGTCAGTGTTAGGATATCAGGATTCAAGAATGCTGTCAGTGTTAGGATATCATGATTCAAGAATGCTGTCAGTGTTAGGATATCAGGATTCAAGAATGCTGTCAGTGTTAGGATATTATAATTCAAGAATGTTGTCAGGGTTAGGATATTATAATTCAAGAATGTTGTCAGTGTTAGGATATTATAATTAAAGAATGCTGTCAGGATTATGATATCAGGATTCAAGAATGTTGTCAGATTAGGATATCAGGACCTGCTTCGACAAAACAACTGTAACACTAGTAGCAAAGGATGCAATATATGGGATATTATAAACTGGGTGGTTCGAGCCCTGAGTGCTGATTGGCTGAAAGCCATGTTATATCAGACCGTATACCACAGGTATGACAAAACATGTATTTTTACTGCTGTAATTAAGTTGGTAACCAGTTTATAATAGTAATAAGGCACCCCCTCGGGGGTACATAATGCACTGGATGCTAAGGTATAAATGTGTTAAAGCGTGTATTCTTATTTGACATGTATGTAGTTCTATCCTTGCCCTGTACTTGTCCATTAATGTTATGTATTATGTCATGTTTTTTGTGTGGACCCCAGGAAGAGTAGCTGCTGCTTTGGTAGTAGCTAATGGGGATCTGAATAAACCTCCAAATACTAAGACAGGCAGAAAGAGAAACTGGAGAAAAAGAGTAAGAAGCTGGAAACGTTGGAGAAAGTTGGAAAAGTAGAAAGAGAAGTTGGAGAGGAAGAATAAGATAGTGGAACAGTTGAATGTGGAGGTGGATGAAAGACTGAAGAAGACAGCAAGAACAGGAGAGATGATCAAAAACAAAGAGAAGGAAACGGGACAGAATGAAAATAGATGTGGAAGAGAAGACGAAAGAGGAGGTGAAAAGAGTAAAAGAAGAGTTGGAGAGCTTGAATTAGAGGATGAAAGAGGGAAAGAGGGAGGGAAAAGCAGAGAGATAAAGAGGGAGGAGTATGAGGAGCGGAAGGAAGAGAAGGGGGAGAAGCTGAAGATAGAGGTAGGGAGGGTGACATCAGAGAAGGGGGAGAAGCTGAAGATAGAGGTAGGGAGGGTGACATCAGAGAAGGGGGAGAAGCTGAAGATAGAGGTAGGGAGGGTGACATCAGAGAAGGGGGAGAAGCTGAAGATAGAGGTAGGGAGGGTGACATCAGAGAAGGGGGAGAAGCTGAAGATAGAGGTAGGGAGGGTGACATCAGAGAAGGGGGAGAAGCTGAAGATAGAGGTAGGGAGGGTGACATCAGAGAAGGGGGAGAAGCTGAAGATAGAGGGTGGGAGGGTGATGTCAGAGATGGAGGAGAAAAAAGAGGAGGTAGATCAGGTGAGGGAGGTGATAGAGGAGAAATGGAAGCCTAAGATGGAGAGAGTGTATTAAGATTGTGGCAGAAAAGATAAACGACAGAGTCTGAGAAGATTTGGAAGGAGTGATGAAAAAGTTGAAAGAAACAGAAAACATGTTTAAGAAGAAGGTGGAGAAGGTGAAATTGGAGAAGAAGGAGGTCGGGAGAGTGAGAGGTGAAATGAAAGATAAGAGAGAGGTGGTAAAGACTGAGGTGGAAGAGAAGGGGAAGACAGATATGGAGAGAGAGTGAGAGAGTCAGGGAGACAGAGAGAGAGAGATAATGGAAGGCGAGAAGGAAAGGATGAAGAGGAGAACGATAAAGGTAAGACAGAACCTGGTGGACCTGAGACTGAACATAGAAAAGACTAGAGATGCCCTCATAAAGAGCAACGAAAGAGAGCACAGCTATGAGATGAAGATCAGAGCAATGGAGAACGAGAGGAGGGAGTTGTTCTGCGGACTTATCAAGAACAACACGTGTGGCAGGTAGCATTGAGTTTAGAGCGTTGGGCCAGTAATCAAAAGGTTGCTAGTTCGAATACTGGAGCTGAAAAGGTGAGAAATCTGTCGCTATACCCTTGAGCGAGGCATGACCTTCTGTAAAGTTTCCTTTAATACCTTGATAGTAGTCTGAGATCCACACCCTGGTGTATACTTCACATACGCAGAGCCTTAGGATAAGAATATTATACAGGTACTGTACCTCTATGGCCACCGCCATCAATCCCTAATATTACCTTGTATATAGCCAGAGACACTATTCAGTTGAGATGAAATGGATCCCAGGTAGCAGGCTCTCGCTAGATCAAAGTAATGATGCTGGAACTGCAAAATCCAAACCCCTGTTAGGCCCAATGATGTATATAAACCAAGGATTGCTGATGCTGTGAGAGGCTTTGAAGCCAGCGGTCGGCCATATTGGTAGGAGCAGTCGCCCATAGGAATGAATGATATTCTACAGAATTTCAATTAAATGTTTCAAGGACGAAATTGCATGTACAGTGCATTCGGAAAGTACTCAGACCCCTTCACATTTCCACATTTTGTTACATTACAGCCTTATTCTAAAACTGATTAAATTAATGTTTTTTCCTCACCAATCTACACACTATACCCCATGAAGACAAAGTGAAAACTGGCTTATAGACATTTTTGCAAATGTATTCAAATAAAAAAATTATTTACATAAGCTCAGGTGCATCCTGCTTCCATTGATCATCCTTGAGATGTTTCAACAACTTGATCGGAGTCCAACTGTGGTAAATTAAATTGATTGGACATGATTTGGAAAGGCACACACACCTGTCTATATAAGGTCCACAGTTGACAGTTTATGTCACAGCAAAAACAATCCATGAGGTCGAAGGAATTGTCCGTAGAGCTCCAAGACAGGATTGTGTCGAGGCACAGATCTTGGAAAGGGTACCAACACATTTCTGGAGCATTGAAGGTCCCCAAAAACACAGAAGTTTGGAACCACCAAGACTCTTCCTAGGGAAAGATGAATGGAGCAAAGTACAGACAGATCCTTGATGGAAAAACTGCTCCAGATTGCTCAGGACCTCAGAATGGGGCAAAAGTTCACCTTCCAACAGGACAACAGCCAAGACAAGACAAGACAACGCAGGAGTGGCTTCGGAGCAAGTCTCTGAATGTCCTAGAGTGGCCCTGCCAGAGCCCGCACTTGAACCCAATCGAACATCTCTGGAGAGACCTGAAAATAGCTGTGCATCAACGCCCCCCTATCCAACCTGACAGAGCTTGAGAGGATCTGCACATAAGAATGGGGGAATACAGGTGTGCCAAGCTTGTAAAGTCATACCCAAGAAGACTCGAGGCTCTAATCGCTGCCAAAGGTGCTTCAACAAAGTACTGAGTAATGGGTCTGAATACTTATGTAAATGGGATATTTCAGTTCTTAATAAATTTGCAACAATTTCTGCTTTGTAATTATGGGGTATTGTGTACAGATTGATGAGGGAAAAAATATATTTTAAAATAAGGCTGTAACGTAACAAAATGTGGAAAAAGTCAAGGGGTCTGAATACTTTTTCCGAAGGCACTGTATTTCTGTATTGTGTTGTTGTTGTGGGGACACTAACATTAGTAATCTCTAAAAACGATACTATAAGGAAAATGTTTTAAGTATATTTAGCTCACATAACATCATTTAAAAGTATTAATTGTGGCTGTTATATCATAAATATGGCAAAAACAAATGTAGACATTCATAAATTGATTTCTATAGCTTCCAAAATATTTGTTTGCCAAGATGGAGTCACAGTGGCTTCAACACAGTGACCCCTGTCTGTCATCTAGTGTATCCATAAATCATTGATATTATTATTTTTATATATATTTGATTATTTAACCCTTACTTTACCAGGTAAGGTGACTGAGAACACATTCCCATTTACAGCAACGACCTGGGGAATAGTTACAGGTGGGGAGGAGGGGGTTGAATGAGCCAATTCTAATAATGGGGGTGATCATGTGACCGTGATGGTATGAGAGCCAGATTGGGAATTTAGCCAGGACATGGGATCATGGGATCTTTTAATGACAACAGAGTCAGGACACCCTTTAACGTCACATCCGAAAGACGGCACCCTACACAGGGCAATGTCCTGGGGGCTTTGGGATATTTTTTTAGACCAGAGGAAAGGGTGCCGCCTACTGGCCTTCCAACACCAACAGTCCAACACCATAATGGGATATACGGACAAGGTCTTTACATCCTAACAATGGGAGTCGTTGTCTACATAGCCTACTCTTTCTTTGCATTGGTGGATACATCTCATTATTGTAATACTTTTTTCAATATTCGATGAGTATTGCTTAGGTAATCTGCCTGTATTCAATGGAGAGAGATGCTATGCTACGAGACTCACGTTATTAATATGCATAGCCATCTCGAGACAACTCAGATATACAGGGTTTTTCTCAAAGTTACCGGGATGTTACCTGTCATACTTACATCAGTACAATTTTAGCAATAAAAATATTACAACTTCTATTCGATCAAATAAGCCTCACATAGCAAATAAGCCATTCATTTGTTTGGTTGACCAAATTCTACACTCATTGATCTCCATACAAAAATGCCTTGCTTGGTGGGCGAAACAACGAAAAAAACGCAATTTGCTCGAGGGAGACAGATTTTCTACCGAATGAGGCCTCACTCTTCCTCTCTGACAGGAGGATGAAGAACATCTAACTGTAGTGTTTAATTCCGAGATTGATTTGCCTTGCAAGCAACTGAAGCGAATGCGTTAGTATAATTAAAAATACTATTCATCTCTGGTGTATTCAGCTTGTAGGTTACTAATGTATCCAAAATGTATCTCAATTAAATTCAAGGGGCTTTATTGGCATAGGAAACAAATGTTAACATTGCCAAAGCAAGTGAAGTAGATAATATACAAAAGTGAAATAAACAATAAAACTGAACATTACCCTCACGGAAGTTCCAAAAGAATAAAGACATTACAAATGTCATATTATATATATATAATGTATATATAACGATGTGCAAATAGTTCAAGTATAAAGGGGAAAATAAATAAACATAAATAAGGACATGGTTGTGTTCATGAAACAAGGAGGAAAACAGACCCCGCCTCTTAACAACCATTAGCCAACTATGTCAAAGATGGGCTTGTGACGCATGACCACGCGTGATTGGGTGGAACTTTGTGAGAATGGACCAATCCATGCGGCTGAAATTTGTAATCAAACTTTCAAATCCCCAGTCCAAGCGTTCTTTCCCTGCGAGCAATTTCTTATTTAGCTAGCTAAACATTCGTGGTTTCTCTTTATTTTCAAAAATCGCATAGGATGAGTCATTGAGGCCAACAGTTGGAAATCTGCTGTACAGAAGGTAAATAGCTAGTTAAGTTACTTTGTTCCGTCACTGGTAATTGTCTGATATAATACTAGCAAATGTTAGCTAATGTTGTAATAGCTAGCTGGCTTCAGTAAAGCGACGGTAGTCTGCTGTCCCCAGCGTCTAGAAAGCCATGCCTTGCTAGTGCCAACTACTTTAGCAAACTAGCTAATGACATGGCTTTTCCCACAGAAACGACTGTTAGCTACAAAACAAAGTATAACGTTACCGGTGGAGCAGAGCGATGCCTTTCTCAAGGGGAAAGAACCCCTCTTCCATCAACGTTCCTGGAAAAGGATCATTAGGTGTGATGGAGAATCAGGTAACTATCTAGAAGTTAACGTTATCAAACTCACATCTGTTGTCTGATGAAATCCTGCCTTTTTGAAAAAGTGTTACAATGATTGAACATGTTGCACTGTTTTATGATCAGGCCAAAGTGTAGTAGCTAGCTATAACAAGGTCTCGCTAATTGATTTTTGTTCTCTGCTAAATAAAACATGACCCTGTCTGTCTTCCTCAGGAGGGTGTTCACAGTAAGAGGTCTTCTCCACAGGGTGGCGTAAAGAAAAGGCCTGCCTTTGTTGACATCACTAACGTAAGCTGACCAACGTT
This sequence comes from Oncorhynchus masou masou, assembly GCF_036934945.1. Lineage (NCBI taxonomy): Eukaryota > Metazoa > Chordata > Actinopteri > Salmoniformes > Salmonidae > Oncorhynchus > Oncorhynchus masou. Next base: position 13,625,515 of record NC_088219.1, on the reverse strand, counting down.
TTTCATCAGTGATTCTTGTGAATGTAACGTTATGTGTAAAGTGATACTGAGAATAACCTCTGGTTAAAATATCCCATTTATAACTACAGTATCCACAGCGTTTTTGTAACTCATACTTGGACAGGCAATATTAGATAAATATTTCAGAAATTATCTCCGTTATACCAGTTGAGGAGGTGCTTGAAGTGTCATCACCTATAAACACTGCACATGTGACACTGTTTCAAAGCAGTTTACAGACTCATTGAGTAGATTAGATTCATCTGGCCTGGGTAGGCCGTAGACCAGTTCCCCGCGGCGTATCATAATCGAATCATCCCATTATTAGAGTTTAGAATAACCACTGATTTCTGTGAAGGAGCCCAAAGCCATTGGAAGAGGGTGTTGGTCAATACTAAGCGCTGCATCACAATAATATGTTAGTGGTAAAAAAAAAATCCATAGATGTTTTTTTTTGTCTTGATCCCCATCCTTGCTAATATTGACTTGCACGCCACCCACCCCCCATTTTGCCCTCAGAACAGCCTCAATTTGTTGGGGCATGGACTCTACAAAATGTTGAATGCATTCCACAGGGATGCCATGTTGACTACAATGGGCCATGTTGATTACAATGCTTCCCACAGTTGTGTCAAGTTGGCTGGATGTCCTTTGGGTGGTGGACAATTATTGATACACGAGGGAAACTGTTGAGCGTGAAAAACCCAGCAGCGTTGCATTTCTTGACACAAACGGATGCGCCAAGCACCTACCTCAATTGTCCCAAGGCTTAAAAATCCCTCTTTAACCAGTCTCCTCCACTTCATCTACAATGATTTGAAATGGATTTAACAATACGGGATCATAACTTTCACCTGGTCAGTCTGTCATGGAAAGTTTAATATTTTGTATATATTTATAGATTTTACTGCTGTAATTGAGTTGGTAACCAGGTTATAGTAGTAATAAGGCACCCCCTCGGGCCTTACGGCTTAAATGTATGACTGCTACATAATGCACTGGATATATAAAATATTTAAAAAATATATATATTTATCTAGGCACATCCGTTAAGAACAAATTCTTATTTACAATGACGGCCTACACCGGCCAAACCCAGGACGCTGGGCCAATTGTGTGCCGGCCTATGGGACTCGCAATCACGGCTGGTTGTGATACAGCCTGGATTTGAACCAGGGTGTCTGTAGTGACGCCTCAAGCACTGAGATGCAGTGCCTTAGACCGCTGTGCCATTATTGTGTAATACGCAGCTTTGATCCTGTAAATGTTGCCATTATGTGTAATGAATGGTGTATCACTGCCTGGTTGGTACCCGATGTACTGCCAGGTTGGTACCCGATGTACTGCCAGGTTGGTACCCGATGTACTGCCAGGTTGGTACCCGATGTACTGCCAGGTTGGTACCCGATGTACTGCCAGGTTGGTACCCGATGTACTGCCAGGTTGGTACCCGATGTACTGCCAGGTTGGTACCCTGCCATGGTACCTGATGTACTGCCAGGTTTGGTACCCTGATGTACTGCCAGGTTGGTACCCGATGTACTGCCAGGTTGGTACCCGATGTACTGCCAGGTTGGTACCTGATGTACTGCCAGGTTGGTACCCTATTTGGACCTTTAAAATGTAAACATGTCTTCTGAGGAAATTTCACAATCTGAATGGTCATAAAGATTTACTTTTGTCTCTCTCATTTTACCCCTTTTGAATAGGCCACCAAGATTCAAATTAAGAACCAGACCAAGATTGGGAAGCCTGCCAAGAAGGCACTTAGGAGCAAAGAAGCTGCCAAGAATGAAGCTAATCTGAAAGAGTAATGTTCCTCAGAGCCATTTCTTTGCCACACTGATCATCATTTACTAAAAGCTTAAGATCTAGATTGGATAGAATGGGTTAGACACGGTCACTGATGGGGTGACACAAAATGCCCTTGGCCTGAGTAATAAAGAGCATTTCTGTTCATCTCATTATGGAGCAGGTGACTTGGGCAGCTCGGATATCTTGCAGTCAGAACACACTGAAAATATCCGGAGGTCTATCCGATGGGGTTAGAATTAGATCAGTCTACTCTAATGGGATAATTATCTGACTAATTAGCATTTGTGACGTTTCCATCAACTACGATGTCCATTAATGTATTCAGTCCATAACAGCCTAAACTATTGTAGCTACAGTGCATTTGGAATATATTCAGACCCCTTGTCTTTTTCCACATTTTGTTACGTTACAGTCTTATTCTAAAATGGATTTAATAGTTTCCCCCCTCAATCTACACACAATACCCCATAATGACAAAGCAAAAACAGGTTTGTAGAAGCTTGGCACACCTGTATTTGGGGAATTTCTACCATTCTCCTCTGCAGATCCTCTCAAGCTGTCAGGTTGAATTGGGATCGTCACTGCACAGCTATTTCCAGGTCTCTCCAGGGATGTTTTATCGGGTTCAAGTCTGGGCTTTCGCTGGGTCACTCAAGGACGTTAAAGCCCGCCTTATCGCAGCTCACTGGTCACCATAGCAACACCCACCTATGGCACATGCTCAAGCAGGTATATTTCACTGGTCATCCCCAAAGCCAACACTTACTTTGGCTGCTATTCCTTCCAGTTCTCTACTTCCATTGACTGGAACAAATGGCAAAAATCACTGAAGTTGGAGTCTTATCTCCCTCTCTAACGTTAAGCATCAGCTGTCAGAGCAGCTTACCGATCACTGGACCTGTACACTGCCAACTACCTCATCCCCATATTTTTATTTATCCTCTTGCTATTTTGCACCCCAGTATCTGTACTTGCAAGTCATCATCTGCACATCTATCACTCCAGTGTTAATGCTAAATGTTAATTATTTCACCTCTATGGCTTATTTGTATCCTTACCTCCCTACTCTTCTACATTTGCACACACTGTATATATGTTTTTCTATAGTGTTATTGACTATACGTTTGTTTGTGTAACTCTGTGTTGTTTTTGTCACACTGCTTTGCTTTATCTTGGCCAGGTCGCAGTTGTAAATGAGAACTTGTTCTCAACTGGCCCACCTGGTTAAATAAAGGTTACATTGAAAACATCCAGAGACTTGGTATTCAGGCCAAAGAGTTCAATCTTGGTTTCATTTGACCAGAGAATCTTCTTTCTCATGGTCTGAGAGTCCTTTAGGGGCCTTTTGCCAAACTCCAAGTGTGCCGTTTTGTGCATTTTACCGAGGAGTGGCTTCCATCTGGCCACTCTACCATAAAGATCTGATTGGTGGAGTGCTGCAGAGATGGTTGTCCTTCTGGAAGATTCTCTCATCTCTACAGTGGAGCTCTGAATCTCTGAGTGACCATCGGGTTCTTGGTCACCTTCCTAACCAAGGCCTTTCTCCCCCGATTACTCAGTTTGGCTGGGCGGCCAGCTCTAGGAAGAGTCTTGGTGGTTCCAAACTTCTTCCATTTAAGAATGATGGAAGCTATTGGGTTCTTTGGGACATTCAATGCTGTAGACATTTTCGTGCATCAACACAATCCTGTCTCGGGGCTCTATGGACAATCCCTTCGATCTCATGTTTTTGTTTTTGATCTGACATGCATTGTCAACTGTGGAACCTTTATATAGACCGGTGTGTGCCTTTCCAAATGTCTAATCAATTGAATTTACCACAGGTGGACTCTAATCAAGTTGTCTCAAGGATGATCAATAGAAACAGGATGTACCTGAGCTTCATTTTGAGTCCCAAAGCAAAGGGTCTAAATGCTTATGTAAATAACATTTATTGTTTAAATGTATTCTAAAAACCAGTTTTCGCTTTGTCATTATGGGGTATTGTGTGTAGATTGAGGGGAACATTTTAGAATAGGGCTGTAACGTAACAAAATGTGGACAAAGGGAAGGGGTCTGAATACTTTCCGAATGCTCTGTATATCAATGTCTCCATTTTGTGTTCGTATATGTTCTTTCTCTTCCCAACACAGCTAAAACATATATGTGTGTGTGTGTTTTTTGTCTGTTTCTATAACCATTGTAGACCTAAAGCTGTGTGCTCCAATGGACAATCTATGAAGTTGGAGGTGGGCCTATCCCCAGAGAAAGACCTGGTGGTATGGCCACAGGAGGAGACCACTCTTTGCCCAGGGAGACAGGTGAGAGACAGACACATCCATGCTATCAGCCCTCTGGGTTCAACAAGGCAGTCATTCTCCTCTCTCTGTGTCCTATTCCCAGGTGGTGCCTGACGAGTTTGACATTGACAAGGAATTCTATGGTGATGTTTCCATGAGCGCCGAGTATGCCAAGGAAATATTTGACTACCTGAGGGAGAGAGAGGTAAGGTTTTGTCTTGGGGTGTTTTCATATAGGAGTTCATATGGTGGATGATATAACATCCTCTGAATGAAATGTTATCATTTTTCTTCAGGAGAAGTTTGTTTTAAAGGATTACATGAACAGTCAGCCGGACTTGAACAAAGACATGAGAGGGATTCTGGTGGATTGGATGGTTGAACTTCAGGTGACTTTTGGTTACAGATAGCTTTGTTTGGTTAGCCTATGGCTTTTCTTCACTGACATGTGTTTTGGGTATAGCTGCCCTAACACATTCCAGATCTGAATGTCTACCTCTGCTCCATCTTCAGGAAAACTTTGAGCTTAACCACGAGACCCTGTACCTGGCAGTAAAGCTGACGGACCACTACCTGGCCTGCAGCGTCATCATGAGGGAGAGCCTGCAGCTCATTGGCTCCACAGCCATGCTCATCGCCTCCAAGTTCCAGGTGAGGCCCTGAGGGGTACGGGACTGGTCAAAGATCTGAACATCAGAATATCTCATCATGTTGCTTAGAAGCTTAACAATTCTGTCCTAATCATGAATTGCTATTAAAGTTAAACATTATCCTTCAATTAGTAAGTATTGAGTATTGTCTTCCTCCCTTAGGAACGCACTCCGCCATGCATTGATGATTTCCTGTACATCTGCGATGACGCCTACAACAGGGAAGAGATTATTGCCATGGAGATAAACATCTTGCAGGCACTGCAGTTTGATATCAACATTCCAGTCCCTTACCACTTTCTCCGACGCTATGCCAAGGTGAGTCCCTCCTTGTCCTTGGGCAGTACTCAGGAATGTATTTTGAAACAAGGATCCACAGGAGGAAAACAACCTGCTTCAGAGGTCACCCATATTTGTAAGGAGATGTATTCGTTGATATGCTGCGTTAGTAAATAGATGGACAAATGATTGCTTCTGCGTCCTCTCCCCAGTGTGTGAGCGCCAGCATGGAGACCCTGACGTTGGCTCGCTATGTGTGTGAGCTGAGCCTTCTGGAGCTGCAGCAGGTTCCTGAGAGAGGCTCTCGCCTGGCTGCTGCCTGCCTGCTCCTGGCCCTCATCACTAAAGGCCTGGGAGGATGGGTGAGTGGGTGTATAATAATCAAATCAAATTTTATTAGTCACATGCGCCGAATAAAACAGTTGTAGACCTTAGTGAAATGCTTACTTACGAGCCCCTAACCAACAATGCAGTTAAAAAATGTTTTATACAGATAAGAAATAAAAGTAACAAGTAATTAAAGAGCAGCAGTAAAATAAAAATGGCGAGATTATATACAGGGGAAGACTGGTACAGAGTGAGTGTGCGGTGGGCACCGGTTAGTTGAGGTAATATGTACATGTAGGTAGTTATTAAAGTGAATATGCATAGATGATAACAACAGAGTAGCAGTGGTGTAAATTAGGGGGGGGGGGGGCAATGAAAATCGTCTGGGTAGCCATTTGATTAGGTGTTCAGGAGTCTTAAGGCTTGGGGGTAGAAGCTGTTTAGAAGCCTCTTGGACCTAGCCTTAGCTTTCCGGTACCGCTTGCCGTGCGGTAGCAGAGAGAACAGTCTATGACTAGGGTGGCTGGAGTCTTTGACAATTTTCAGGGCCTTCCTCTGATGCCGCCTGGCATAGAGGTCCTGGGTGGCAGGAAGCTTGGCCCCAGTGATGTACTAGGCCATACTCACTACCCTCTGTAGTGCCTTGCGGTCGGAGGCCGAGCAGTTGCCATACCAGGCAGTGATGCAACCATGCTCTCAATGGTGCAGCTGTAGAACCTCAGTCTCCTGAGGGGGAATAGGTTTTGTTGTGCCCTCTTCACGACTGTCTTGGTGTGCTTGGACCATGTTAGTTTAGTGATGTGGACACCAAGGAACTTCAAGCTCTCAACCTGCTTGCTCCATTGCAGCCCTGTCGATGAGAATGGGGGTGTGCTCTGTCCTCTTTCCTGTAGTCCACAATCATCTCCTTAGTCTTGATCACGCTGAGGGAGAGGTTGTTGTCCTGGCACCACACAGCCAACTCTCTGACCTCCTCCCTATAGGCTGTCTTGCCATTGTCGGTGATCAGGCCTACTACTGTTGTGTCATTCGGCAAACTTAATAATGGTGTTGGAGTCGTGCCTGGCTGTGCAGTCATGAGCGAACAGGGAGTACAGGAGGGGACTGAGCACGCACCCCTGAAGAGCCCCTGTTTTGAGGATCAGCATGGCGGATGTGTTGTTACCTACCCTTACCACCTGGAGGCGGCCCGTCAGGAAGTTCAGGATCCAGTTTCAGAGGGAGGTGTTTAGTCCCAGGGTTCTTTGCTTATTGATTAGTTTTGAGGGCACTATGGTGTTTGAAGCTAAGCTGTAGTCAATGAATAGCATTCCCACATAGGTGTTCCTTTTGTGCATGAGGTGAGTGAGTGGAGTGCCATAGAGATTGCATCATCTGTATGTGCGGTATGCAAATTGGAGTGGGTCTAGTGTTTCTGGGATAATGGTGTTGTGAGCCATGACCAGCCTTTCAAAGCACTTCATGGCTACAGATGTGAGTGCTATGGTTCGGTAGTAATTTAGGCAGGTTACCTTAGCGTTCTTGGGCACAGGCACTATGGTTGTCTGCTTGAAACATGTTGGTATTACAGACTCGGACAGGGAGAGCTTGAAAATGTCAGTGAAGACACTTGCCAGTTGGTCAGCGCATGCTCGCAGTACACGTCCTGGTAATCCGTCTGGCCCCATGGCCTTGTGAATGTTGACCTGTTTAAAGGTCTTATTCACATCGGCTGCGGAGAGTGTGATCACATAGTCTTCTGGAACAGCTGACACTCTCATGCATGTTTTAGTGTTATTTGCCTCGAAGCGAGCATCAAAATAGTTTAACTCGCTGGGCAGCTCTTGGCTGTGCTTCCCTTGGTAGTCTGTAATTGTTTGCAAGCCCTGCCACATCCGACGAGCATCAGAGCCGGTGTAGTATGATTTGATCATACTACGATGCCCTTATTGATGAAGCCAAAGACTGATGTGTTGTACCCCTCAATGTCATCGCAGGAATCCCGGAACATATTCCAGTCTCTGCTAACAAAACAGCATCTGCTTCATCTGACAACTTTTTTTATTGATCTAGTCACTGGTGCTTCCTGCTTTAATTTTTGCTTGTAAGCAGGAATCAGGAGGATGAATTATGGTCAGATTTTCCAAATGGAGGGTGAGGGAGAACTTTGTATGCGTTTCTGTGTGTGGAGTAAAGGTGGTCCAGAGTTTTTATTTTATTATTATTATTTTTTTTCTCCTCTGGTTGCACATTTGACATACTTTGGTAAAACGGATTTAAGTTTCCCTGCATTAAAGTCCCCAGCTATTAGGAGCGCTGCCTCTGGGTCAGCATTTTCTTGTTTGCTTATGGCAGAATACAGCTCTTTCAATGCCATCTTAGTCCCATCCTCTGACTGTGGTGGTATGTAAACATCTATGAAAAATACAGATAGTGTGGTCTACAGCTTATCATGAGATACTCTACCTCAGATGAGCAAAAGCTCGAGACTTCCTTAGATATTGTGCACCAGCTGTTATATACAAAAATACATAGTCCGCCGCCCCTTGTTTTACCAGACGCCGCTGTTCTATTCTGCCGATACAGCGTGTAACCAGCCAGCTGTATGTTGAGTGTCGTCGTTCAGCCACAACTCTGTGAAGCATAAGATATTGCAGTTTTGAATGTCCTGTTGGTAGTTTAATCTTGCGTGTAGGTAATCGATTTTATTCTCCAAACATTGCACGTTTGCTAGCAGAATGGAAGGAAGTGGGGGTTTATTCGATCGCCTACCTGCCCCTTTTCCCCGCCTCCTCTTCTCACAAATCACAGGGATCTGGGCCTGTTCTCAAGAAAGCAGTATATTGTTCGTGTCGGGCTCGTCAGACTCATTAAAGGGAAAAAATGATTCTGCCAGTCCGCGGTGAGCAATTGCAGTTCTGATGTCCAGAAGTTATTTCAGTCATAAGAGACGGTAGCGGCAACATTATGTACAAAATCATTTAAAAAAGAAGTTACAAAAAACGTTAATAAACGAACAAAAAAAACAGTCGGTTGAGGACACGGAAAACGTCTACCACCTTCTCCGGCGCCATTTTCTTAAGCTGCTATAGTCACGTCAACTCTTCCTTTTGTAAACACCAATCCCATACCGCATGGCTCCCATTTACTCTGATTGTCATATCTGAATTTGTTTCACTGCAATCAAAAGGTTTTCACAACATACAGATCAGCATAGACACACATGATAGTTTTAAATGGAAGATACATTGGATATCTCTGGATTCAAGCTACACTGAACAACAATATAAATGCAACACATTGTAAAGTCCAATGTTTCATGAAATAAATAAAAGATTCCAGAAATGTTACATAAGCGCACAGTTTTTTTTTCTATCAAATTTTGTGCAGAAATGTGTTTACATTCCTGTTAGTGAGTATTTCTCCTTTGCCGAGATAATCCATCCACCTGACAGGTGTGTCATGTCAAGAAGCTGATTAAACAGCATGATCATTACACAGCTGCACCTTGTGCTGGGACAATAAATGCCATTTTAAAATGTGCAGTTTTGTCACAACACAATGAGGATAAAAATAAGAAATCCCCACCGTGCTCTTGTTAGTATCACTGCTCTTTAATAAGCTTTACGGCCTAAAGGTTTATAGTGATGCTAGCAAGAGCAGTGTGTGGGTTTCAATCTTATTCAACTGTTACCATGCACCTGCAAAAAAAGATAGCTCGGATGTGCGAGGGCCTTTTCAATTTTGAGTTACACAATACAATGCCACAGATGCCTCAAGTTTTGAGGGAGCGTTCAATTGGCATGCTGACTGCAGGAATGTCCACCAGAGCTGTTGCCAATGTAATGTTTATTTCTCTGCCATAAGCTGCCTCCAACATTTGTTTTTAGAGAATTTAGAAGTATATCTGTCCAACTGCAGACCACGTTTACGGCGTTGTGTGGGCGATCGTTTTGCCCACAGCAACGTTGTGAACAGAGTGGTGGCAGTGGGGTTATGTTATGGGCAGGCATAAGCTACGGACAACGAACACAATTGCATTTTATTAATGTCAATTTGAGTGCACAAATATACCGTGACTCGATCCTGAGGCCTAGGTATCTGTGACCAACAGATACCAACTGTATTCCTAGTCGTGGGAAATCCATAGATTAGGGCCTAATGAATTTATTGCTATTGACTGGTTTCCTTATATGAACTGTAACTGTAAACCAATGAAATTGTTGAATATTGCGTTTAATATTTTAAAGCGCATTTCTAATTAATGAGATGTATCTTTGTACCCCAGACAGCCATGCTAGAGTACCACACTGGCTACACTGTGAAGGAGCTAACCCCCCTGGTGAAGACGCTGCGCACCATGCTAGCCTGTCCTACTGATGACAAGCTGACAGCCGTCACTACCAAGTATTCCCACAAGTAAGGCACCTTGCTCTGTTGTAGGTGACAGACATACCTTTCACGAAGGAAAATTTACTTGCTACGATTGAAATGTTGCTGTCTCACCAAGCTATCTTAAATTGTAAGTCGCTCTGGATAAGAGCATTGACTAAATGACTAAAATGTAAAATAGAACAAGGAAAAACAAGTGTTCGGCAGAGTGTCAACTTAGACTTACATGTTTTTAGATTCATTCTATGTCCAGGAAGAAAACATGTATTTTATTTCTGAATCTCCTGTATTTCAGAGTGTTCTTTGAGGTAGCGTGTATTCCCTTGGTGGCTGTCCAGACACTAGAAGATGCTCTGATAGAGCAGCAAGTTTCCTAAGTGAACCACAGGAGAGGAACTCTGTCTGCTAATAAATAGGTTATTTATTTGTATGTCATATATTTGTTGTCTCCTTGTAGAGGAAAATGTTTACAAATCAACAAGAGCACAATTTGTTGAATTTGTTTTAGAGTAGTTATTTTTTACACTAATACAAAATGTATGTAATAGGAAGAGCATGTCAAACAGACAATAGGGTTTTTTATGTAACATTCTAGATTTCTCAAGGTTTTGTATGAAAACTCAATTATCCAGTTGTTAATTGACACTTGAGAGATTAAATATCTGTCTACTGTATGTGTTTTTCTATGAGATTGTACTTCTGGCGGGACCCAGACATGTCCATACAATAACACAATCACTGTCAGCTACTTCACCGTCAGCTACTTTAGTGAGTACACCCAGTATGTCAATTATTTTCTCTTGCTTATGCAATGATTTTAGTACTTAATTTGCTGTCAGCAATCAAATCTATTTATAAAGCCCTTCTTACATCAGCTGATATCAAAGTGCTGTACAGAAACCCAGCCTAAAACCCCAAACAGCAAGCAATACAGGTGTAGATGCACAGTGGCTAGGAAAAACTCCCTAGAAAGGCCAAAACCTAGGAAGAAACCTAGAGAGGAACCAGGCTATGAGGGGTGGCCAGTCCTCTTCTGGCTGTGCCGGGTGGAGATTATAACAGAACATGGCCAAGATGTTCAAATGTTCACAGATGACCAGCAGGGTCAGATGATAATAATCACAGTGGTTTTTGAGGGTGCAACAGGTCAGTACCTCGGGAGTAAATGTGAGTTGGCTTTTCATAGCTGATCATTCAGTGTCTCTACCGTTCCTCTGTCTAGAGAATTGAAAGCAGCAGGTCTGGGACAGGTAGCACGTCTGGTGAACAGGTCAGGGTTTCATAGCCGCAGGCAGAACAGTTGAAACTGGAGCAGCAGCACGACCAGGTGGACTGGGGACAGCAAGGAGTAATCAGGCCAGGTAGTCCTGATGCATGGTCCTAGGACAGAGAGGGAGAGAGAATATACTTAAATTTACACAGGACACTGGATGAGCCAGGATAAATACTCCAGATATAAGACTGACCCTAGCCCCCTGACACACAAACTATTGCAGCATAATGCTGGAGGCTGAGACAGGAGGGGTCGGGAGACACTGTGGCCACGGACAGCCAAACTGGCAGGATATAACCCCACCCACTTTGCCAAAGCACAGCCCCACACCACTATCCTCAACCACCAACTTACTATCCTGAGACAAGGCCGAGTATAGCCCACAAAGATCTCCCCCACGGCACGCACCCGAGGGGGGTTCAGTTATCACACTACTTGTGTACACTGTTCAATTCATCATTTGTATATGTTACTCAGACTCATTAAATGTTACATAGTTTGGGGCCATTTCCTTTATTCAAACGTACTGCATGCCAACATACGGTCACGCATCTAAACTCAGCAAAAAAAGAAACATCCCTTTTTCAGGACCCTGTCTTTCAAAGATAATTTTTTTTTTTTTTTAAATGACTTCACTTATCTTCATTGTAAAGTGTTTAAACACAGTTTCCCATGCTTGCTCAATGAACCATAAACAATTAAGGAACATGCACCTGTGGAACGGTCATTAAGACACTAACAGCTTACAGACGGTAGGCAATTAAGGTCACAGTTAGGCCTCCAGTGTCCTAAGTTTTGATTTCTACTGACCTAGAAAAACACTAAGACAGCGCTACAGTGAGACAGGACGGACAGCAGATCGTCCTCGCAGGGGCAGACCAAGTGTAACAACACCTGCCCAGGATCGGTACATTCGAACATCACACCTGCGGTACAGGTACGGGATGGCAACAATAACTGCCCGAGTTACACCAGAAATGCACAATCCCTACATTAGTGCTTAGACTGTCCGCAAGAGGCTAGACTGAGGACTTGTAGGCCTGTTGTAAGGCAGGTCCTCACCAGACATCACTGGCAACAACGTTGCCTATGGTTTTGTCTCACCAGGAATGATGGTCGGATTCAAGTTTATCGTCAAAGGAATGAGTGTTACACCGAGACCTGTACTCTGGAGTGGGATCGATTTGGAGGTGGAGGGTCCGTCATGGTCTGGGGTGGTGTGTCACCAGTAGCGTGACCAGGCATTGCGTCACCTTGAAATTGACATTTTTATTCAGAGAATTGCAGGGGAAGAGTACAATACCTTTTCATTGTGCAGCTTCGTTGCCCTGCGCGCTTGGTCGTTGAGCTGTAGATCCACTCGGGTGTCCCCAAAAGTTTTCAAAAGCACCATTGTTTGTAAGTGCCCAGCCGTACTTTGGTGTCTCGTTGCTGCCTTGGTTAGACAACTCAGGTTTGCAAAGCCAGTGTGGCTCCAAACACCAAATCGATCACTTGCAAATAATAGGCATTCCCAGCAGTACGGTTTGCAGTGCTTCTCGGAGCCTGTCTCTGTAGCGTCGGCTTTGTAGCTTCGGCGTATACCTCTCCTGACAATGTCTAACTTTTCTTGAAAAGTTTGTCTTGAGAATGGCGTTATAATTATATCCTCGACCAAATCGATATCTTCTCCTTCCTCCATTGTGGGTTGAAAAAACAGCTTAGTAGTACGCAAATTAATTTGTTGATCAATTTCAGTTTCCTAGTTCTGAGACCTGCCCATATAGGACCTGCCTCTCAATATTGGTAATCCAATCAAAAGACGTGCAGGCACCACGCCTGCTAGCTGGCTCCTGTGTAACACTGGAGCCAGCCAGCAGGCGTACAATAGCCAACTCTAAAGCTGATTGGTTGACACTAAATTTTAATTTCCATTCACTTTAAGCTACAAGCACCCGCACTGTTGATTCTGAAGGCCTGAGGGCAGATTTTAGACCCCTTGCAACACATGATGGCTGAATATGATTGGATAAAATATCTAACATAAAGACCAGCCCTCCAAATCTCAACCTGGGGCTGGAAGCAGTGCAACCAAGAGGAACACTATGAAATGAGTGTAACTCTTACTCTGGGGAATAATTGAATACATATATTTGTGGGAAAATATATTTAAAAGAAAATTATATTCTGATGATGTTTAGGCCAGCAGAGAAGGCCTTGCTGGCCCTGACGGCCCACCACTGTGTGTCTCAGAATCATCGGACTGAGCTTGTTGTCATTGCAGGCAATCTCAATGCTGTGTGTTACAGGGAAGACATCCTCCTCCCTCATGTGGTACCCTTCCTGCAGGCTCATCCTGGCATGACAATGCCACCAGCCATACTGCTCATTCTGTGTGTGATTTTCTGTAAGACAGGAATGTCAGTGTTCTGCCATGGCCAGCGAAGAGCCCGGATCTCAATCCCATTGAGCACGCCTGGGACCTGTTGGATCGGAGGGTGAGGGCTAGGGCCACCCCCCCCCCCCCCCCCCCCCCCCAGAAATATCAGAGAACTTGCAGGTTTTTTGATGGAAGAGTATATACTAATATTTACACATTAATTTTGCTGAAATTAAACGCAGTTGACTCAGTTTTGCTGAGTTTATATTATATGCATAGCAGTCTTACAATGAACAGTAGCCTTTAGAGGGTGTTTGTCCAACTTGTCAGTGAATTGTCCCTCTGACATTTCAAATCCTGAGTCCAGACCATGTTGTTTTGAGATATATCAGGTATAATTGCAAATTGAGTGGGAAGGGGAGAATGGAGGAGACAGGAAGTAAGGATGCAGTCAGTGAAGGGAGGGAGGTAGAGTCATTAGAGCTGGAATTGAAGTCTGACAGATGGAGACACAGCTGTTGCTGTGCTTCTCTTCTCATTAGACTGGTTGCATGTCAGAGGTCATCCTGGTCTGCGACATTCCACCTGGTTTAGTAGCACCGACACGTCTGTCCTGGTCTGTGTCAAGGAAGTCACTCGGAGACATGTCCTATCAATACAGTGTTGGTCAGTGAATACTTTGTAGTGTTTCAGATGCTGGTTAATGTGTCACAGGCTGGTCATAAAACCCCATGATTAAGATACGTTTACAGACCCATCATATTGACAGAGTAGGCTAACAGAAGGAAATTTGCATATCATGCATACCCTTGATTTGATTGGTCTCTTCTCCAAAGATTAATTTGTAGAATGTCCGAACTAAAAAAAAGTTTAAAAAATTCTAAGTTATTTTCTTCTCCTGTTTCACATCTCTAACCCAGCAGGTGCAGGGTGACAGTAACATAATAGTTCCCTGATGTCTCCAGTTGATTGGGGTCTCTGTCTTGTCCCTATATTGTATGTTCTTGCTGAGATGTCCATGGGCTGCCCATTGGTCCATATGTCAGACAGAGGGCCCTCGTGAGACAGGCAAGGTTCCTCCTCACTGTCCTGGATATGTCATAGCTGGTAACTCTCCCATGGCCTGAGGTCAAAACATGGGCAGAAGGTAATACTATTTTTCTGTGTTTTGGGTACACTGCGTTTGTGAGAAAAAAGTTTATTCTGATTTTCAGGGGCTGTTTCAGCACCCTTACTTCCCACGGCTGTGCCCTCGGCTATAGTTGTGTTAAGTAAACATAGGCTATGGATCAACACTATGTCGAATTGACTGGATCTGAGGGATTGTCCTGTGTGTGCGTTGGTGACTGTATGACTCAGGCTAGCGCATGCACGCTAGGCTCAGCCTCTGGCTAGGACAGATGGACCAAATTTAGTGTACCATTAAGGGGGTCAGGGACAGAAATAAAACACTTTATTTACAATGTTGTTATTGACAGTACAGTAGTAGGCCTACTGCATCAAAATATGAAGTAGGTATATTTTCTTTCACTTTGTGCAAGAAATGCACATTCAGATGAGGAAAGCGAAAACCCTATCTAATTGAACACGTAATTTGCAAGCGGAATGAAGTCTTCAAAACAGACTGCAATTTACGTGCATTATTAATTAAGCAATATTGAACAACAATCTCATCTGAAAATGTACACGAGCAGTCACAAAGCAGAGCGGCATTGTGAGCGTGGCAGCGTCTTTGGATGGATGGATGGATGGAAGGCGTGGAGATGAGAATATTGAGTTTGTTCTCGACTCTAAGTCAGAGGATACGCCTCTACTTCTGCAACTGCCGCAGATTTTACACGGAGAGTTCTCACTTTACCATGAAAGGAGGCTGACATACATGATGGGTTTATGAAGGAAATACGTTTTGAAGAAGTGAAAACGAAAAGTGCGCGCAGAAGGTCTGACAGCATCATTGGCGGTATGTAACGTCTCGCTTTGAAATTGTTGTATATCCTATGTAGATTTGCAAGCGCTCTCAAATAAAATACTTGAATTAATTTGCATCGGTTCGCTATAGGGCTATACAGACCGTTTTAGGATCTTCAATTCTAAACAGCCGACCCACTTTATATTTAGTAGACCCTCTTACCCAGAGCGACTAACATGAACAATTAGGGTTAAGTGCCTTGCTCAAGGGCACATCGGCAGATGTTTCACCTAGTAGGCTCAGTGATTCGAACCAGCGACCTTTCGGGTTACTGGCCCAACGCTCTTATGGCTAGCTACCGTCCATATAAAGCCTTAGTTCGTTTTCAATCAAATGGCAGCCACTTAATTGGCTGGAAGCCTAAAGCTGAGGAATGGTGCTGGGAAAATGTAACCACTCTCAAATACATAGATAGAGCTTGGGTGCAAAGACTGACAGTCCATGAGAACAACATGATAGTTTTACACCTTTGAAGCCCATTGAGACATTGTTTACTTATGTAGTAAATTAATAATATCCTCTTTGGGCTGAGAACCCGCTAACGGGATCGATATGACAACAGCCAGTGAAAGCGCAGGGCGCCAAATTGAAAACAACAGAAATCCCATAATTAAAATTCCTCAAACATACAAGTATTTTACACCATTTTAAAGATACACTTCTTGTTAATCCCACCACAATGTCCGATTTCAAAAAGGCTTTACGACGAAAGCAAACCAAACGATTATGTTAGGTCTGCACCTAGTCACAGAAAAACACAGCCATTTTTCCAGCCAAAGAGAGGAGTCACAAAAAGCAGAAATAGAGATAAATGAATCACTAACCTTTGATGATCTTCATCAGATGACACTCATAGGACTTCATGTTACACGATACATGTATGTATTGTTCGATAAAGTTCATATTTAAATAAAAACATATCAGTACACATTGTCGCGTTATGTTCAGTAGTTCCAAAACATCCGGTGATTTTGCAGAGAGCCACATCAATTTACAGAAATATTCATAATAAACATTGATAAAAGATACAACTATTATCTACAGAATTATAGAAAAGGTCTTCTGCAGTCACCCTTTCACTAAATTATTTGATTGGCTTTGCCACAGAGATTGATATTAGGCATTGATCTTGGATCTCATGGTTAATTGATTGCATTAGGTGAATGACTGCCCTTGTATAGTCTGATTAGTGTTGAGTCAGCAGGTCTGTTCTTGACTGCAATGTAATCCTTTGCACAAATCCAGGCAAAGACACATATATTTATCAAGTGCATAGGGTCGATTCTGACCTAAGTTAAGTGTAAATGGAACGGTATTCCCTTTATATGCACTCTTCTCTCTGTGTGTATTCTGACCTTGAAATTAAGCATATAAAATAGAATGCTATTAAGCTGTTATTCGTTTATATGAAGTTATGAATGTGTAGCGTACGTGTGTCTGCAGATATGCTGTATTCTGATCTTGAATTAAATCCCCTAATAATTCCACTACCCTACACGCGAAGAAACTAATTCATTAAGGTCCAGCGAACCTACCGGTTCCAAGTGGTAAAAACATAGACTTTTTTCCCTCCATAGAAATAACACCATTCTCCACGCACTGTAATTTACAACTTGATAAGAGCTACTGATACGAGCTAGGTAATCTGTTTGGATAAGGGAATTTTAAATATCTTGTTTTAGATACATTTTACCTTATAATCCTGGAGACATGTGAAATCACTCATTTGACGGCAAACTGATGAATCATATCAACATAACTTTCCCACGGTAAAGTTTATGAAATGATTTGCCATTATGCAGAATTTAAATTGTACAGCCTTTTAACTTGCAGGGATGGGCACTCCACAATATCTTAATTACGGGCTACCACGCTTTCTCTGTCTCCTATTTCTTTCATGTTAAATATTAGCCACAATCAGTATCGACCTTCAGTAGGCCTAATAACCATATATTCAACTGCCAGTTTACTGTTAGTTCCCTTCAGGTTGTATAGCCTACAGTACATTATCAATCCATTTCTTTACATTGTTTCGTTTACCTTCATTTGCATCCTCTGTAAATGCTGTCACTGCCGTGTGGTTGTTGCGGAGGATTATCAGTAACTGTTGATACAATTATTATTATTTGTTTAAGTAGTCTAATTAAATGTTATGGAGCAGATGCTCAAACCATAACAGTGTGAACTCAATGCATGGCGCAATACTTTGGCGTGTCATCACACAGTTCCATGGTTAAGAAATAGCGAGGGTATAACCTACTACTGCTGCCCCACTATTCTCCTTAATATAAAGATATGTACACTAATCTTCCAACATTACCACGGGTTCAAGAACTGAATGTGACAATTTTCTGAATTAATCAAAATACAGTTTTATTTCTTTCATGCATAAAGGCTCTCCAAACCTGTTTTTTATGATTCATAAATACGTAAACTTAAACCTAAATAATCAACAAGATCATTGTATTTTTAAATCCACCAATTGGTGCTGAAATGGAGACATTGGGGCGGCAGAGTAGCCTAGTGGTTAGAGTGTTGGACTAGTAGCCGGAAGGTTGCAAGTTCAAATCCCCGATCTGACAAGGTACAAATCTGTCATTCAGATAACCCACTGGTCATTGAAACTAAGAATTTGTTCTTAACTGACTTGCCTAGTTAAATGAAGGTAAATATGTGTATTTACATGGTTTTCTTTCAATGATCCCTAATATTCTGAACATTCTCTCCATTGAGCCTGTCGACTACATTCAATCTTAAAGGCATATTTAAAGGGATGGCTTAAGATATTGAATGACAACTCCACAAGAAAATATGTTTGCCCGCAAGTGGGATGGTTTTCCGCAGTTGAATTACATTTATTCAGAGCGTGTTACTCGATTGAATAAGGTGCGAATACCAAATACTGACAAGTTCTTAAGTGCGTAGAAAAGGAGTAAATTCCTACGTTGGAATCGGACCCATAATGTCTAAGGTTCCTATGAATGAGTCCTTTATAAGGAAACAAATAATCACATGACAGTTCTTAGAAAGAGGATATCCCTTTGGTTCTGTACAATAATGGATTGTTAATGATCAGTGGTGTTATATTATATTACACATTCTATTGACTGTACGCTTGTTTATTCCATGTGTAACTCTGTGTTGTTGTTTGTGTCGCCTGCTGTGCTTTATCTTGGCCAGGTCGCAGTTGTAAATGAGAACTTGTTCTCAACTAGCCTACCTGGTTAAATAAAGGTGAAATAAAACATTAAATAAATATTGCATATGCCTATTTAATAAGAGATTTTCCAATGGCAGAGTTGATCTGCTTTTGGATCTTGAAGAATAGTTTGGCCTTGCCCGCCAAGCCCAAAGTCAATATAACAGTCAAGTGGTAGGCTATGCTTTCATACTTTTACAACATTTATCGGGCTATACATTAACCTGGGTTGAACGTGCCAGACATCATTGGCACTTAAAGTCTTCCCTGGGATGAAGACTGTGGAAATGGACGGAGGACCTATTTGCCAACACCACAGGCTTGCAGACAGGTTTTTATTTTAGCATGCTGTCCCCATAGGAGAGAGACAGTCATCATGAATAATCAGCACTACATGTACCATTTTTAAAGGTTTAACGGCTACTGACATGTGGTGTTTCATCCATGATTTAATACTAACCCTCACAATATAGGAACATCTGATGTCATAGCTCATGTCTACAACCCGTAAGCCTACCTAAAATATATACAAGTCAAATTTAAGAAACAACAGTATTACCATTTTGAAACATGCCTGGGCTGTTTACTAAGATCAAATAGTATACTTTATTCTCTCTATCTGGTATGCATCATGCAGTTGGGTTCAGTTGAAGTGAATCAACAGTCTCACATCTCTACATATCCATCATTTATAATGTCGATTAGGGTTTATAGGGAAGCTTGTAGTTCTTAGCTTACAGTCTACATAGTGTACATACTGCATCACATGTGGATTTGTGTAAACTCTGCTTCTTCATATGTTGTCTGTATATCCCGATTATCGTTTGTGTTTATGCCGTTTATCGTCTGACTGTATATCCCGTTTATCGTCTTTGTGTATATCCTGTTTATTGTCTGACTGTACATCCTGTTTATCGTTTATGTATATCCTGTTTATCGTCTGACTGTATATCCTGTTTATCGTTTGTGTATATCCTGTTTATCGTCTGACTGTATATCCTGTTTATCGTTTGTGTATATCCAGTTTATCGTCTGACTGTATATCCTGTTTCTCGTCTGGCTGTACATCCTGTGTATCGTCTGACTGGATATCCCGTTTATCGTCTGACTGGATATCCCGTTTATCGTCTGACTGGATATCCTGTTTATCGTTTGTGTATATCCCGTTTATCGTCTGACTGGATATCCCGTTTATCGTCTGACTGGATATCCCGTTTATCGTCTGACTGGATATCCCATTTATCGTCTGACTGGATATCCCATTTATCGTCTGACTGTATATCCTGTTTATCGTTTGTGTATATCCTGTTTATCGTCTGGCTGTATATCCTGTTTATCGTCTGGCTGTATATCCTGTTTATCATTTGTGTATATCCAGTTTATCGTCTGACTGTATATCCCGTTTATCGTCTGACTGTACATCCTGTTTATTGTCTGTATATCCTGTTTATCATTTGTGTATATCCTGTTTATCGTCTGTCTGTATATTCTGTTTAATGTGGCAGGACCATTTCACCAAGTCAAATTAATTTACATGCAAATGTACTTGGCAAATAAAGGTGATTCTGACTGATTAAAGGTTCCTAATGTGTGGGACACCTATGCTGTCACATTGAGGACAATTCCCCTTGCTGAGGACAGAATGACCTCTGCCAGCTCTCGATGTCAAGTTAATTAATCTCTTCAGAACCACTTCCTGCAAGTGAACAATTTCAGCCTCTCCTCTCCTGAGAATCCTGTCATAGCATCACCGACCAGGGCATTGTCCTGCCTTTGGCTTTTCCCAGGAACTCAGTCTGGCTTGTGTCTGTGCTTTAATGTTAGTCTGATGACTCTTGATTAGGGTAAGAAGTGGAATGAATTCTTGAGTTATAAACATAGGGCTATTTGATACCATACATGGAATTACAGTGGTCAGAGGAGTTAGCTAAAGCTGGAACAGACCTGGATCAACACATTTAGTAGGACTTAAGATGGAACTGACAGCGTTTTATCAACATGAAATCTGATAAGAATCAGTACACCCCCAGGAAGAATATGACACCTTTAATTTTTTAATGATTATTATTATTATCACATTTTCATACTTTCATTGGGAATGACGTAGAGTAAGGCATTTTGAAAATTATATAGCAATAGTGGGAAACCAGCTGTGCGATTGGACAATTAATAGACACTGTGTAACCGATGTGAAATGGCTAGCTAGTTAGCGGTGGTGCGCGCTAATAGCATTTCAATCGGTGATGTCACTCGCGTTGAGACCTTGAAGTAGTGGTTCACCTTGCTCTGCAAGGGCTGTGGCTTTTGTGGAGCGATGGGTGACGATGCTTCTTGGGTGTCAGTTGTTGATGTATGCAGAGGGTCCCTGGTTCAAGCCCTGGACGGACTAAAGTTATACTGTTTACAACTGCAGCAAATAAAACCTAATAAAAACATGTCAGTCTTGTCCAGGACCGGACTCTACACAGACCGGTGCGCCATAGCCAATCAGAGATACAGAAGGCCTTTATGCAAAAGCCATTTTCCACACAGCCTGCCATCATTCACTTTGAAATGGACTGTGTGTTTTCAGACAGTAGCAACAGTGACTTTAGACCAAAAGCCAGAAAATACCTGAATGGATTTCTGCAAAGATATAAATAACACAAATCCTCCTACATTTGGGACTGTTGAAACGGAAACTTTTTCAGCTTGTAGTTGGCCATCAAAGTTGCTCTGATGGTCCTCCTGAGTGGAGCAGTGGTCTAAGGCACTGCATTGCAATGCTAGAGGCGTCACTACAGACCCGGGTTTGACCCATGAGGCGGCGCACAATTTGCCCAGCGTCATCCGGGCAGTGGTGGGAAAATACTTTTAAGTCGTTTTGGGGGGGTATCGGTACTTAACTATTTATCTTTTTGACAACTTTTACTTCAATACATTTCTAAAGAAAATAATGTACTTTTTACTCCATACATTTTCCCTGACACCCAAAAGTACTAGTTACATTTTGAATGCTTAGCAGGACAGAAAAATTGTCCAATTCACACACTTATCAAGAGAACATCCCTGGTCATCCCTACTGCCTCTGATCTGGCGGACTCATTAAAACACAAATGATTATTTTGTAAATGATATTTGAGTGTTGGTGTGCCCCTGGCTATCCTTAAAATAATAAAACAAGAAAATCATTCCGTCTGGTTTGCTTAATATAAGGAATGTGAATTGATTTATACTTTTGCTTTTACTTAAGTATATTTTAGCAATTACATTTACTTTTGATACTTAACTATATTTAAAACCAAATACTTTTGGACTTTTACTCAAGTGGTATTTTACTGGGTGACTCACTTTTACTTGAGTCATTTTCTATTAAGGTGTCTTTACTTTTACTCAAGTATGACAATTGTGTATTTTTTTGTCCAGGTTAGGGGAGGGTTTGGCCGGCTGGGATGTCCTTGTCCCATCGCGCTCTAGCGACTCTTTGTGGCGGCCGTGTGCATGCACGCTGACTTTGGTTGCCAGCTGTACTTTTTTCCTTTGACACATTGTTGCAGCTGGCTTCTGGGTTAAGCGAGCAGTGTGTCAAGAAGCAGTGTGGCTTAAGGTACCATGTTTCAGAGGGGACGCGTGGCCCTCGACCTTCGCCTTTCCCGAGTCCGTACGGGAGTTGCAGTGATGGGACAAGACCGTAACTTGCAATTGGGTATCATGAAATTGGGGAGAAAAATGGGTAAAAAGCAAAAATAAATACAATTTGCACTGATAAACATTGGGGAATAGTAGCCTGCTCACCCCTTCTTCAACTTCTCTGCCAATGCACTATTGTCCTAACCCATGTTTTTAACAATTGAATGGGAACTGCCTGCTCACCCATTTGATCCATGCCAAATACACTGCTCAAAAAATAAAGGGAACACTTAATCAAGACAATGTAACTCCAAGTCAATCACACTTCTGTGAAATCAAACTGTCCACTAAGGAAGCAACACTGATTGACAATAAATTTCACATGCTGTTGTGCAAATGGAATAGACAACAGGTGGAAATTATAGGCAATTAGCAAGACACCCTCAATAAAGGAGTGGTTATGCCAGGTGATAACCACAGACCACTTCTCAATTCCTATGCTTCCTGGCTGATGTTTTGGTCACTTTTGAATGCTGGCGGTGCTTTCACTCTAGTGGTAGCATGAGACGGAGTCTACAACCCACACAAGTGGCTCAGGTAGTGCAGCTCATCCAGGATGGAACATCAATGCGAGGTGTGGCAAGAAGCTTTGCTGTGTCTGTAAGCGTAGTGTCCAGAGCATGGAGGCGCTACCAGGAGACAGGCCAGTACATCAGGAGACGTGGAGGAGGCCATAGGAGGGCAACAACCCAGCAGCAGGACCGCTACCTCCGCCTTTGTGCAAGGAGGAGCATGAGGAGCACTGCCAGAGCCCTCCAAAATGACCTCCAGGTGGGGGTTGTGCTTACAGCCCAACACCGTGCAGGACGTTTGGCATTTGCCAGAGAACACCAAGATTGGCAAATTTTCCACTGGTGCCCTGTGCTCTTCACAGATGAAAGCAGGTTCACACTGAGCACATGTGACAGACGTGACAGAGTCTGGAGACGCCATGGAGAACGTTCTGCTGCCTGCAACATCCTCCAGCATGACCGGTTTGGAGGTGGGTCAGTCATGGTGTGGGGTGGCATTTCTTTGGGGGGCAGCACAGCCCTCCATGTGCTCGCCAGAGGTAGCCTGACTGCCATTAGATACCGAGATGAGATCCTCAGACCCCTTGTGAGACCATATGCTGGTGCTGTTGGCCTTGGGTTCCTCCTAATGCAAGACAATGCTAGACCTCATGTTGCTGGAGTGTGTCAGTAGTTCCTGCAAGAGGAAGGCATTGATGCTATGGACTGGCCCGCCCGTTCCCCAGACCTGAATCCAATTGAGCACATCTGGGACATCATGTCTTGTTCCATCCACCAACGCCACGTTGCACCACAGACTGTCCAGAAGTTGGCGGATGCTTTAGTCCAGGTCTGGGAGGAGATCCCTCAGGAGACCATCCACCACCTCATCAGGAGCATGCCCAGGCATTGTATGGAGGTCATACAGGCATGTGGAGGCCACACACACTACTGAGCCTCATTTTAACTTGTTTTAAGGACATAACATCAAAGTTGGATCAGCCTGTCGTGTGGTTTTCCACTTTAATGTTGAGTGTGACTCCAAATCCAGACCTCCATGGTTTGATCATTTTTGTGTGATTTTTTTTTGTCAGCACATTCAACTATGTAAAGAAAAAAGTATTTAATAAGAATATTTCATTCATTCAGATCTAGGATGTGTTATTTTAGTGTTCCCTTTATTTTTTTGAGCAGTGTACATTTGATTTACAAATAATAGATATGCATGCTAACTGTGGATAACAGTCGTTCAAGTTCAGCATAGCTAGCTAGCAAAGCTATTCACAATTCTTGCTTGCTAACTAAATGACAGCAACATCTCTACCTGTAGCCACTGTAAAAGTAATATGATGGGAGAAAGTCGGCCACTCGCACAATGACATGACAGCCTAGCTAGCTAGCTAACGTTCGGCTCCGTGCTTTTAGCTTGCTAAATAAATAGCTACATAAATAGATACAACTAGTTAATTAGCCCCGTTACGACTGACTTGTGATCATTGCCCGTGGTAGATTGATTGTACTGACATTCCCAGCCTTAGTTACGCTGTCCGTTTTTGTCCAAAATATTGAGTCATTGAAAGTGAAACAGTGCATCCCGAATGGAGGCAGCAAACAATGTACCAGGCCAGCTGGGATTTACAACCTGATAGCAGTATTTTTTGGACTACCAAGAAATGTGTTGGTGAATGATATTAATCATGCATTGAACTGCATCCATCTATTCTGCCAACAATACACTTACTCTACTAGTCTTGCTAATACCAGCCTCTCTACGTCCCTGACTTGAGTCTGCAACGGCTACTTTGGTGCGTCTTCTTTGGTATTATGGCGGTCCGCAAACAAATGTCATAGGAGCATGCCACCACCTACTGTATTAGCCTATTCTCTATGTCCTCTATGATTTACGTTCCATTCCTGCGGTATAATTAACAACAATGGCCATGAACGCCTAAAAACCAACCTTACTGAAGCACATGTTATTCCTATCACTCTCTATTGGCCTCGGCCAACTCCCAGAGATCCTCTTAGGATTCTTCACCCTGGATACATCTTCCTCTACTACTCTCTTCAGTGCCTCAGCATACAACACCTTCTGCACTACTCTGATCCTGGTAACCTCAACCTGTCTTTCTCTCTCCGGACACCTCTGATCTCCCGCACCATGGGTACCCCTATAGTTAACACACAGACCCTTTTTTTCCACTGATACTACACATTCCTTTGTCTCATGTTCTCCTGCACACATCTAAGAATCTCCCTGCTACACACTACTGCCATATTACTATAAGTTTGACACCTAAAACGCTAATGGATTTGGGACAAAAGCTCTTACGGGATAACTGACAGATCCTAACTTAGTAGTCCAGACGGTGTCTTTTCCATTTCATCGCGCTCTCCACCGGGTCATCAGCTCTCCACCGGGTCTGCGTCAAACCAAATGGCGGGCGTCACAGACACAGGGAATCTTCCACTTCAGTTGTTCTTCCTCAACACTTAACGCCACTCCAGTTATTTGTATTTATTATGGATCCCCATTAGCTGGATCCCCATTAGCTGCTACCAGAGGGAGCAGTGCCCTGCTCTGGAGAGGAAAGCAAGTCACATTTCTTGTCGCCAGTCGCGTTGTACGGAGTGCACGCTCCCTCTGGACAGCAGAAACGCACAAAATCTACATGATACCACTTCGAGTCCCTTTCACCAAACAAACATTCCCTAACCTCTTTTCCACCCAACCTGACACCACATATGGATCAGCCAGAAGGCAAAGATCCATTCTCTCAAAGTCTCACTCCCACTGGGCCCAAATCACCTTCATCACCATCTGGGCGAGGCCTGAACTCAGCAGTCCTCACCGCAGGTACTACATCCATACCCTTGTCAGGTTCCATCTCTGAGCTACTAGAGCACGTATTCCTCTTTTTGCACTTGACTCCAAACATCCTCACCACATTGCTTCCCAGTGCACTCAGCTCCTTCTTGTCAGTCATCACTGCACTTGCACCACAATTATTTAACTTTCCTTCTCAATGTCTTCCAAAAGTGCTGTGCAATCCTCCATTCCATCAAAACATGTTTCCCTTTTCTCATTATCTGCCATCTTCCCCTTTGACAGATCTTCCAGAAGGCTTCTGCTATCCCCCACTCTATATTTATTCATAATACACTATATATACAAAAGTATGTGGATACCCCTTCAAATGAGTGGATTTGGCTTTTTCAGCCACATCCGTTCCTAACAAGCGTATAAAATCAAACACACAGCCATGCAATCTCCATAGACAAACTTTTTCAGTAGAATGGCCTTACTGATGTGCTCAGTGACTTTCAACGGGGCACTGTCACAAGTCAGCTTTCAAATTTCTGCCCTGCTAGAGCTGCCCCGGTCAACTGTAAGTGATATTGTGAAGTAGAAACATCTAGGAGCAACAACTGCTCAGCCGAAGTGGTAGGCCACACAAGCTCACAGAACAGGCCCGTTGACTGCTGAAACGCGTAGTGTGTAAAAATTGTCTGTCCTCAGTTGCAACACTCTCTACCGAGTTCCAAACTGCTTCTGGAAGCAACATCTACACAAGAGCTGTTCATCGGAAACTTCATGAAATGGGTTACCATGGCTGAGCTGGTGAACACAAGCCTAAGATCACCATACGCAATAACTAACGTCGGCTGGAGTGGTGTAAAGCTTGCCGCCATTGGACTTTGGAGCAGTGGAAATGTGTTCTCTGGAGTGATGAATCAAGCTTCACCATCTGACAGTCTGACTGAAAAATCTTGGTTTAGCAGATGCCTGGAGAACGCTACCTGCCCCAATGCATAGTGCCAACTGTAAAGTTTGCTGGAGAAGGAATAATGTTCTGGGGCTGTTTTTCATGGTTCGGGCCCCTTAGTTCCAGTGAAGGGAAATCTTAACGCTACAGCAAACAATGACATTCTAGAGAATTCTGTGCTTCCAACTTTGTGGCAACAGTTTGGGGAAGGCCCTTTCCTGTTTCAGCATTACAATGCCCCCGTGCACAAAGTGAGGTCCATATAGAACTGGTTTGTCGAGATTGGTGTGGACGAACTTGACTGGCCTGCACTTTCTTGTTATTTTCCTTGTCTGCCATCTTCTTCTTCTGTTACGTTTGCAATTATCTCCAGTACTTCAATTCGACTGCTGTCATCGCGAATCCTCATGGACCTGCTTCAACCTAACTAACCTGGTTCAGCTTATCAACCAGCTAATTATTAGAATCAGGTGTGCTACATTAGGGTTGGGGTGAAAACTACAGGAGGGTAGCTCTCCAGGAACAGGGTTGGAGTTAAAACCTACAGGAGGGTAGCTCTCCAGGAACAGGGTTGGAGTGAAAACCTACAGGACGGTAGCTCTCCAGGAACAGGGTTGGAGTTAAAACCTACAGGAGGGTAGCTCTCCAGGAACAGGGTTGGAGTTAAAATCTACAGGACGGTAGCTCTCCAGGAACAGGGTTGGAGTTAAAACCTACAGGACGGTAGCTCTCCAGGAACAGGGTTGGAGTTAAAACCTACAGGATGGTAGCTCTCCGGGAACAGGGTTGGAGTTAAAACCTACAGGATGGTAGCTCTCCAGGAACAGGGTTGGAGTTAAAACCTACATGAGGGTAGCTCTCCAGGAACAGGGTTGGAGTTAAAACCTACAGGAGGGTAGCTCTCCAGGAACAGGGTTGGAGTTAAAACCTACAGGAGGGTAGCTCTCCAGGAACAGGGTTGGAGTTAAAACCTACAGGAGGGTAGCTCTCCAGGAACAGGGTTGGAGTGAAAACCTACAGTAGGGTAGCTCTCCAGGAACAGGGTTGGAGTTAAAATCTACAGGAGGGTAGCTCTCCAGGAACAGGGTTGGAGAGCCCTGTTCTACATCATCGATTTTTTTGTTGTTGTTTCCCCACAGACTATTGGAGGCTGGTGGGTGGAACTATACAAGGACAAGCTCATTGTAATGGCTTGAATGACATGGAATGGTAACAAACACATCAGACATATGGAAACAACATGTTTAACTCCGTTCCATTTATTCAATTTCAGCCAATTACAATGAGCCTGTCCTCCTGTAGCTTCTCCCACCAGCCTCCACTGCTACAGACATTGTCAGTGCTGGGATGTATTTTAAAACATTCAACTTTCCACCACTCCCCCAGGGGTAAATTCATGTTAAATTCGTGTAGCTTGGTGTTTGGTGAGCAAATTAAACGTGACATTTTTTTTTATTTCAGACGATTGAATCACCAGAGCCTCAATGTTTGCCGGAGGAATGAAGACATCCAAGGACTAAAATGAACTCTGACTATTCTAATTTGTCTTTCTCTTTAGCCTTTAGTCCCTTTGAAGGATAATACATTGACATCGTTTGGGATTATAGCACGGCATGGTATGACATTTCTATGTTCTCACGGTGGTAGTGACTTCTAGTCTGACTGTCAAAGATACAGCATTTTACCCAGACTCCCGATGTGGCACAGAGACCAATGTGATACACATCAGCAGTTGGCCATTCTTACAGAAGTATAGCATGCAATGCCATCTGGGGTCTTCTTCAATAGCCAAGCGCTGTATCAAGTCTGTATAATTTCTTTGCTATTTTAATCAAATCAAGTTGTCGTCACATGCGCCGAAAACAAATGTAGACTTTACAGTGAAATGCTTACTTACAAGCCGTTAACCAACAGTGCAGTTCAAGAGTTACAGTCTCTGCAGATCTTATTGATGCTGCATGCTTTCTGGCAGCGGTCCAGCTGTTCCTTGACTCCATGGATCAGAACCGGATCCATGTCTCGTGATCACACACTGCACATCCTCTTTGGCACCAGCAGAGAGCCCAGAGCATCCAGACCATCTGGCAGGAATGGTGGACTTTAACCAGAGCAATTAGGGAATCACGCCTACTGCCATCTGCTCTGAATGTATACTCTGTATGATGTGCACATGCGAATATAATGTCAATTCTAGTAGTACGCCTTTTTAGGGGGGGGAGTAAACAATGGAAAAATAACATTTGCACATACAGTACAAATATTTGTTATGCAAAGTCTCCTATGACAGCTAAAACATTTGCTGCTGAGAATCACAGACAGATGTTACATACATTGAAGCAGAGGTTGATGTGGCTGTAATGTTCTGTTAATACACAAACTAAGTTGTCTGTCTACAGTGGAAATGTGTTTACAGAAATGTGACTAACTCAGAACTGTTTCGATTTATTTTGCAGATAAAAAAAAAAAAATATCATCACAAATAACACCCGAGTGCACCACGGGTATGAAGAACTAAACCTTCTGTCTATCATTGGCATCGCAGGAAGTCCAATGTTTGTTGAGCACCATAGTGCTGCTTTGGAGCACAGGTGATGGGTGGCTGAGCACAGCAGCAGCCCTGCTTGGAGGGTCTAGCCTATAGCCTCTCTCAGTGCCAGGATGACTATGCCAGAGAGCACTACAGTTTTCTTTAATCTGAGCTTCCCTGTGGAGTGGAATCAGTCTGACTCCATACCGGAGACACCTGACAAGGAGAAGAACTGGCCTGCTCTGCTCATCTTAATGGTCATCTTCTTCACTGTGGTGGGCAACATCCTGCTCATCCTAGCTGTGTCTCTGGAGAGGAAGCTGCAGAATGCCACCAGCTTCTTCCTGCGCTCCCTGGCTGTGGCAGACATGCTTGTGGGTTTTCTCGTCATGCCGGTCTCACTGATCAACATTCTCTATGGTAGGTAGGTAGGTGGTAGGTTGAGCTCTTTTAGCAAAGCAGTGCTTGTTTGCCCTCTGAATAATGTTTTATTGAAAGCATCTAGGGATACGAGGCTTTACTGTGAAGTGATATTCGAGTGGATGAGGAAGACGGTGAGGAAAAAGATCCTGGTTAACATGTTATGGCATGTCTATCGGAGCAAACAAATCAGCCTTTTATGTCTGTTAATTGGTACAATTGGTCAAGACCCTTAGACGAGGATAAAGGAACAGTTCATGTTTTACCACGACCAAATGAAGATCATCTGAATAGAGAGAAACACATTCTAATGTGAGATTACCCCGTTCCCACACAAAACCCTTATCTCAGTTAGCCCCATTACTTTGAGTGGCATTGAAGAGTTTGTTTATCTTAGATCAAATGGGTTTGTGTGCAAATGTGCAACGGCCAGATTAACTCTTTCCTCCATAAACGTTCATTATTTTCACATCATTAAGGATTAAATACTTTGATCGGTTACATCATTACATGATTTTTCTAGTTACATCATAGCAGTCTATTTGATGATATATGAGACTGAAAAATTACCTTGGATTTGTTTGTATGGTCACAAAGCAGGTGTAAAGATTTGATAATGAAATATCAGTAATTGTTAGTGAACTGTGTCTGTCCATCCCTCAGACTACGTGTGGCCCTTCCCCAGACCCCTCTGTCCCGTCTGGATCTACCTAGACGTGCTGTTCTCCACAGCATCCATCATGCACCTGTGCGCCATCTCACTGGACCGCTATGTGGGCATCTGTAACCCCATCCAACATAGCCGCTCCAACACCCTCTCCAAGGCCAAGGCTAAGATCGCCCTCGTCTGGACCATCTCCATAGGTGAGTTCATGCTGACGTAGTTGTTGTAAATCAGGAGGGGGGAAAACGATTGAACAAGAGATCTAGCTAAATAATTTCCTCCTACTGTGTTGTCTGTGTGTCTGGAGAGATAGTGAGTTACTATGTGACATTCTTTCTGTTTTGCCTTTTTGAAGAAAATACATCAGTGCTTTTATCTACAGTCTGTCAGAAAGCCAAACGGACCCTTTTTCTCTGACCTCTCCTGGGGCTCTCTGACATCTTCACGCTGAGAGATGCTCTAAACAGGGACGACAGGACCATCCATTATGGTCTCATGGCTCAAGGCTTTTTTGGTTTCACAGAAATCGGACAGCCAGTCAACCTGTTAGCTTGTTGACTTCATCTAAAAACCTCAATCCACTTTCTCTGCTCTCATGTGCTTCCTTGAATCAACCTGCTGGTTGTTTAATCATTATGATTCCCTCTTCTAATCTAATAATATAATGTTTTTGAGATAGATGTAGCCATGTTTGTGCATTGGTTTAAATATGACAATAATAAGTGATATTAATTGTCCTGTGATCTCCATGTCCACCTCTCTCTCTTTGACAGTGATCTCCATGTCCACCTCTCTCTCTTTGACAGTGATCTCCATGTCCATCTCTCTATCTTTGACAGTGATCTCCAACCTCTCTTTAAGTGATCTCCATGTCCACCTCTCTCTCTTTGACAGTGATCTCCATGTCTTTGACAGTGATCTCCATGTCTCTTTGACAGTGATCTCCATGTCTCTCTCTTTGACAGTGATCTCCATGTCCATCTCTTTGACAGTGATCTCCATGTCCACTCTCTCTTTGACAGTGATCTCCATGTCCACCTCTCTTTGACAGTGATCTCCATGTTTGACAGTGATCTCCATGTCTCTCTCTTTGACAGTGATCTCCATGTCCACCTCTCTCTTTGACAGTGATCTCCATGTCCACCTCTCTCTCTTTGACAGTGATCTCCATGTCCACCTCTCTCTCTTTGACAGTGATCTCCATGTCCACCTCTCTCTCTTTGACAGTGATCTCCATGTCCATCTCTCTCTCTTTGACAGTGATCTCCATGTCCATCTCTCTCTCTTTGACAGTGATCTCCATGTCCATCCCTTTGACAGTGATCTCCATTCACAGTGATCTCAACACCCATCCCTGTGATTGGCCTGTATGACGAGGGGAAGGTGTTTGTCAACGGGACCTGTGTACTGAACGAGCACAGCTTCGTCCTGATTGGCTCCTTTGTAGCCTTCTTTGTCCCTCTGGTTATCATGGTGGTCAGCTACTGTTTGACTGTGCGTGTTCTGCAGCACCAAGCTTCTGACTTCCTGCATGGAGGCCAGGCTTCAATCAACCAGCCGGCCCTACTCAGGATCACCCCAAGGTCCCCTGCAGGGGACAGTTTCCGTCTCCTCAAACAGGACCCTGCCCCTGAGGCCTTGCCAGCTGTTGGTTCCTCCGACGTTTCCGTCTCTCAAGCCTCCCTTCAACCCATCTCTCCAACAGCGAGACAGGAGTCAGGGGGAGCTGGCATGGCTCAATCAATCAAAAATGAGAGGAGAGCCTCCATGGTCCTGGGTGTGGTGTTTTTCCTCTTCCTGATTATGTGGTGTCCATTCTTCATCACCAATGTGCTGAGCGTGTTGTGTGAGGACTCGATAATAAGCCTGTGCAATAAGCCCGTGTTGGCAGTGCTCCTAAAGGTCTTTGTTTGGGTGGGATATGTCTCCTCTGGTGTCAACCCACTGGTCTACACTCTATTCAACAGGACCTACAGACAGGCCTTCCACCGCTACCTACAGTGTATCTACCACAGCCCGCCAGCCAAGAGCACCAAGAATATTTCTGTTAATACCGTCACGCCTATTCTATGCAGTAAAGATGCCAACGACTGTAGCTGTAACAGCCACAATGGGTATAAAGGGGAAATGAAAGGAAGAATGGGGTTGGATAGAGAGGGTACAGGGTCTGGGATGCTTGAGAAGTTGGCCAGTGTCTATCCCACCACCGCTGAGGAAGTCAGCTGTGTCTGAACTGGCTGGCTGGCCTACTGTCTTTCCCCTCCAGGCTCTCTACATACAAAACATTGTTGTGACACAGCTGTTGCTTCATGTCACTGCCTGGATTCTCCAGCTCATCTTCCTGTTCAAAAACAGGAGGTGTACTGGATTCTCAATCTCCACTTCCTGTTCAAACACAGGAGATGTACTGGATTCTCCAGCTCCACTTCCTGTTCAAACACAGGAGATGTACTGGATTCTCCAGCTCCACTTCCTGTTCAAACACAGGAGATGTACTCAATGTCTCCCTGTTGCTGGACCTGTAAACATGACTCAATGAGATATGAAATAGTGTTAAGTCTGCACAATTGATACTGTATGTGTCAGACATTAATTACAGCTAGTGAGTAATATGTGTGTAGTCAGTGTGGTTATTGTAATGAAATGTCCATGAACTGCACTACTAGTAAATCAAAAGGTGTTTGCATCTCTCACAACAGGGCTTTGAGGGTCATTTACAGGAAAACCACTTGCTGTATCTCTCTGTAATCCTGGAGCCACAGTGCCACCTAATGGAAATATACTGTACAATACATAAAAATGTAATTTCTTACTAGAAGTTTTTTTCTGTCTGTATGATAGTCAAAGATAATAGTCAAGTCAAAGATAATAGTATTGCACTTGAATGGGAAACAGATGTCTTCATGGACAAGGAGATGTTTCACTCCCCATTTACCTCAAGACTGGTTCATATTTCTGACAGAGTGAGGCCAGGAACCACACCCTATGAGTATTGTTTTCTTCGTAAATCATATCACAGTCAACTTTTACTAGTTTATTTGTTATATATGTTTCCCCCTCTGAAATATTGTATTAAAATATACAAATTAGGTGATATCTCATTAAATATGCACATATTTGCCTATTATGCAAAGTGAGTTTGGGAAACCCTAGTCTAAGGATAACCACTGAACATTTAGTGAATGCAGATGCTTCTGAGGCTGAGAACAATTTGTTGGTGTGTGGATAGAGTCTGACTTTCGGGAAATGGCAGTTAAAGACAAACCCTATGAATTTAGTCAACCCAACGTCATACACCCATTTAGACCCAATCATCATATCTTCAAGGTAAGTTACTTTTTGAATTTATGGATGTAAGTCCATTTAAGGGGTTACTATTCATTTCATTTTGATGGTGGTAGTAGTATGATAATTAACACAATTAATAAATATGCATTTTCATCTAATTCTTTTACTTTTTAATTTATTGGACCAAAATATCCAAAAAATCTCGAAATTGATAAGTAAATGCAAAATGTAATTTTGGCCGGTGGTGCTTAATATGATATGATCTGTGTTTTTTTCTTCAGTTCTAACGTATGGGGTTTCTATTTTCGGCTGGCGTTAAAGGCGGCGCTAGTGTCAAACGCATGGAGTTTGCAATTTCGTCATGTGAAAACTTGTACACTGGCATTTTCCAGCCCTAACGCCAGGTTTGGCAATTTACCTGTCTAACATCACCATATTTGAGCCGTGTCCTTAAAAACATGATCTTTAAGTGCTAATTTCCGACAGCGCTTGGTAGGGATATTTAAGACCAACCAAAATTTTAGCAGTAAAACAGTTGGTTATGGCATGAATTTTGACAGCAGAAACGCAAGCCTTTCCAGCCGTGACGCACCCTGCCCATTATGTGCATTGAACAAGGTGTGAGTTGGTGCCTATATACTTTCTATTTAGAAACATAAAACAATAATGTTTTTTCCCCATTTCGTTTTATTTGATTGAAAACCAAGCATAGCCTTCCCTCCTCTCAATGTCTGTTTTATAATTGTCCTGCCCAATGTAATCAAGGGTCAAGACCGTTGATAATGTGTTTGGCTCGTGAGGCTGTTTGGAAATAAATCTTAATCACCAAAGCTTTATTAAAATATCAAGTCTGAGAGGAGTAAAACACAGAGCTGACATTCCCTTTTTTACCTACAGTGCATTCGGAAACTATTCACACCCATTCAGTTTTTCCACATTTTGTTACGTTACCGCGGTATTCTAAAATGTACTTTGGACACTAAAGAGGCCTTTCTACTGACTCTGAAAAACACCAAAAGAAATTACCCCCCTAATCAATCTACAGACAATAACTCATAACGGCAAAGCAAAAACTGTTGTTTTTTTCTAGACATTTTTGCAACAAAAAAAACTACTTAAATATCACATTTACATAAGTATTTCAGACCCTTTACTCAGTACTTTTTTGTAGCACTTTCGGCAGCGGCGATTACAGCATCGAGTCTCCCCCCACACCCCTTCTGCTCAGAACAACCTCAATTCGTCTCGGGGCATGGATTCTACAAGGTGTCAAATGCTTTGAACAGGGATGCTGGCCCATGTTGACTCCAATGCCTCCCACAGTTGTGTGAAGTTGGCTGGATGTCCTTTGGGTGTTGGAACCATTCTTGATACACAAAGGAAACTGTTTATCGTGAAAAACCCAGCTGTGTTGTAATTCTTGACACAAACCGGTGTGCCTGGCACTTACTACCACCTACTACCATACCCTGTTCACACTCACTTAAATCTTTTGTCTTGCCCATTCACCCTTTGAATGGCACACATACACAATCCATTGTCTCAAGGCTTAAACATCTTTCTTTAACCTGTCTCCTCCCCTTCATCTACATGGATTTAAGTGGATTTAACAAGTGACATCAATAAGGGATCATAGCCGTCACCTGGTCGGTCTAGGTCATGGAAAGAACATGTGTTCTTAATGTTTTGTACACCCAGTGTATATTTGTACTAAACTCAGTGTATATTTGTACTAAACTAAAGACCCTGTCTTTCAAAGATAATTCATAAAAATCCAAATAACTTCACAAATCTTCATTGCAAAGGTTTTAAACAACGATTCCCATGCTTGTTCAATGAACCATCAACAATTAAGGAACATGCACCTGTGGAACAGTCATTAAGACACTAACAGCTATCAGACGGTAGGCAATTAAGGTCACAGTTATGAAAAATTTGGACACTAAAGAGGCCTTTCTACTGACTCTGAAAAACACCAAAAGAAAGATGCCCAGGGTCCCTGTTCATCTGTGTGTACGTGCCTTAGGCATGTTGCAAGGAGGCATGAGGACTGCAGATATGGCCAGGGCAATAAATTGCAATGTCCGTACTGTGAGACGCCTAAGACAGCGCTACAGGGAGACAGGATGGACAGCTGATTGTCCTCGTAGTGGCAGACCTCGTGTAACAACACCTGCACAGGATCGGTACATCTGAACATCACACCTGCAGGACAGGTACAGGATGGCAACAACAACTTCTCGAGTTACACCAGGAACGCACAATCCCTCCATCAGTGCTCAGACTGTCCACAAGAGGCTGAGAGAGGCTGGACTGAGGGGTGGTAGGCCTGTTGTAAGGCAGGTCCTCACCAGACATCACCGGAAACAATGTCGCCTATGGGCACAAACCACCGCCGCTGGACCAGACAGGACTGGCAAAGTGCTCTTCACTGACGAGTTGCGGTTTTGTCTCACCAGGGGTGATGGTTGGATTTGCGTTTATCGTCGGAGGAATGAGCGTTACATGGAGGCCTCTATTTTGGAGTGGGATCGATTTGGAGGTGGAGAGTCCTATATGGTCTGGGGCAGTGTGTCACAGCATCATCGGACTGAGCTTGTTGTCATTGCAGGCAATCTCAAAGCTGTGCGTTACAGGGAAGACATCCTCCCCCCTCATGTGGTACCCTTCCTGCAGGCTCATCCTGACATGACAATGCCACCAGCCATACTGCTCGTTCTGGCCGTGATTTCCTGCAAGACAGGAATGTCAGTGTTCTGCCATGACCAGCGAAGAGCCCGGATCTCAATCCCATTGAACACATCTGGGACCTGTTGGATCGGAGGGTGAGGGCTAGGGCCATTCCCCTCAGAAATGTCCAGGAACTTGCAGGTGCCTTGGTGGAAGAGTGGGGTAACATCTCACAGCAAGAACTGGCAAATCTGGTGCAGTCCATGAGGAGGAAATGCACTGCAGTACTTAATGCAGTTGGTGGCCACACCAGATACTGACTGTTACTTTTGATTTTGACCCCCCCCTTTGTTCAGGGACACATTATTCCATTTCTGTTTGTCACATGTCTGTGGAACTTGTTCAGTTTGTCTCAGTTGTTGAATCTTGTTATGTTCATACAAATATTTACACATGTTAAATTTGCTGAAAATAAACGCAGTTGACAGTGAGAGGACATTTCTTTTTTGCTGAGTTTGTGACTTTTCACCCTTTGAATTGTCATTAGTGTATGAGATGTAGAGTGAGTGCTAGAGAAATACTCTGGATGTGCATCCAAGCTTCTAGATCACTCTTCACCAAGCTAGGAATGAGGAGACTTCTTTCCACTTTAAAAGGCTTGAATCGTGTGCCTCCTACACACACGCGCTCGCACACGGACACGCACAGAGTTCTCCCCCCCAACAATGAGAGCCCCTTGTATTCCGTTCCCCTTTCCCACAGATTCCACAGCATAGCACTCCATGCACAGTACTGCCCCTCACCCTGATGCATGGAAACATGCGATTATCACATAGACTGGTCTATGCATATTGTATAAAGCCACATTGTCACAGCTCGGTCATCCTATTCATGCTTCTATTTTTTGGGGATGTAATTTTTGTGTCCTAAATTGTTAGTTTTTCGGTTCTGGGCATCTTTGAAACACTGGGTGGTGGTCCGTGTAAGCCCATACACGCATGCGCAGTGGTTTCGTTGCCGCAGAGTGTTTGTCGAGGAAAGCCGACGCTGCCAAGGAAACACACATGCAGGCATAGGGAATCCAGATTTCAGCATCGTTCTCCATTCCCTTGACGTCGACAATGCATCGATAATGATGGTAGCGCGCAGCAATGCCTTCGATCTATTCCATGCGTGATGTCTTAATAGCTGCCAAATAATACAGCCAAAGAGTGGAGGTAAAACAAGGTTAAGAAAAACAACCAGTGGTAAGTAGATTTTATGTACCATTTTACAATTTTTTGATCACTAGAATAGACTACATTATTATATATTGCACAATAAGTATTTCAAATTCTATTTAAAAAAAATGTGTGTGGAAACATACTAATCCAGAATAGAGGGGGTGGGGGTGACTGCGGTTCTATTTATGATCATCTTACAATAGAAGACATTATATCAGGGGGAACATAAAACATATTTTCGTGTGACATATATGGTGCCTCCGTAGTGTCATAGGTTGACGCTCTCATCACTCCAAATGCAATCAACCCACCCTATCCTATTCATCCTGGTCAATTCTAACCAATCAATATATTGCTTTTCCTCTTCACGTTCACGTTTATTAGATTTCCAGCTGTTCTTGAACACTGGTTATCTGCTGCT
This sequence comes from Oncorhynchus masou masou, assembly GCF_036934945.1. Taxonomy (NCBI): domain Eukaryota; kingdom Metazoa; phylum Chordata; class Actinopteri; order Salmoniformes; family Salmonidae; genus Oncorhynchus; species Oncorhynchus masou. The sequence continues at coordinate 13,587,854 of NC_088219.1, read as the reverse complement.
GTAGCCCAATGGTTGTAGTGGCGAGCACCTGTTCCCCTTTCTTTACAAATCACATGCACGTGCAGAAGCAGCAATGGTCGAATGTATGATGACGTAATCATCAGTCCAACTGAATGAACTCACTAATGTCATTATTTTTCTTCTAATCAGTCATGTCCAATCAAAGATGACTACTAATTAAGCCATGGATATTTTTGGAAAAGCAATCTGTGCCTGCATGATGCAGCAGATTTAGAGCCACATGTCTGCACATCGATCTATTACTAAGCTGTTACGAATAAATTAGGCCTACTAAACTAGGCTATTGTGTAACATTTCAATACTACAGTAATTACAGTGCTATTACACAGATATTAACTAAGTGTTACCTAATGCACATGTTTGTAAAGCATACCATATATCCTACGAGATGAGACCTCCAGGTGCATGCTCACCTTTTACCAAGACAACAGCATTAACATCAGTATCACTAGTCTTCAAATCAAATCAAACTTTGTCCCATGCACAGAATACAACAGACCTCTGAGATGCTTACTTACAAGCCCTTAACCAACCATGCAAATCAAGAAAGATTTAAGAAAATATTTACCAAATAAACTAAAGTAAAAAATATTGAAAGTAACACAATAAAATAACGAGGTTATATACAGGGGGTACCAGTACTGAGTGAATGTGCAGGGGTGCAGGTTAGTAGTGAGGCTATATACAGGGGGTACCAGTACCTAGTCAGTGTGGAGGCTATATACAGGGGGTACCAGTACCTAGTCAGTGTGCAGGGGTACAGGTTAGTAGTGAGTCTATATACAGGGGGTACCAATACCGAGTGAATGTGCAGGGGTACAGGTTAGTAGTGAGGCTATATACAGGGGGTACCAGTACCTAGTCAGTGTGCAGGGATACAGGTTAGTAGTGAGGCTATATACAAGGGGTACCAGTACCGAGTGAATGTGCAGGGATACAGGTTAGTAGTGAGGCTATATACAGGGGGTACCAGTACCTAGTCAGTGTGCAGGGATACAGGTTAGTAGTGAGGCTATATACAGGGGTACCAGTACCTAGTCAGTGTGCAGGGGTACAGGTTAGTCAAGGTAATTTGTACATGTAGGTACGGGTAAAGTGACTATGCATAGATAAACAGTGAGTAGCAGTAGTGTAAAAATAAATTGGGGGGGGGCAATGTAAATATCCAGGTGGCCATTTGTTTAATTGTTTAGCAGTCTTGAATGTCACCCTGATATTTATGCATATTTCAACCATTTCTTAAAAGAGGCACCTTTCTGCCGGAACAGCTTGTAGGAAAGAAATAGGAGTTGGTCCTCTGAGCTGATATGGAACACAATTAGGTTAGCCTTGGTGGAGTATGACTTGGCATGGTTGATTTGTCAGCCGAATGGTACCTTGACAATCTTGATTGATCTAGGTGTTATGAAGAGTAGACCATAAAATGTAGTCTTAATTGCTAAGGAGAAAGTTTGCAAACTGTTACATGTAAAGGAACAGAGGATATCATGTTTCAGGTAAGACCCAGATGCAGACAACGTCGAATTCACATTTCATTAATCCAACAGGGGCAGGCAAAAGACAGGTCAAGGCAGGCAGGGGTCAGTAATCCAGATAGGTGGGGCAAAGGTACAGGACGACAGGCAGGCTCAGGGCAGGCAGAAAAGGTCCAAACCTGGGAATACAGGTACAATCGAGAGACCGGAACAGACGGAAAACTAGAAAACAGGTACAATCGAGAGACCGGAACAGAAGGAAAACTAGAAAACAGGTACAATCGAGAGACCGGAACAGAAGGAAAACTAGAAAACAGGTACAATCGAGAGACCGGCAGAGAAGGAAAACTGCTGGTAGGCTTGACGAAACAAAATGAACTGACAACACAGGTATAAATACACAGTGGATAATGGGGGTGATGGGTGACACCTGGAGAGGGGTGGAGACAATCACAAAGACAGGTGAAACAGATCAGGGTGTGACAGTGGAAGGTTATGGAGTCATGACTTCAGCAGTCTTAATACAGGTTTTTCAGGTGTCCTTTTATAGGAGCAGAAGGAACCTTTATTGTGGGGCGCTGTCATTCTATAATTTACTCCTAACTGTGCTGATCTTTGCATACTGCTCATTGCTCTTACCTTGTTTTAATATATTCACTTCATGGTGGCTCTGATTGAACTGCTAGGTCTGTGATGCAAGGAATGCAGTAGATCATTGATTTCTACTATCTTGTTCTGAACATACTGTAGATTATGTCAAAGGGAACCTGGAGTCAGTGTCATGCTAACAGCACGGTGGAAGCGTTGCTATGGTTTCCACTCATTAATCAGTTATGTTCCGGTGTTTGTTAAGTCCAGGCTGTGGAGGCATGCTATACACAGGCTCCAGTAGAGGAGATAAGAATTAGAGATGAGAGAGAACTCACCCAACTTGACTTTTTAGAATCACTGGTAGCATTTAGCTAGATGCTAAGAACCTCTGTTAGTTTGAATAGCAAGAAACTCCAACAACAAAGAGACAGTGTAATCAATGGAGAGAATGGCAAAATATGTGGTAGAGACTGTATTGGTTAGACGATGCCAGCAACAGGAGCCAATAGATTCTGGAGAGGAGGGCAGTGTTTGGGGTGAAAGTAATCATTCATGAAGAACTATCAAAGGAGAACAAAGTTTACTCATTCATATTTGAACAATAAGCTGTAGTGTGTCAGGACATAAATAAGCATAATATTTAAGAGGTGAGGTCTCAGTGATCTCAGCACTAGGAGTCATGTATAAGTGATTACCGGGATCGTTCACCAAGATAGATAGTACATGTATCTTTCTTCTTAAGGATACAGAACGATAACTATCGCTGCAGAGACTGTAAGCTTTGGATTTGTTTACTCAGCTGCCACTTAGCATGCTCATTGTTGAGGTCAAAATAGTGAGTGGCAGGATTCCTGTTAGCTTGCTCTAAGTGGAAGGCCTAATTACAAAGTAGGCTTCAAATCAAGTTAATCCTCTCACAAGTTGCAGCTGTGAGTGTCTGATATTAGTTTTCTCCGTAATAGTGAAGTATGAAATGTTTTTTGATCCCGTCTGAACCCTTCTGAGGCTGAAAGCTTTCACCACTCAAGAATGCATTCTCAAAAATAAACTGCACTCGACTATTCAGCTGCTCATGATTTTGAACTCAAGGTTCGCACAGTGTGGCGTAGAGCAGAGAGGGGTTGCAACCTAGAAGCTGCAGAGCAGACATGTTACAAGGCCAGCTCCCATCCTCCAGAGTATCATGGGCCTTCCTCAGTGTGAGGATGTACAGTCACGTGCACTGCCCCAGCTTCCCATCTAGAGGTTCCCCTTGAGGTTGTTTACACATGTCTAGGTATTTCGCTGTGCCAATTCATTGGAATTCTGACAGCTGCAAAAAGGACTCTGTAGAATTGGAACATCTTGTCCCATTTCTTTTAAATAAGATACATTTACTTAAAACCTGACATTTATTTATTACTTTTCTTTTATAAACAATACAAACATACACATACAAACGACAACATCCATGCAAACATCAACAACATCACACCTGCCAAGACCCACTTGCACACACCTCCATCTCCAGCTCCCTCATCACTCTCTGCTACATGGCCTGAAACTTCACCATTTTGTTTCTCTCCGTAGCTCACACAATTTCAATATTTCAATAATAAATCAAATAGATTTTTCCATTGTGTTAATGATGAGGGATTAATTCAATTAATTTCCATGTTTTTAGTATACATGTTTTCAAGATGAGTGATGAGAAGAGAATCGTCCAGTCCATTGGGTATCTCACCACACCCCCATATGACATGTCTTGAAATATGCAGACAGACGGATTAAATGTATGTTTACATTGTAATACTTCTGACAGACAACTTTCTAGCTCCGCCCACAACATCCGAACTTTATAGCATTCCCAGAAAGCATGGATTATAGAGTCATTATGTATTTTAGCCATGACTGCTGTCAAATTTGAGAATGTTTTCTCTTGTATAATAAAGGCTATACATACATTTATACTGGATTAAGAGTACATTTTTGTTAAATGTAATTTCGTTAGTTATGCTCCAACTTTCCCTCCATCTTGTGCTAACATCAGTTCTTTTTAAGTCATTATTCCGATAGTTAGTTTTTTTCTAAGAGATTGTCAGATCGATAGGCTCTCAGCAAGGTTTTGTATATCTTCCCAGTCATAGGATCATCATCTTTTAACTAAAATAATATTCCCTGAAAGTTGCCAAAATTCCATGATCTGTAACTTTTAAGTTGCATGTATTTGAATTTATTTACATTGGTCAGTCCAAAATGACTTTTTAATTCTGTCATGGAAATACATTTATTTACTGTTACCAAGTCATTTACTGTTTCTATGCATTTAGTTTTCCAAAGCCTGACATTTCAAGATGATATGCTGATGTAGGAAAAGTAATAATGTTCTTTGTCTTCCAATGATATTGAACAGAATAGCCTTATTTCTATACAGTGTATATACTGTATATATTTAGATTACAGTAGTACTATCTCACAATCAAGCTTTGTAAGATTACTGTATGTTAGTCTTTTTTAGAGCCCGACCGAAATGTTTTTTTGGGGGACAAAACTTAACGATACCGATATATTGGTAACTTAAAGCTCTCTAGGGTATGTGGGACGGTAGCGTCCCACCTGGCCAACATCCGGTGAATTTGCAGAGCGACAAAATTCAAAAATACTAAATTCAAATATTTAACATTCTTGAAAATATATGTGTTATATATCAAAATAAATCTGAACTTCTTGTTAATCCAGCCGCTGTGTCAGATTTCAAAAAGGCTTTACGGCGAAAGCAAACCATGCGATTATCTGAGGACAGCACCCCGCATACAAAACCATGAAAAAGATATTTCAACCAAGCAGGTGCGACACAAAAGTCAGAAATAGCGATATAATTAATGCCTGACCTTTGAAGATCTTCTTCTTTTGGCACTCCAAAATGTCCCAGAAACATCACAAATGGTCCTTTTGTTCGATGATGTCCTTCTTTATGTCCCAAAAATGTCCATTTATTTGGCATGTTTGATTCAGAAATACACTGGTTTCAACTCACCCAACATGCCTACAAAGTATCTACTAAGTTACCTGTAAACTTGGTCCAAACATTTCAAACAATGTTCCTAATCCAACCTCAGGTACCCTAAAACGTAAATAATCGATAAAATTTAAGATGGAATAAACTGTTTCTAATACTGGATAAAAACAACGTGGAGCGAGCTCCTGTTCACGCGCACCAAAACAGTAGAGTCCACCTGGAGTGACACCTACAATGAATAGGGCTACTTCTTAATTTCTCAAAAGAAAAGCATCGAACAATTTCTAAAGACTGTTGACATCTAGTGGAAGCCATAGGAACTGCAACCAGGTTCCTAATAATAAGGGTATCCCATAGAAAACCATTGGAAAATCCTATGACCTCAATTATTTTTTTTCCCTGGATGTTTTGTCCTCGGGGTTTCGCCTGCCAAATCAGTTCTGTTATACTCACAGACATTATTTTAACAGTTTTATGCATATCCTAGCTTCTGGGCCTGAGTAACAGGCAGTTTACGTTGGGCGCGCTTTTCATCCGATGTCAAAATACTGCCCCTTACCCCAGAGAGGTTAACGATACCGATATATCTCCCGATATACTGTGTTACAGCGGGGAAATTGAAAAGTGTACTTTTTCCACACTGAATTCTCATAAATTGCCATCCGAAAGAACAATTGTCCAATAACTATGCTTTAAATGTTGATTTTAAACATTGTGATAATAATGACATGAAAATGGCCACGTGTTCAGATAAGCATGAGATACCCTTTATTCATCCTATTTATTGAATTTAGGTTATCGGTTGAATTATGGGACGAAACCGATATACAGTTCACTCAAAATAAAATAAAATACCTGACGTGCATAAGAATTCAGACACTTTGCTATGAGACTCGAAATTGAGCTCAGGTGCATCCTTGATCCAACTTGATTGGAATCCATCTGTGGTAAATTCAATTGATTGGACATGATTTGGAAAGGCACACACCTCTCTATATAAGGTCCCACAGTTGACAGTGCATGTCAGAGCAAAAACCAAGCCATGAGGTCAAAGGAATTGTCTGTAGAGCGCCGAGACAGGGTTGTGCCGAGGCACAGATCTGGGGAAGAGTACCAAAGCATTTCTGCAGCATTGAAGGTCCCCAAGAACACAGTGGCCTCCATCATTCTTAAATGGAAGAAGTTTGGAATGATCAAGACTCTTCCTATAGCTGGCCGCCCGGCCAAACTGAGCAATCGGGGGAGAAGGGCCTTGGTCAGGGAAGTGACCAAGAACCCGATGGTCACTCTGAGAGAGCTCCAGAGTTCCTCAGTGGAGATGGGAGAACCTTCCGGAAGGACAACCATCTCTGCAGCACTCCACCAATCAGGCCTCTATGGTGGGCTGGCCAGACGGAAGCCAATACTCAGTAAAAGGCACATGACAGCATGCTTGGAGTTTGCCAAAAGGCCATCTGAATGGCTCTCGGGCCATGAGAAAGAAGATTCTCTGGTCGGATGGAACCAAGATTGAACTCTTTGGCCTGAGTATCAAGCGTCACGTCTGGAGAAATCCTGGCACCATCACTATTGTGAAGCATAGTGGTGGCAACATCATGCTGTGGGGATGTTTTTCAGCTGCAGCGATTGGGAGACTAGTCAGGACGAGAGAATGATGAACTGAGCAAAGTACAGAGAGATCCTTGATGTAACCTGCTCCAATGTGCTCAGGACTCCAGATTGGGGTGAAGGTTCATCAACCAACAGGACAGCAACCCTAAGCACACAGCCAAGACAACACGGGAGTGGTTTCGGGACAAGTCTCTGAATTTCATTGAGTGGTCCAGTAAAAGCCTGGATTGAATCCGATTGAACAACTCTTGAGAGACCTGAAAATAGCTGTACAGCAACACTCCCCATCCAACCTGACAGAGCTTGAAAGGTAATGCAGAGAAGAATGGGAGAAACTCCCCAAATACAGGTGTGCCAAGCTTGTAGCATCATAGGTGCTTCAAACGGGGCTTCAACAAAGTACTGTGTTAAGGGTCTGAATACTTATGTAATTGTAAAATTAAAGTTTTTGTATTTTTAATACATTTGCAAACATTTCTAAAAAACTGGTTTTGCTGGTCATTTATGGGGCATTGTATGTAGATTGATGAGGGGGAAACTATTTAATCTATTTTAGTATAAGGCTGTAACGTATCAAAATGTGGAAAAAGTAAAGGGGTCTGAAAACATTCCCAATGCACCGTAGGGGTAAAAGGCCAATATCGGCCGACAGTAATAATCATTTATTACATTTCTATAGCGCTTTTCATAATCCCCAAGCGCTTCAAAAGAAAACAAACAACCAATACATCATCATGAGTAGCCTAGCTATAGTTAGCTAGCGCTTTTCATAATCCCCAAGCGCTTCAAAAGAAAACAAACAACCAATACATCATCATGAGTAGCCTAGCTGTAGTTAGCTTGGTCAACCAATACATCATCATGAGTAGCCTAGCTATAGTTAGCTTGGTCAACCAATACATCATCATGAGTAGCCTAGCTATAGTTAGCTAGGTCAACCAATACATCATCATGAGTAGCCTAGCTATAGTTAGCTAGGTCAACCAATACATCATCATGAGTAGCCTAGCTATAGTTAGCTTGGTCAACCAATACATCATCATGAGTAGCCTAGCTATAGTTAGCTTGGTCAACCAATACATCATCATGAGTAGCCTAGCTATAGTTAGCTTGGTCAACCAATACATCATCATGAGTAGCCTAGCTGTAGTTAGCTAGGTCAACCAATACATCATCATGAGTAGCCTAGCTATAGTTAGCTTGGTCAACCAATACATCATCATGAGTAGCCTAGCTATAGTTAGCTTGGTCAACCAATACATCATCATGAGTAGCCTAGCTATAGTTAGCTTGGTCAACCAATACATCATCATGAGTAGCCTAGCTATAGTTAGCTTGGTCAACCAATACATCATCATGAGTAGCCTAGCTATAGTTAGCTTGGTCAACCAATACATCATCATGAGTAGCCTAGCTATAGTTAGCTTGGTCAACCAATACATCATCATGAGTAGCCTAGCTATAGTTAGCTTGGTCAACCAATACATCATCATGAGTAGCCTAGCTATAGTTAGCTTGGTCAACCAATACATCATCATGAGTAGCCTAGCTATAGTTAGCTTGGTCAACCAATACATCATCATGAGTAGCCTAGCTGTAGTTAGCTAGGTCAACCAATACATCATCATGAGTAGCCTAGCTATAGTTAGCTTGGTCAACCAATACATCATCATGAGTAGCCTAGCTATAGTTAGCTTGGTCAACCAATACATCATCATGAGTAGCCTAGCTATAGTTAGCTTGGTCAACCAATACATCATCATGAGTAGCCTACCTATAGTTAGCTTGGTCACCCAATACATCATCATGAGTAGCCTAGCTATAGTTAGCTTGGTCAACCAATACATCATCATGAGTAGCCTAGCTATAGTTAGCTTGGTCAACCAATACATCATCATGAGTAGCCTAGCTATAGTTAGCTTGGTCAACCAATACATCATCATGAGTAGCCTAGCTATAGTTAGCTTGGTCAACCAATACATCATCATGAGTAGCCTAGCTATAGTTAGCTTGGTCAACCAATACATCATCATGAGTAGCCTAGCTATAGTTAGCTTGGTCAACCAATACATCATCATGAGTAGCCTAGCTATAGTTAGCTTGGTCAACCAATACATCATCATGAGTAGCCTAGCTATAGTTAGCTTGGTCAACCAATACATCATCATGAGTAGCCTACCTATAGTTAGCTTGGTCACCCAATACATCATCATGAGTAGCCTAGCTATAGTTAGCTTGGTCAACCAATACATCATCATGAGTAGCCTAGCTATAGTTAGCTTGGTCAACCAATACATCATCATGAGTAGCCTAGCTATAGTTAGCTTGGTCAACCAATACATCATCATGAGTAGCCTAGCTATAGTTAGCTAGGTCAACCAATACATCATCATGAGTAGCCTAGCTATAGTTAGCTTGGTCAACCAATACATCATCATGAGTAGCCTAGCTATAGTTAGCTTGGTCAACCAATACATCATCATGAGTAGCCTAGCTATAGTTAGCTTGGTCACCCAATACATCATCATGAGTAGCCTAGCTATAGTTAGCTTGGTCAACCAATACATCATCATGAGTAGCCTAGCTATAGTTAGCTTAGTCAACCAATACATCATCATGAGTAGCCTAGCTATAGTTAGCTTGGTCAACTAATACATCATCATGAGTAGCCTAGCTATAGTTAGCTAGGTCAACCAATAGAAGCCAAGTCTTTGAGTTCATGCATCCTCCAAAGTTGGAGAGGAAGAGTTCAGAGGAAGGTTGGTCAGGGAGATGGTTGATGAAGAGTCTGGTGACGATCACGTAGAGTGGCTATTCCCAACCTGGGGCACGTGGGCACGCGCAATGCCATCGGGGGCACGCCAAATAAAAATGTGAGTCACATTTTCAAACAGTCCATTTAGGTGTTTTTTTTTTCATTTAGGTGTTATTATTTGCACCCTTGTCCTATAAGAGCTCTTTGTCACTTCCCACGAGCTGGGTTGTGACAAAAACTCACACTCATTCTTATGTATAATAAATGTATTGTGTAGTGTGTGTGTGGCAGGCTTACAGTGAATGCAAAAACAACATTTGAGAGTGCGCTGACCCTGGTGCTAGAGGGGCTACACAGCTGAAAGTTGGATGTTTGAACTGGTACCAGACTATAAAAAGGTTGGGAACCACTGATGTAGAGGGCTGGATGATGTCTCCTCTATTGTATCTCCACTATAGGGACATGCTGAGCAGTAGGCAGTGCGTCGTACTGTAAAATAATGCCAGGCGGTTGTGTTAAGACATGCCAGCCTGCCCTAGGGCTGTGTGGGGAGTCCTGTTAATGTAGATGGTCACTACCCATTAGCCTGATGGGTTGAGCACAGAGTTCCTACCCACAGACACACACACTGTCACAGTCATCCACCCATGGTGCAATAGGCCATGATACTGTCCTCACATTTCATTGGTTTTCTAGTCTGTACCACCCGACCGTTCAATCCTCATGTCCAGGCGTCCTCTGTTTGTCTTTTCCTTACTTTACAACGCTACTATTATAATCCATAATAATGTAGTTTTTCCTTTTATCAATGCATTTGAACCTCACCCCTCTTGTCTTGGACAGTACCCTAGTAGGTCTTTGTCCTCCATGCCTTTAATTAAGAGCCCTTATGATTGCACCCTTGCATGTATCAGAAATCATCCACAGTTTTATCAAATGTCCGGGTGGCTGGTCTTCGACTATCCTGCAGGTGAAGAATCCGGATGTGGAGGTATTGGGCTGGCGTGGTTACACGTGGTCTGTGATTGTGGGTCCAGTTGGACATACTGCCAAATTCCCTAAAATGACATAGGAGGCGGCTTATGATAGAGAAATCTGGTGGACATTCCTGCAGTCAGCATGCCAATTGCACGCTCTCTCAAAACTTGAGACATCTGTGGCGTTGTGACAAAACTGCACATTTTAGAGTGGCCTTTTATTGTCCCCATCACAAGGTGCACCTGCGTAATGATCAGGCTGCTTAATCAGCTTGTTGATATGCCACACCTGTCAGGTGGATGGATTATCTTGGTAAGGGAGAAATGCTCACTATCAAGGATGTAAACAAATTTGTGCTCAAAATTGGAGAGAAATATAAGCTTTTGTGCATATGGAAAATTTCTGCAATCTTTTATTTCAGCTCATGAAACATGGGACCAAAACTTTACATGTGGCGTTTATATTTTGGTTCATTATAGATGGCTCCACTGAAGACTAAATATATTGTTTTATAGCTGTCATGAATGTGCTAATTGGAGTGTTTTTTAACCCATCCTCCCTGGCTCTGTGTAGGTGAGTGTGTGACTGTGTGTAGGGGGCAGCCGCCATGCCGCTGGTTAAAAGATGCATCGAGCCCAGGCACCTGTGCCGTGGAGCCGTGCCGGACGGGGTCACCAGCGAGCTGGAGTGTGTCACAAACAGCACCCTGGCAGCCATCATCAAACAGTTGGGGGGCCTGAGTAAGTCTACACACCTGACTGACTGACTGAGTGACTGGCTGACTAACTGACTGACTGATAGACTGCTGACTGACTGAGTGGCTGACTGAGTGACTGCTGACTGACTCACTCACTGCCCTTCTCTGTCCCTGACCCATGTCTATGCATGGTGTGTGTGTTTTGTGAATGCAGGTCGACATGCAGAGGACATTTTTAGAGAGCTGTTCAATGAGGCCAACAGCTTCTACATGAGAATGAACAGCCTCCAAGAGAGAGTGGACCTGCTGGCGGTCAAAGTCACCCAGCTGGACTCCACTGTGGAGGAGGGTAGGTGGAGGCAATGTTGGGGGGGGGGGTCACACCTGTGGGATAAGAAGGGTAAAATTATCTGCTGAGCATCATACAATACATGCTATAGCATGATCATTCCCAACATACAGCACAGCATGTGGTATGAAAGCGTGAATGAGCATCAAATTAAGAGTACCATGGTAAAGGAGCGTTGTAAAACACACAGTTGCATAATGCTAGGGCTTCGCCAGGGCTTCGGGCCCAACAGCTGACTCCCGGACTCCCTGCTGCTCCGATCACCAATACATTGGTTGTCATTATACAGGCTGGGATACACTGGAGACTGTATACTCATCCTGTTCGAAGACTCTGCTCACAGTAATCCTGACCCTATGTTTGCAGTTCTATTAAATTGTGTTTTTATTTAAGAGGATGCATTGATACACCACTAATAAATGTGGTTTGTTTTCATCTTATTGAACATTCCACACTTGTAAACATTCTGGGTTGCCATGGCACTTCATTCATAGCTGCCAATGAGTCAGTGTTGTAGTGTTCATTCATTGTGTTTAGCCTTGGCATTCTGGTCCCAGTTTCGCTGCAGGACATCAACATGAGGAAGGCCTTCAAGAGCTCCACCATCCAAGACCAGCAGGTGGTGTCCAGGAACTCCATCCTCAACCCTGTCATGGAGATGTACCATCGATGTGACAAACCTCCACCCCTCAACATCCTTAGCCCCTACAGGTTAGCCCTCAACCAATCACATTACGACTTACTGAACCCCACTTTAGTCAGTGCACTTCTCCTTTTACGTTAAGGTACAGAATTAAGCATTGGGGATGTGCAATTTATGTGCATTATAAGATAAGAGTTATAAAATGTAGGTGTCAATTGCATTGCAACGGCCAGTGTCTCAGGTCAGGATGTGTTGTCATACAGGGATGACAACAAGGATGGTCTGAAGTTCTACACAGACCCATCCTACTTCTTTAATCTGTGGAGAGAGAAGATGATCCAAGCAACAGAAAACAAGCGGAAGGAGAAGAGGCGGCAGAAGGCAGGTGACAAGGTGAGTGAGTTTGTGTGTATGTGTATGTGCACGTGTGTGAATGTGTGTTTTATGTGTATCTGTGATGAATCACTGCTCTCTATTTCGCTGCAAGCTCTTTGCTCTTTCTCTCTCTCTCTCATATATATATATATATATATTGTTATGACTGTTGGCTGTTTTTTCCTCTGAGACCCTCTCTCCTTCCCTCCACCATTTGACATCAAGCCTGTCAGGATTAGCTCATTGCTCTTTTTAGACTGTCTGTGCAAAAGCCTCGGGATGTGGACATGTGTTTAGACAGACATAGAGCATGGGAAGGAAAGAGAGAATGAGGGCTTATGCGGAGAGGGAGCGAGCAAGAGAGGAAACATGGTTAGTGAATAGCCTTGTCTAATGTGTTTAGGAAGATGAACAAAACCTCTTTCTAACACTACTAAGATACTGTATACATCTTAAATTGTCTAGGGGCTGTTTGATCTGTATGGCTGCAGAGTTACAGTACGGCTGGCACGATAGAAATGGAAAGATAATTTCCTATTGAGCCGTCATCTGCAGCGCTGAATGCAGTCTCTGCACGAACCAGTCTCCGCACGAACCAGTTTCCGCACGAACCAGTTTCCGCACAAACCAGTCTCCGCAGGAACTTTGCCTTTAAATTTCAATTAAACTGTAACGCTGAATTTCCGCGATACGAATTGAATAGAGCCCTTAATTAGAGGAAGCATGATGATTTATTAAATAACAACTAAGACGTAACTGCACCAGCTGTTGCAGAACTGAAATGTATTACATTAATAAATGAGCTCGTACATGTTCTACAGAACCTTCAGGAAGTAATCACACCCCTCCACCTTTTAACAATTTTGTTGTGTTTGAGCCTCTCTGGGTTTGGCATGTACTTGGAGAACGCTACCTGTCCGAATGCATAGTGCCAACAGTTTGGTGAAGGAGGGAGATCTTAACGCCACAGCATACTTTATGGCACTAGTTTGGTGAAGGAAGGAGATCTTAACGCCACAGCATACTTTATGGCACTAGTTTGGTGAAGGAGGGAGATCTTAACGCCACAGCATACTTTATGGCACTAGTTTGGTGAAGGAGGGAGATCTTAACGCCACAGCATACTTTATGGCACTAGTTTGGTGAAGGAGGGAGATCTTAACGCCACAGCATACTTTATGGCACTAGTTTGGTGAAGGAGGGAGATCTTAACGCCACAGCATACTTTATGGCACTAGTTTGGTGAAGGAGGGAGATTTTAACGCCACAGCATACTTTATGGCACTAGTTTGGTGAAGGAGGGAGATCTTAATGCCACAGCATACTTTATGGCACTAGTTTGGTGAAGGAGGGAGATCTTAACGCCACAGCATACTATATGGCACTAGTTTGGTGAAGGAGGGAGATCTTAACGCCACAGCATACTATATGGCACTAGTTTGGTGAAGGAGGGAGATCTTAACGCCACAGCATACTTTATGGCACTAGTTTGGTGAAGGAGGGAGATCTTAACGCCACAGCATACTATATGGCACTAGTTTGGTGAAGGAGGGAGATCTTAACGCCACAGCATACTTTATGGCACTAGTTTGGTGAAGGAGGGAGATCTTAACGCCACAGCATACTTTATGGCACTAGTTTGGTGAAGGAGGGAGATCTTAACGCCACAGCATACTTTATGGCACTAGTTTGGTGAAGGAGGGAGATCTTAACGCCACAGCATACTTTATGGCACTAGTTTGGTGAAGGATGTTTCCTGTTTCAGCAGGACAATGCTGAAAGGAGGAAGGCTGTTATAGCAGCAAAGGGTGGACAAACTCTATATTAATGCCCATGATTTTGGAATGAGATGTTCGATGAGCTGGTGTCCACATACTTTGGCCATGTAGTGTATTTACTCATTGGATGATTCTCTCATCGACTGCGTTCCCGCCTATAAATATCTGTCCGTTTGAATTGATAAAGATCTAACGCCTAAAAAACATACAGAAGAGCTAGTTAAAAATGTAAGATTTAAAGTGGATATATATATATTTTTTAAATATGTCTTGCATCTCTCTAAACAGCAGGAAGCAGATTGTACAATCAACTTTCCTGCCAATGTTGGACTATGGTGACACCCTTTATCAAAATGCAGCAGACACTACTCTAAATGCAGCAGACACTACTCTAAATGCAGCAGACACTACTCTAAATGCAGCAGACACTACTCTAAATGCAGCAGACACTACTCTAAATGCAGCAGACACTACTCTAAATGCAGCAGACACTACTCTAAATGTAGCAGACACTACTCTAAATGCAGCAGACACTACTCTAAATGCAGCAGACACTACTCTAAATGCAGCAGACACTACTCTAAATGCAGCAGACACTACTCTAAATGCAGCAGACACTACTCTAAAACCTTTGGCTGCAGTGAACCATAGCACACTTCGCTTTATCACAGATGACAGGTTTAATACTCATCACTGCATCTTGTATCAAAAGGTCGGCTGGTCCTCGCTAAAGTCCCGTAGATTACTTCATTACTCCCTTTCTGTTTACGAAGCTCTGCTGAAAAAGCTTCCAACCTACCTCACTTCACTGTTGAGACACCAAACCCGCTCACAGGGATGGTTCCACTCGTTCGTACCGATCTAGGTAGATCCGCTTTCAGTTTTAAAGCCCCCCATTCTTGGAATAGCCTGCAGAACTCCCTGTTTTGTGAATGCAGGTTCCCTGGTTTTGCCATGGCACTTTAAGACTAGTATTAGATGGGCTGTATGACAGTTGCAGTTGTTTTGATTGAATGAAGGAGATTGTTGTGATTGTAATGTTGAAAGTTGTAACTTGTAGTTTTTTATTAAGTGATCATTTTGTATTGTTGTATTGCTTTTTTGATGTGCTTGGAGCACCTTTGAAAATGAGACCCTAGTCTCAATGGGTTTCTCCTGACTAAATAAAAGTTAAATCAAATAAATGTATAGGTTTGTCTCTTTTCTAGGAGCAGAAACAGGTGGAGGATCCCAGTCTTATAGGTTTGTCTCTTTTCTAGGAGCAGAAACAGGTGCAGGACCCCAGTCTTATAGGTTTGTCTGTTCTAGGAGCAGAAACAGGTGGAGGACCCCAGTCTTATAGGTTTGTCTGTTCTAGGAGCAGAAACAGGTGGAGGACCCCAGTCTTATAGGTTTGTCTGTTCTAGGAGCAGAAACAGGTGGAGGACCCCAGTCTTATAGGTTTGTCTGTTCTAGGAGCAGAAACAGGTGGAGGACCCCAGTCTTATAGGTTTGTCTGTTCTAGGAGCAGAAACAGGCAGAGGACCCCAGTCTTATAGGTTTGTCTGTTCTAGGAGCAGAAACAGGTGGAGGACCCCAGTCTTATAGGTTTGTCTGTTCTAGGAGCAGAAACAGGTGGAGGACCCCAGTCTTATAGGTTTGTCTGTTCTAGGAGCAGAAACAGGTGGAGGACCCCAGCCGGGAGGTGAAGAAGGTGAGGAAGGCCCGTAACCGTCGTCAGGAGTGGAACATGATGGCATACGACAAGGAGTTCCGTCCAGAAAACCGCCTCACGCCTTCACCCTACCATGGCATGTCCTCTGAGGGATCTCTCTCTCCAGACAGGTCAGTAGGGATGCACTGAAACAATCAGTCATTCAATCATCAATCAACCAAACAATCAATCAACCAACAAACCAATCAATCAAGGAACTTTTTATGAACAATTGTATGATATTATGATGTGTGCCACTAAATGTAAATGTACTAAATCTGCTCTCTGCTGCCATCTACCTAAAAGTTTGAAAGCCTGCATGCTCCTGGAAACCCTTTACACTGATGGAAATTGGCCTGGTTGGATAGGGCTAAATTGAAATGTTTCTTACAGAATAAATATGAAAATGCATGAGCATGGTAACAATCGAAAGAGAACAATTAGGAGATGATGGAACAATGTTTGACTAAAGTTGAGGACACAACAGTTTGGCTGACACAGGACTGAATCCAAACATTACACTGTTGATTTTTTGTGCATTTTACATTTCCTTTTTTGACGCATTTGTTGATAACAAATTCTGAAAAAACTCTGGATACATTCAGTAACATGATAAGACTATTCCTGGAAAATATGGGGTAGGTGCAACATAAGACAAAAAAAATAACAAGGGCTTGAGTTAGAGGACGAACTGGTGTCTCCAAGTGGCCGTACATCTCTCCCAAGTGTGCACAGTTCCTAAGTAATTTCAATGCACTTTTATGACTTAAAGAAGAATCTCCAACTACAAGGCGTTTTTTTAAGTTCTCCTAGCTGTGCTGTTGAGGAACTGGAGCAAACACACTTGTAGTTGTTTTGTTTGGAACTCAGCCCTGCATCCCCGCCATCACACAATTACTGTTGTTGTTTACGCAATCCAAAAACGGCCCATTATAAAATCAATCTGGTTCAGGTGGGCATCATTTGAAAGCTTGTTCTACTGCCAACATGTCTAGATACGTTATAACGTACGATCTTACAGTGTTAGGCTTTCACAGGGCAATTCAGGGAAACCGATCATAATTTGTGTGCATTCAAAGACGTCATGCATGCATTCAGGTGCGTGTTCCACAGCAAATTTCCTTCACAATAGACAAACAGGCTCATTCTGTTCAGAAGAACCCAGGGTATGACGCCATGTCATCTGATAACTGTACATCATAGTGATGATAAACTTTGACACTGTATATGACATGAGTTTTATGATATGGAAATTTGACGTGCATGTTTGGACTCGTGGGTGTTTGGATTGGTTGTATGACATCAGAGGTATTTATTATAACCCTCAACGTCTCATCTTTCAAAATACATCATCCTCTTAATTTACAGCATGTCTCTCACTCAGACAACAAACATGTGGAAAAAGTTGCCCAATTAGCAGGAGGGATGGGGGCAACTTGTTGCGTTCAGAACGGCTGTCAGTCAAAACACATTCAGCGCTGTGAAGCGCATAGCGTGAGCTCTGACATCATTTACTGCGTTCCATATCAGTGCCCAAATCTGCAGTTGAAGGGATACCATATAATATTAAAGGGATACCATAAAATATTATACATTGTACTCCAGCAATACTGTTATGTTTTAATAGTTGGCTCCTTGGTTTTAGATGACACATCCATTCTTTAAGACCTCCATTGACATGAGACTAGGTGTATGTTGAAAGTCTTTGATGATCCCTTGCTCCACATCAACCTCTATCTGTGGTATAAACGTTCCAGGTCTGGTATGTCTGATGAGCTGTCCTACCCTGCCAGCCCTAACCACCCACCCCAGGAGGGAGCTGTCTTGGGTCCTGATGGGAAGGAGCACCTCACAGGCCTCAACCAGACCCAGTCTCTGGACCGGGCCTACCGACCCCCTGCTACCGGCACCGCTGCAGCCCAAGCCCGCCAGCACTCCCTGGGCCGCTTGCAGCCCAACCAAGGACCCACACCCACAGACCCCTCCCTAAACGGACCCCGGCCTGCAGCTGCCAAAGAGGCTAGGTGTGTAGCTGGCTACCCCTCGTCTCTCCTCTCGTTTCTCCTCTCGTCTCTCGTTTCTCCTCGTCTCTCCTCTCGTCTCTCCTCTCCCCTCCCCTCTCATCTCTCCTCTCATCTTCTCTCTTCTCTCCTCTCATCTCTCTTCACTCCTCTCATCTCATCTCTCCTCTCTCCTTCTCTGACTACGTTTCTTCTATTGTATATAGTTGAATGAAAATCTCAAAGCCCATTCTATCTACAGTAAATGCCACAGGCAAAAATTTGATTATAATGTAAAGGATGTAGTTCTGGACAGGCCCTGTCTGACTTGATTGGTTTTCTGTCATTGTTCCACAGTGGTCACCAGATGCCAGAGCACTTTATCCCTCCGGCCCCACCCCCACCTCCTCCCCTCATCCCCTCAGCCCAAACGGCCTTCGACAGCACAGCAGGGCCTCCCACCCTGGCCCCTGCAGGTCTCCCCACCCTGGCCCCTGGCACCATGGCCACCCTGTCCCGCCCATACAGCCCCTCACCCCCTCCACCCCCACCCGCCAGCTACTTCCCCTCTCCATCCCACCCTGTCACTGGGGGACCCCCTGTTGCCCCTCCTCCACCCCCACCTGGTGGCCCCCCAACATTCGCTCCCTCCCCAGCCCATGCCATGCACCCCTCTGTGGGCACACTGCCAAGGAAGGGCAAGGTGCTAGGCATCCCGATAAGCGACGCACGCAGCGACCTGCTGTCAGCCATCCGCAGAGGTGAGACCGTCTGGTTCTCTAGGATTACACAGCACGATCTGTTTACATTAATGTACATGGAAAGATAGCCCAGCTACTTGTAACATATATACAGTAGGGAAAGTATCTTTTGACAGCTGTAACCAGCAGATGACTTGTGTTGTGTCCTCAGGCATCCAGCTGAGGAAGGTGCAGGAGCAGCGTGAGCAGGAAGCAAAGAAGGAGCCAGTAGGGAACGATGTGGCCACCATCCTGTCCCGACGCATCGCAGTGGAGTACAGCGAATCAGATGAGGACTCGGAGCCTGAGGAGAACGAGTGGTCAGACTGAGGCGGAGAGGAGAGGGTGGGGCAGAGCAGAGGGCTAGGACTTACTGTACTCACCTACATACTGCTGCTATTCCAATACCAGGACACACACACACAGCATACTACATCTCGATTGACCTCTTGTTAGGGAAAGTAGATGAGACACTTACACAGTATGACAGTATCCATTAACTAGTCAGATACTGTATGGGGAAGGAGGGGAAGGAGAGGAAGGGAGAGGAGGAAGCCACAGTGGGTCTGGTGGGGATCTGTTGGAACCAAGCACAGCAAGCTTATACGTACATACAGTGCATTCAGAAAGTATTCAGACCCCTTGAGTTTTTCCACATTTTGTTACGTTACAGCCTTATTCTAAAATGTATTAAATAGTTTTTTCCCCTCATCAATCTACACACAATACCCATAATGACAAAGCAAAACTGTTTTTTAGAATTGTTTGCAAAAATTAATAATAAATAGAAAAATTCAATCCCACTTACGTAAGTATTCAGACCCTTTACTCAGTACTTTGTTGAAGCACTATTGGCAGCGATTACAGCCTCGAGTCTTCTTGGGTATGACGCTACAAGCATAGCACACCTGTATTCAGGTAATTTCTCCCATTCTTCTCCCATTCTTCTCTGCAGATCCTCTTAAGGTCTGCCAGGGTGGATGGGGAGCATCGCTGCCCAGCTACTTTCAGGTGTCTCCAGAGATGTTTATAAGTCCAGGCTCTGGCTGGGCCACTCAAGGACATTCAGAGACTTGTCCCGAAGTCACTCCTGCATTGTCTTGGCTGTGTGCTTAGGGTTGTTGTCCTGTTCATCAAGGATCTCTCTGTACTTTTCTTCATTCAGCTTTTCTCGATCCTGACTAGTCTCCCAGTCCCTGCCACTAAAAAACATCCCCACAGCATGATGCTGCCACCACTCTGCTTCAACGTAGAGTAACTCTGCTTCAACGTAGTAACTCTGCTTCAACGTAGTAACCGAAAGGTTGCAAGTACGAATCCCCGAGCTGACAAGGTACAAATCTGTCGTTCTGCCCTTGAACAGGCAGTTAACCCACTGTTCCTAGGCCGTCATTGAAAATAAGAATTTGTTCTTAACTGACTTGCCTAGTAAAATAAAGGTAAAATTTAAAAAAAAAAAAAAAGTAAATTGTCATTATGGGGTTGTACATTTACATTTACATTTAAGTCATTTGGCAGACGCTCTTGTCCAGAGCGACTTACAAATTTGATGTGTGTGTAGATTGTCATTATGGGGTATTGTGAGTAAATTGATGATGATTTTTATTTTATTTTATCTATTTTAGAATAAGGCTGTAATGTATCAAAATGTGGAAAAAGTACAGGGGTCTGAAAACATTCCCAATGCACTGTGGGGGTAAAAGGCCAATATCGGCAGACAGTAATAATCATTTATTACATTTCTATAGCGCTCTTCATAATCCCCAAGCGCTTCAAAAGAAAACAAAAAACCAATACATCATCATGAGTAGCCTAGCTATAGTTAGCTAGGTCAACCAATACATCATCATGAGTAGCCTAGCTATAGTTAGCTTGGTCAACTAATACATCATCATGAGTAGCCTAGCTATAGTTAGCTTGGTCAACCAATGCATCATCATGAGTAGCCTAGCTATAGTTAGCTTGGTCAACCAATACATCATCATGAGTAGCCTAGCTATAGTTAGCTAGGTCAACCAATGCATCATCATGAGTAGCCTAGCTATAGTTAGCTTGGTCAACCAATACATCATCATGAGTAGCCTAGCTGTAGTTAGCTTGGTCAACCAATACATCATCATCAGCAGCCTAGCTATAGTTAGCTAGGTCAACCAATACATCATCATGAGTAGCCTAGCTATAGTTAGCTAGGTCAACCAATACATCATCATGAGTAGCCTAGCTATAGTTAGCTTGGTCAACCAATACATCATCATGAGTAGCCTAGCTATAGTTTGCTTGTTCAACTAATACATCATCATGAGTAGCCTAGCTATAGTTAGCTTGGTCAACTAATACATCATCATGAGTAGCCTAGCTATAGTTAGCTTGGTCAACCAATACATCATCATGAGTAGCCTAGCTATAGTTAGCTTGGTCAACCAATACATCATCATGAGTAGCCTAGCTATAGTTAGCTTGGTCAACCAAAACATCATCATGAGTAGCCTAGCTATAGTTTGCTTGGTCAACTAATACATCATCACGAGTAGCCTAGCTATAGTTAGCTTGGTCAACTAATACATCATCATGAGTAGCCTAGCTATAGTTAGCTTGGTCAACTAATACATCATCATGAGTAGCCTAGCTATAGTTAGCTTGGGGTCTGAATACTTTCTAAATGCACTGTATATGATTATAATATACAAGATCCAGTATAAAGGTGTTTATTTCATGAGTCATGATATTGTAGTTTGAATATTATTTGTGGTTTCAGTTGCATATCTTTCACCTGTAAATGAGTCAGACAAAATTACAATGTTGTTTTCAAGGTGAAGAGGCCAAGGCATTCTTTCAACTAGTCTGATTTGTAACATAATGTACTTAAATATTTGTCTATTGAAAAGTATTTAGTGTTCTGTTCTGGTTCTATATGAAGAAGATGCCACGTCAAGTGTATATCAGGTTGGTTGATACTTTTGGACACATGGCACTGTAGTCGTAACTGTGTCATCAACACAACTTCTTGTTATCTGAGGGACGTCCTTTTTGTAACGGATGTCATCTGGAGATAGAGAGGAGGACCAAAATGCAGCGTGATGATTATCCATTTTTAATGGGATACTTAAACAACGAACAAAAACAATGAACCGACAAAAAAAAGACCGAAGACGAAACAGTCCCGTAACGTGAATACCAACACTGGAACAATCACCCACACCCCACAATACAAAATAGGCTACCTAAATATGGTTCCCAATCAGAGACAACGACTAACACCTGCCTCTGATTGAGAACCATATCAGGCCAAACACATAGAAACAGACAAACTAGACATCCAACATAGAATGCCCACTCATATCACACCCTGATCAACCAAAACATAGAAACAAACAACGCAAACGATGGTCAGAGTGTGACACCTTTGTTTTACTTGTCTACAGTGTTGTGATTGAGTATTGATACCCTATTTGGCAGTGTGTAACATCAGTTGTCGTTTTTGGTGAACATAATTTGCTGAAGATTTGCTGGTTGACTAACGACTACCATGTCTGTGTGTGTGTGTGCCTTGCTGTTAATTTCTTTTCTGACTCTTTTAATGTTGAAGGCCTGAAGAGATAGTTCTGAATTATATATATATACTGTATATATGTTTATTTTACCCTTATTTTACCAGGTAAGTTGACTGAGAACACATTCTCATTTAGAGCAACGACCTGGGGAATAGTTACAGGAGAGAGGAGGGGGATGAATGAGCCAATTGTAAACTGGGGATGATTAGGTGGCCATGATGGTATGAGGGCCAGATTGGGAATCTAGTTTGGGAAATAGATAGTCCTGAAGAGGTAGTGGTTGATTTTTGGTGTGCTTGTCGTCCAGTTTGACTAATGTCCTGTTGGAGCAGACGAGAGGGGGGGGGGGGGGCATAGCAATGTTTCAGACATACTGGTCCTATGTTCTACCAAGTCATATGTTTATATTACTACTAATGTGTTTTACAGTTCATTGTTGTATAGATTTTTGTAGCACTGCTTGTAAAATGAATCTGGGTATCTCGATATGAAATGACTATCTATCCACCACATTGATCAAACCTAGTAACAATAGTGCACGTATGAGTAGCTAATAAAATGAAGTAAGTGTTATGATATCTTCCTTTTGTCTTGGTTCCTCTTGTGACTGCTTATCACTGACCTATTGCACTGATATAACGACCCTATTGTACTGTATCACTAGAATATGAATAACCAATTTATGCACTGGTTCTGAGAGACATTTGTAAATGGTTATTTTTGCATGTACAGTATGACCCCCACCCACCTCGCAGGCCATCTGACCATCTGGGACGACAAGAAGGGCATAGAGACAAATGAACTCATGAGATCCACGACATGGGAGGGAACAGCTCATTCTAAGCCAAGGACATGCCAGTATTTCTTGTCCAGCTGTAGAGCCACATCCTAAGGATGATACTTTAATAAGGTCAGGTAAATCCCTACTGGATGTGGTACTGTATGTATAATGATAAACTAGCTAATGCATTTATAGAGTCTGTGTTGTCTGTTTTTGAATGAGTATTGTTTCTTTCCAATGTTTGTAGAAGGTACCGGAACCTTCCAGTGGTAAAGTGTTTTGGAAATGACTCTTATATCTCTTTCTGGTCCCATGTGAAGCAGCACTGATATTAGTGGAGTGTTTATTATTCAAAAAATATGAATATAATTTAGCAGATGCTTTTATCTTAAGGTACTTGCAGTCATGCATGCATACATTTTACATACGGTTTGTCCCAGGAATCAAAACCACTGTTCTGGCGTTGCATTTGGAATGTTCTACTGAGCTACAGAGGACAACGAGACAGATTTCACACCAGACAGATACAGATAGCTGTTGTTGGATCCTGTTTGTTTTCCTGCTCCCCTCAAAGGCAGTGGCATCGCACTAGGCAGCGGTCACTGAGCCTCCATCTGTCCCAGGGAGCATAGAGCCAGGACCCCACTGAGTCACCCACACCAAACAGAAATATGGTAAACAAAAACATTTATTGGCCTCTTTCACAGACACCTGGTTTGGATGTCTCCTTGCTACAGATTTGGTTGATTACCTTTGTTACAAAAACCCAAACTAAAACCCTGTCTTGGTGACAATATGGTGAGGTGTTTTGAACAGAAATTAACCATGCAACAAAGAGTGCCCCAGCATCTTAAGAAAGCAAACAACTTTGACAGTAGCTTTTCAATTGTTTTGGTATAAAAACAATCAAACCTTAAACACATTTCTAAACTGGTTGAACAAGACACATTGAAGTGGTTTTCCTTAAGACAAAAACATAATTGATTATTTAAAACAAATAAGAGATACAAACTACATACATTTATTTCAATAAATATATAAAAATATAGCTTTATATCAATATGATAAGACCTTAAGGACTTCCAAACCCTGTGAGAATACTAGATCTTGACATAGCAAAATCAAATCATGCTGACAGTGGAGGATGATGACCAAGGGGATCAGTGTTTGGGACAATCATTTGAATCATACACAAACATTCCATGTAGTATTACCACAAGCAAAGCTTTGTGGCACACAGGAGCCAGCCTTCAATTCAATAGTGATGACTCTAGTTGCAGAGTTCCCTCCAACCTGACTCGAATCATAGCATATCAAATTGAGGGTTCCAATTATTGTGGATTGCTTATAGCAGCTCTTTGCCTGAACTACTAGTGAATAGGCAGTAGATGAGCCTACATTCTGTAAGGGCTCTCCACACACATCTCAAACAACAGACATTGCATTATCATTCAAGTACTGAACTGTCCACCATACATTACTGAAGTCATAGTGATGCAGCTACTGTATTATACAGTCATAAACTGACAAGTGGCTAGTAGTTATGTATAGTGCTCACGTTCTATTGAGAAACAACATGTAATGTCATTCAGTTTATCACTATTAACACACAAGTTATACATTATTGCCCGTGAGACAAAGTAAGGCAAAAACAATTAAGACATTAGAACATTTGTATTTACCAACTATTGGAATGAGTGCCATTACAGCAGAACAAAACTGTAGCCTACAATTTGCATAATTTAGCTTTTTCTTAAATGATGCACTGCAACCATTCTGTACAACTACCCTACAGACATCTATGTTTACATGGCCTAAATATTGATTTGTTGTGAAAACATGAGAAAAGAGGGTTCATCAAGGGTTCTTTGGGAAGGGTGATGGTTCTATGTGGAACCATAATGACTCATAGAACCCTTTGAGCCCTTCAATGGTTCTTTACAGTTCACAAAAGGTTTCATTGTTCTTTTAGTGATAATAAATATTTAGGGCCTGCGGCTCATTTATTCTAGTTTCTCTAATCTGTTGTGTTATGCCATGACATGTTATATATGACTATGACCAGAAACAGTGTCGAGTGAAAGACTCATGAGTGGCCTTGTGTCAACTGAGAACTGTTGTCTAACTCAGTAGTTCTCAATTATTTCCTCAGGCACCCCAGCAGTTCCAGAGCTAGCACACCTGATTCAACTTGTCAATTAACACAATAATAACACCTATGGAATTTTAACAATATGGCTAACCAGAATAAAAAAAACCTGTATGGTTCTTCAAATAGATCTACAAAGAATTGTTTAGATTGAGAAAGGTTCTTTATAGAACCATTCTGCATAAAGGTTATATGAAGAACCATTAAAAGGGTTCTATATAGCCCCAAAAAGGGTTGTAACCATAGCGGAATCTTTTTTGTGTGTGCTATATAACATGTTTTAATGGTTATTTATAGAACCTTACGAAATTATTCTTTATTGCGCCATACAGGTTCAATTTAGAATTGAAAAAAAGTTATATATATATAGCACCAAAAAAAAGGATATGCTATGGTAACAAACGAAATGACTCTTTTTTGGGACTATGTAGAACCATTTGTTTTTAGTGGGCAAGCAACAAAAAATATGTTATAACATCAGAAGTCAATCAGATGTCGATGTGTAAGGTCTACGGAGGGTCTAGGTAGGCTATAGGCATACAGATATTGCACGTAGTCTATTGTAATTATAATCCATTAGTGTTGCGCATGACGAATGCAAAGGGTTTCCCCCTTGAAACATTTAGAGTGGCCCGTCACACAGGGAATATATGATACTGTCTGGGTGCGTTCATTTGGAAAACCTTGGCTGACACTATTTTGCTGCTTTTGTCTTGAATTAAAAAAGCACACAAATGAGGCTTATTCTCCACTCCTACAGTACTAGCTACATAGCTCGCATTACCAGGCATATGCGTCCGTTATCCAGTGGGCGATGGCTCACGTTTCGTTGTCTATGTTGCTGAAACGGCTTTGCGGATAACGTTGAACTACATAGTCCACTCATTCCAGCATTTCCCCCTCGCAATAAACCATGCGTAAATCACAAATTGGCTCACTTTTACTTGTCCCACTATATGACAGACTGAAGGGACAGTTTAAACATTTTGAAGGTGTAGAGACGCGGTAAATCAGTACCAAGTTTCGACATCCTTCTGATGAACATTCAACAACCTTTGATAAACATGATTCCCAATGAATTGAATCAATACGGGGACATTAGGGGTAGTTTCCTTAGCCCTATTGTACTGACACAGAACACGTATTTGCCTTATGAGTTAGGGGCTACTTTGAATGCTTTATGAGCAACACCGAGTCATTGCACATGACATGTACAGATGCATCAATTATAATCTAAAGGTTGTTATATGAGGCCTCGCTCGTACAGTGAAGGCTACTACCTCCATATAAACGCATCAATACTGCACTGGTAGCTCTGGGACAATACACTTCCTTTAGAGAAATTGAACGGGTTTATTTTGAGAGCAGACATCCTAATGCTATGCTCAGTAAAATATACAAGAGAACATCAGACGTACAGTAGTTATTCAATACACACGAAATGCAAAACAAAACACCCACAAATCTTTTCGGATTAGTCACTAAGATTGTGATGTGTTTGTAACTACTTGATTAGAGGCTATAGGCTAACATACAACAGTTGCCTAGACAACACTTGGCGTCCTTGGTCGCAGAGGGAAGTTGGAAGATGCACATCCACAACAACAAGCCAGTTTCATAGATTTCTGTATCTCGGGATTTCTGAAAGCATAAATGATGGGGTTTATCATTGAGTGACAAATGGCTGGGAGAGCGGTGACGTAGGTATAGATGGGGGGGTATCTGATGTCCGCCACCAGAGAGTACATGGCGAAGGGGATCCAGCACAATGCAAATGTGCCAAGGATAATGGAGAGGGTGGAGACCCCTTTAGTGGTGGAGGAGGAGTGGGAGGTAGTCATGAACTGGTGCTGCACCGCGATTTGCTGCGCGTGACGAAAAGCAATCTTGCAAATCTGGAGGTATAGTTGCAAAATGAGTGCGAATACAAAAAGAAGAGTCACAGCCAGTGCTGCAGCGTGATTTTTATCAATGGGAGCGCAAATACTGCAGGTAGTCTCATCCTTAAGGCAGTTCCAACCCATGATCGGTAACGCGCCCAGAGTGATGCTAGTCACCCAAATGAGCACCAGTGTGACGATGGTAAAAATCACTGTTCTTTCCGTGTGGTAAGTCAGTGCGTTGTAGAGGGACAGGTATCTATCCACAGTGATTGCCAGGATATTGAGAACGGAGGCCGAAAAGGCAGTGATGAGCAGTCCAGCTGATAGTAGCGTCGCGAATCCCGTATCAAATATGTAGGTGATGGTGAAATTCACTATCAAACCAAGCCCTGCCAGTAGGTCCGCAAAAGCCAGGCTTCCTATCAACACGAACATGGGCGCTTTCAGGGTGGGCGTGTAAATAATTAAGGCAATCACGATTGCATTTTCACAGGACATTAGGGTCCCTGTGACACACAATACTATATCCCAGGGATTCACGCTGACAGGCACCGGCTCCAGCTCAAATGTTGGAGGTGGCGTGGAATTCCCTCCTTCTTGAACACTCCAGATTGGGGAAGAGGTGTTTTGGAATTGGTTACTCATAGCTGCCGCAGAGAGTGAATCATCACTGAGAATGACAGAGAAGGGGAGGGGGCGCAGATAGAGAATTTCAGAGTGATCACCGTGGGAAATGTACAGTGTAAAGACACTTGTGTTCAAGAGTGTCTTACATATTTCCAAATAAAACATTTGTCTCATTTGACAGACGCACGACAAATTGTGGCGTGAATGCATGGCCAAAATGCCGCCTTTTATGCATAAAGGATATTAGCAGAGTATCACCGATTATTCTAATTATAACAGTTCAACTGTGCTGTTAGTCTACTTATCATTTCCTCCGTTGTCTCCCAATACATACAACAAAGAGTTAAATTCAAATGAGAGCCCTCTGTCGGGACTACTGACATCAAGGATTGGCTGTTTGAGCAGGAATTTATAGAAACGGTAAAAATGGAAATGAATGGCTTGTCTTTGATCTAATTTTAGATCCATGTAATTTCGATTAGTAATAGCATGCCCAAACATTAGATATGGGTTGTTTCACCCAGGGCAAATTAATATTATTAATCCACACATCTATTCTTACCCTCTCGCGTGATTATAAAGGACTTCTAAGGTCAAAAACCAAATGATGTCATTTATGTGAGAAAAGGGTTCTCTCTTGTCTATCATTTAAACACGGACATAATATATAGATATATAGGCTGATCACTAACCAGTGCATCCGTGCGTGTCACTATGCCTCAGTCAAGTGATGTTGAGATGGCTTGTTGAGGTCTGCCCATACGCATTCCTTGACAGCTGTTCACAGGGAAGATGGAGACATTGGGCGCGCGGGTGAAGACTATAACCGGTAACCGCCGGCACCGATGTATAATATAAACCCTCTGTTTTCTTTTACCGTTATTGTAACAACTCTTTTCTGATTCTATTTCTCACAGGAGACGTTAAGACTTGGCTGACACACCGCTAATGATATTGGCAATTCGCTGGCATTGACTCTTGCTTGTTACTATCCTATTGGTCCTGTGGATGATTCTCCAACTGACGTCAAGTGCTCCCACTCCATTCTTCACTCGATGTGTGATTCAGAGCTTGTGGAAGAGGGTGACACAGCATAGATTTTCAGAAATAAATAGTCAATACTATTAGCTGTTTCGGGTTTATTTATTTTATGTACTTTTATAAGCTATGGCCTGGTATTTTTTCCAACTACATTTTAATTGCGTGGAATATAATATATTCCCACAAGGATCCTAAGAGTTAGCTTGAATCTTGTTGACCTCCTTTGATGAGAATGGTTCCAGCATCTGATTGAGTTTATTTTATGTTCAAAGCACATTCCTCCCTTGACAAAGTGATACCAGTATGAGTAGAGAACTGTGTTGTCCTGGAACCTGCAGGTGGCAGTATATCACTTTAAAGGGGGGGGGGGGGGGTGCGACACCTTTTGGAAGTTTGACCATGCCACTGGTCAGTAGAGTAGCTGGCTAGCTGGCTAAAAAAAGACTCAAAGTAGCTGACATGCCTGTCAAAAATAAAAGTGCATTTTTACTATGCAGAGTTATTTTCTTTATCCGGAATTATTAAGACCAATGAACTTTCACTAGTAATATTTTAAACCCTCCCTCCATATATCCCCATGATCATTGTAAGAAGTTTGATCAACTTCATGAATCACCTTCTAGTACTAGTTACACTACATAGAGGAGGGTGTGTGAGCATGGTCTGCCAATAGGGAAGCAAGGGGTGTGGAAATAGTGGTGTTGTTCTCACCCTTCACTAAACACTTGACCCCGATAGAAGCAGCCCCAGCCCTAATCACTCCACATCTCATGTTTCCTGTCACAATGCCTGGTACACAGCCACTTCCTTTGTTGAAAGGGAGGGTCTGGTTTAGAACTTACATTTGAGGAACATTTGGTCATATTGGTACGTGGGTGACACGAGTGAGGGTTAGAGAGACAACTCACCATCTCATTGAGGAGGCTGGTTTTTATCAGGTAAATTTGACAATTCCCAAATTGTTATTATTATTATTATTAATCCGGTATATTGTACAATTCATGACCTCCTTCCTTGCAGGTAAAGAGGTATGTGATTTGATTTCTATATGTAGGTCTTGAGCTATCAGGTTTAAAAGGTTCTGTGGATAACATTAGTATGGAATGGTGAATTATTGACCAATGAATAAACTCCGTTAGGAGCTCTTTACGATCGATCAACTCAGGGCCACTAATATGGCATGAAGATGACATGTAACAAGTTAAGTAACTAGCAGTTTCAAAAGTACAATGATTCCTTTGCTCCCTTTACTTTACATAACGTAATGCAGTAAATCAATAAATATAAAGATCAAATGTATTAGGTCATGTCTGCATGGTATTAGAAAGAAACTCAGTTAGCATGCGTCACCTGAGATTACTCTGGGGAAAGAAGTCAAGCTTGGATAAACCACAGGCCTTATTCTGAAGGGTTCACATTGACTCTGAAACAATTGGCACAGCAAAGCCGTCTTGGTACAGTTCAAGTACTGTCTGTTGTATTTAATTCACCTTCATAAGTCATACAGACCAGTAGTCCCACCAAGGTGATGAAGGCCTACATGTAACAATGCTCTATTCAGATGTGACCACACAGCAGACTGTCTATGGCAACATACGTTTTGAACTGTTGCAGTTAGCAGAAAAACTCAGGTTACATAAAGGGATGGGGGGTATCTGATGTCCGCCACCTGAAAGTACATGGCGAAGGGGATCCAGCACAATGCAAATGGAGAGGGTGGAGACCCCTTTAGTGGTGGAGGAGGAGTGGGAGGTAGTCATGAACTGGTGCTGCACGGTGATTTGCTGCACGAGATGAAAAGTCATCTTGCACATCTGGAGGTAGAGTTGCAATTATTTTTTGTTCCTGTCCCCATCATGTGCCAATGATGTTTCCCAAACGTTGTTAAACATTGGTCGATAGCTCTGTCTCAACATTAGAAGAAGAGGATGGAGCCAATTTCTCTTTCTCAGCTCTGTCATCTTTCGTCTCAGTTATTACTGTCAACATCTGCTACACGGTGCATTAGTCATTTTGTTGAGACTTGTATGGCTTGATGCTTTTTGATCTATTTTTTTTCTACTGTGTTATTGACTTGTTAATTGCTTACTCCATGTGTAACTCTGTGTTGTCTGTTCACACTGCTTTGCTTTATCTTGGCCAGGTCGCAGTTGTAAATGAGAACTTGTTCTCAACTAGGCTACCTGGTTAAATAAAGGTGAAATAAAAAATAAAAAAAATAAAAAGTTAAAAATCCTGAAACCAACAGACATGATATATCTTTCTGAAGCCTCTAAAGGGATGTTGCTGAGCGAGCAGCCGCCCCTGGCAAGATCTGGTAAACACACCCATTGAGACTAACAACATTGAGGTGATTGTAAGACATTTACTCAAAGTGTCTCAAGCCGTCATGCTTTTATTTACATAAAAGTTGGTGAAGTTGAACACGTCCATATGGAAAAGTCAACATAGCAAAACAGCTGTGAATTACTTGGTTGTATCTATGCTCCTCAAAGTAAACCATCCAAGGCATGCCAGGAATATCAAGTCAGCTCTTGTCATGATGCAGCTGTTGAGGCAATGGAACTATTTTGATGTGCCAGCCTCTTTGAAACTATTCAATACCATCCTTGTCCCTCAGAGGCAAATATGCTTCACACGCCATCCCAAAAATATTTTGATGTCCATCTTCTGTTCTCCTCTCTCTGTCTTTCTACCTCTCCCCCTCTCTCTCTCTCTCTCCCCCCTCTCTCTCTCTCCTCTCCCTCCTCTCTTCCTCCCTCTCTCAGCATCCAACGAAGTCAGAGCAAGTCGCAGCCCACTTCCAATTGTCATGGCAACAGCATGTGAATGTATTGGGCTGTAGGAGCAGGCTGTAGCGTAGATGTAGGAGTGCTGCATTGGAAGCCACAGCTCTATCTCCTGAGCCAGCTGTGAGGTAGGAGGGGAGGACACAGGGCTTTGGAGGGATTTATGGACACATTCATCAGGCTCTGTTTTACAGGAAGGTTGAGATGACATTGATGTCTCTTCATTCTGTCATGTACTCATTTTGACTTCATGTATGTAGACAGTATGCAAACAGTGTTGTGTGGTTTATGTGAAAGATTAGCATTTTTATTGTTCCAATTAGAATCTATTTATTCAAGGAAGTCGAGGGTCTCTGTCGCTCTAGGGCATTTACACGTCTCTCTGGCGTTCTCTCTCTCTCTCTCTCTGTCTCTCTCTCTCTGTCTCTCTCTCTCTCTCTCTCTCTCTCTCTCTCTCTCTCTCTTTCTGTCTCTCTCTCTCTCTCTCTCTCTCTCTCTCTCTCTCTCGGTCTCTCTCTCTCTGTCTCTCTCTCTCTCTCTCTCTCTCTGTCTCTCTCTCTCTCTCTCTCTCTCTCTCTCTCTCTCTCTCTCCATATATATATATATATATATGTCTCTCTCTCTTTCTATCTGTTTCATTCTAGCCATGTATCTGACAAGGTAAAACATGGGCATGATTATGTCAGAAAGCCCTCTATTTTTAAGCATTGTTGTTATTGTCTGTGTGTGTGTGTGTGCGTTGTGAGAGGGTGTGTGCCTGCATGCATATGTGTGTGCGTGCAAGCATATGTGTGTTTAAATGTGTGCATGCATGTGTGTTGTGTGTGTGTGGTCTTTTTGCATGTGTGTGTGGGTGTGTATGTGTGTGGTATCTGTGTGTGTGTGTGTGTGTCTGTGTGTGGTATGTGTGTGTGTGTGTGTGTGTTTGTGTGTGGTATTTGTGTGTGTGTGTGTGTGTGTGTGTCTGTGTGTGGTATTTGTGTGTGTGTGTGTGTCTGTGTGTGGTATTTGTGTGTGTGTGTATGTATATAAAATCTGTTTTGTTAAAGGAAAGGGAATAGGAGTGACCATACGTTCATCCAGGGAACCATTCCCAAAGGCTATGGTGTCTGTTATGCCGATGAATGCGGAGAAAACCCTCCTTTGACTGTCAGTGGTGGAGTGTGCAGCATATCTAAATGGCCTACTTGACCCATGCTAAAACACAGTCTTTGGCGACATCATAACCAACACACCATTTAGAGGAAAGAAATAGTTAGAGATATTCCTCTTTAAGGCAGAAGATATTGCTCAGATAGTTGTCCAGAGAGAAGGCAGGCGATAGAGCGGAAATTAAGATGAAAATAATACATGAACTTCATAACAACTACAGGTTTAGTCCAGCAATGAAAGAGGGAGGTTTCCATGATCAGCTGTATGCAACAGTCTGTACCCCACAAATGATCCCAATAGCACGTGCCCTCTCCAACAACGACAGAGGAGCATTTTCCCAAGAAACAGCATTGACCGCCTTCCTTGGCTAATTTAATTCACACTCTGACTGTGCTGAGACTTAAGCAAGTCTTCCATCCTTGTATGTGTAGATCATTCATCATACTATCCCTGAAACTAAAATTCTGCATTTATCATATCTTTATTCTTGTTCATTACATGACCGCATGGTCCTCTTAATTAACCATTTTTTTTGTCAATCTAACGCAATCAAAATGTTCTCTTTTTTTTCCCTACACACAATCTTTCCATTTTATTAACAGCCATGGATTTTTTTAGGTATGATTACTGGAATAGCTTTTCCAATCTGTCAAGTATTCTTCAATAGTTTGCTCATCCCATCCAGCGTAGATGGTGTCGAACCAGGCATCATGCAGTATAGATCTAATCAGGGGTTCAAATGATTGTTTTTGTGATCTGACTCAGGATGACCAGGTAGCAGTTACCATGGTAAACACCCACTCTTCATTTATCAAGCACAAGACCAAGATAGGCAGAGATATTTTCTGACTTCCTTCCTTCTCTCCAGCCACATCTCACTCACCCTCTCCCACTCACATGCTCATTTTCTCCTTATATACAGTATCCTCATACTCAAATGACTATGGTTATATTCAAAGGGAAATGAATAAAAGACAGAATAGCATATTTTGTTTTATTTCTGAAACCAAGATGAACACCCCACTGTGCTGTCACTCACACAACTTGTTTCTTCTATCTTCTCGTCCCCTTAGGTAACATCCAGATGAAGGAATTGTGAAACTCTGTTCTCTAAAGAGGACTCATCTCTGCTCAGCCAAACAGCCTGTGATCTACCTGGTGTCTCAGGCCTGTCTCTGATGTCATGGAGAACAGGGCCCTGATGTGTACCAGTCAGGCCTGGAAGGGGCCCAAAGGGTCCACCTTCTCCCCCAACTGGGACAACACATCCTACCAACCAAACATCATGATGTCCCCTTGTCCTGACGTGGTGAAGTCCCCATGCCAGCATGCTGCCAAGATATGCCACCACTCAGAAGCCTCTGTGACCTCCCAGTTCCAGCAGGTTGGCCCCTATGCCTCCACTGGAGTGTCTGCCATGGCTGACACTGCCAGTAGAAGGGGTGAAAGGGAGTTTTATATAGTTAACCCCATTCAAAATGAGGAGACGGTCCTGCCAGTACACAACCCTGAGTTTCGCGGTCGCTCCTTCTCTGCAGCCACTGCCTCAAACTCAATTACTTCCAGAAGCAGATGTGACAGCTACGTTCACCTATGCCCTGACAACAGCTCAGAGGACATTAGTAGAGGCGACAGCTCCCCGTTGAGCCCAGACGTCTCCCCTGATCACGGTGGTCCACGGTCGCGGTCCCACAGCATCATCCTGAGGAAGACGAGGAGGAGGCCGGCGCCGCCAACCCGTAGCGTGTCCCTGAGGAGAGACTCTGCCTCCCAGCTCAGAGACAACAGGACCAAGAGCCTCTACATGGACAGTGACACAGCTACCCAAGACTCCTTCTTGCCTGACCTCATCCTCATCTCCACACCCAGGACAGAGGAGGTACTGTGCCTGGAGCAGTCCCCTGCTCAGCCTGTACAGGCTCTGGTTGGGCCACCAGTCAACAATAATGGGCAGCTACGTGAAGTAAGATCAACTGACCCCTGCTCTTCCATGTCAAGCTCAGGTCCTGCTATGGGTATTACTGGAAATGAGGACAAAAAAGCCCCCAGCTGGTCAGAATCGGTCAGACCCTCTCCCCCCTTGCGACACCCTCCATCTCTAACTTGTAAACAGTCCACCTTCCTACCACCTGCCCCAGTCTCCCCCTCCAATGGCAAGTCCAGATCTCAGTGTGAGACTTCCCCCCCTCCTATCCTCACGTCTGCCATCACTGGACCCTCCCCCCTGGGCTGCAGGATGCGCCCCAAGTCCTCCACCTCACCCACCTCCCCCAGAGCCAGCAACAGCAGGCTACGGCTGTCCCTGGAGTTGCCAGGCATTGTCCCTCTCCCAGACCCGACGTTGGTCAAATCTAAAGCCACGCGGCGTCACTCCGAGTCCTCTGGCACTACCAAACCCAGACAGAGGCTGAGCTCCAGCAGGATGGTTATGCCTGTGGTGACCCAGGAGGATCTCAGCAATGTTCGTTTACGTTCCGTCAGCAGCTCAGATTCAGACAAAGGCCTGGAGGGCTCACCTGAAGTCATCAGGGAGGAGGAGCAGGAACAGGAGCTGGAGCTGGAGAGCTGTCCATTGGTCCACCACAGTCCAAAAGCTAAACCACCTGTTGCTACTAAGCCACCCGCACACAAATGGCCACCGATACATATGGTAAAGTCCTCCTCAATCTCTACACAGTTCTCAGAGACCCTTCCTGCCTCACCAAGAGAGAGGCAAGGGGACATGTTTATGGTGGAAAGAAGAGTGAAGCCTAAGAGGTCACATCAGCCTCCTCGTGTTGCCAGTGATGGGGTTATGTTTCAGAGGCAGCAAGCAGTAGACAGGCAGCAGTATGATGTGACTGACTCACAGCCACCACCTGCCTCCTGCCATTCAGAGACCAGGAACGTGAGAAGGACCTCTCTCACCAGCACCACATCTCTTCAAGCTGAACTAGATAGGAAGAAGAAGTTGGTGCCCCCTCCAGTTGCAAAGAAACCTGATGTCCTCTTCATGCCCTCCATCAGCTCACTGGGACAGGAGAGCACCAGGAGCCATGTCTGGTCTGGGCTCAGTGGTGCTTACCAGGGTCCTGCCAGTGCATACCAGCCTCCTACCACTGGTTGCCAGGTTACTGCCAGTGGTTACCAGGTTACTGCCAGTGGTTACCAGGTTACTGCCAGTGTTTACAGAGACAGAGACTTTACTGGACAAGATTGCAACCATAACAGGATAAGAGATGGTATTCTTCAATTTTATAAGAAGAACTCACTCACACTGTTTTGAACTCTATGCATGCAGTCTGTAACATCTGTAACCAACATCTGTACCATCATCTGTAACATTATTTATTGTATGTTGTTATTATTGAATCAATATGTACGCATAATATGTAGATGGCACGAGTTAGCTCTTGAACTATAGTATTTTCATCCCAAATGGAATTTATGGTGTTATACATTTTTCCAACAGGATTTTTCCCAGATGAGAACAGTGAAGAGAGGAGGACAATGCCTCAGATGAGAACACTGTGCCTCGGGGAGCAGGAAGAGGAAGAGTTGGACCACAACTCCTCACAGCCAACTACTGAGGACCTATTCACCATCATACACAGGTATTGGGACTTACTTTCCCACAAAATAGAATAGTAAGCAACACGCAAAACAAACTACCAGTGCTACATAGGTAAACTAGATATAAGGAGACGAGCCCTGTCCACTTTCATGCACACTAAATTGGTTAAATAATTACATCCAACAAATAAACAAGCATTAACACACTTTACAAAAAAGTATATTGTCAGAATTATTTAATCTTTTAGTTGTTTCTCAAAGGTTTTTTCTTCATAACAAGTGTATTATATTGGTCTACTTTCTGGACTCCCTGTTTTTTGAAAGGTCAAAGAAGAAACTCCTAGGTCGTAAAGGAACAGCTGACAGCACTGGGAGCAGGCAGGGTTACGGATCCCCCATTAAAGGCACCCCGAGGGTCGTCCAGAAGTCAAGCTCCAAAAATGACAACTTCATGGCTTTTCTGCAGAGGAGGAGGAGCAATAAACCCAGCTCTGGGGAGAGACTGTCAGCCTCTGAACTACTGAAGAATACTAAACCACTAGCCGGCCAACCGTAGCGTATCAAACAACTCCAATGTTTATGTTTCTCAATGTGTAACAAGCACTATTCACTCAATATGGGGCATGCGAGTATTGTGGACAATCAGGGAGGGAAGGAAAAGGCTATAGTTTTGTATTGCTTTACGTGCTACAGTACACCGACAGCTTGTTTCTGTGACGGCAATACAGTGTATAGAGGTCATGTGTAACTGGAAATATGACAGTGTTGGCCAGCTGTGTTTTGCTTATGAGCTGAGACAATCTATCGTGTCAATACATCTTTCTTGCCTTGACTGGTGATGCCTACAACATTTGTTTTTGAGCTGCCAACATTTGTGCTTTTGGTCATGTATCGCTCAGAAATTAAACAGAGCTGCTTGTGTGTCTGTGACAGATCATTAGTATGCGTCTGCTCTAACCCACTGCTGCCCAAGCCTTATTCACTCTGACAAAGTAACGGGGGAGCATGATTGCTGTTTTATTGACTGGTTGTTCGTCTTATGCAAGTTCCTCCAGTGTCATGATAGTTGAATTGATATAAATCCAAGATACTGTATGTTCAAAAAACAATGTTTTCCCCGGAAACAATTTCCTATCACAACTACATTGCATTCAAAATTGGTACCTTACTTACTGTACCCAGGTTTGTGAAAGATCAGTTCTTAGGCACTTAAGTGGGGGGGGGGGGGGGTCGTTAAACATTTAAGCCAAACATGGGGACTATGAGCAATAGGCGTGTTACTGAGAGTTTTGGAGATGGATAGAAGGGATTTATTATAATCCACAGGTCATCTGCCCTAGGTCTGTAATGCGTCACTCCTTCTGATACTATGCCTGAGTGGATTACTAGTGTTCGCTACTTCACTCTCACTACTAAGGTCCACTCTGAATTTCACTTTCAACGTGGCTTTCCAGTTCAGTGTTACGGAATGTCTCATAGGGGGAACATCACTGGATTTAAGAGACCTTAGTGTTGTACTAAAATGGTAAGGATGATGCTGCACCTGCCAAATGCAAGCTTGTATAACAATATCGGCTAGCTGCTATCAATATATTGTGGGATAGAAGGCCTACTTTCTTTATGGAATTAATGTTCAAATGCGTTTATCTTAAAAATCAATGAATGATATTTAAATGTATTGGGAAAGTAATAGTATTACTATTAGTAGTAATAGTAGTATTAGCAGTAATAGTAGTAGTAGTAGTATTAGCAGTAGTAGTAATAGCAGTAGTAGCAGTAATAGTAGTAGTAGCAGTAGCAACATTAGTAGCATTAGTAATAGTAGTAGTAGTAGTAGTAGTAGTAGTAGTAGTAGCAGTAGTAGTAATAGTAGTATTAGTAGTATAGTAATAGTAGTAGTAGCAGTAGTAGTATTAGTAGTAATAGCAGTAGTAGTATTAATAGTAATAGTAGTAGTAGTAGTAGTAGTATTAATAGCTGTAGTAGTATTAGCAGTAGTAGTATTAGTAGCATTAGTAAAGTAGTAGTAGTAGTAGTAAGTAGTAATAAGTATTAGCGTATAAGTATATAGCAGTAGTAGTATTAGTCCATTCGAGATAGGGATTTAGTCTTAGTAGTAGTAGTATTAATAGCTGTAGTAGTATTAGCAGTAGTAGTATTAGTGAAGGGAGTGGTAATAACTAAACACGATAACGTAAGATATACTTTATTAGTCCATTCGAGATGGGACTTTTGTCTTCACACATACACACACATACACACACATATACACACACATACACACATATATACACACACATACACACATATATACACACACATACACACATATATACACACATACACACATATATACACACACATACACACATATATATACACACACATACACACATATATACACACACATACACACATATATACACACACATACACACATATATACACACACACATACACACATATATACACACACACATACACACATATACACACACACACATATACACACATACACATATACACAAACACATAGACACATACATACATACACACACATACATACACACACAAACACATATATACACACTCATATACACACACACATATTAAGACGCATTTACACACACACATATACACACACATATACACACGTATATATACACACACACATAAATACACCCACATATATACACACACATATATATACACACACACACATACACATATATACACACACACACACCTATGCACACACACATATACAGTACACGTATATACACACACATACACGTATTTTCACACCTATACACACACACACATATACACACACATATACACAGACACATATGCTGTATACACACACACGTATGCACACACCGATACACACACATATACACACACACATATACTGTACACACACACACATACAGTACCGTTCAAAAGTTTGGGGTCACTTAGAAATGTCCTTGTTTTTGAAAGAAAAGCACATATTATGTCCATTAAAATAACATCAAATTGATCAGAAATACAGTGTATGCTTTGTTAATGTTGTAAATTACTATTGTAACTGGAAACGGCTGATTTTATATGGAATATCTACATAGGCGTACAGATGCCCACTATCAGCAACCATCACCCCTGTGTTCAAATTTTGTATTTATTTTTTATTTCACCTTTATTTAACCAGGTAGGCCAGTTGAGAACAAGTGCGACCTGGCCAAGATAAACAAAGCAGTGCAACACAAACAACAACATAGATATACACATGGAATAAACAAAAGTCTACATACAGTGTGTGCAAATGGCGTGAGGAGGTAAGGCAATAAATAGACCATAGTAGGCAAGTAAATGGCACGTTGTGTTAGCTAATCCAAGTTTATCATTTTAAAGGCAAAT